>NW_026294492.1:21925554-22480660 GCF_007827085.1 Peromyscus californicus insignis | reverse complement strand
AGAACCCCTCGTTACATTTTTCCTTTCAAATATTTCTTTCTTTGACAGTTCCACATTTAAACTGAAAAGCTTCCTTTTCCTTATTCAATTGCACTGGTTTTATTTGGGATGGAAACCCTGCTGGGTACCGTAACAGAGAACAAGCTTTACAGCGGCAATAATCCCTTCTACAGCATCTATTGTGGGGAAACTTAATACACTTTTATTAAATGGCTGAAGACTTGACTCTAGCGATCTGAATTAACTACAGAAAAGCATAAAGACGGAAGAAAAGTCCTCACTTCGTTCAACAGACATCCACTTCATGCCCCACAACCCCGCCTAGCAGGAACCCAAGACAGAAAACTGCCACTTGGGAGACACCTTTGAGAAGGGTCAGTATTGCCTTAAGCAATACCGTTTTCACCAAAAGTGAACCAAGGCAGGGCTGGGGAAGTGTTTCAGTTGGCAAAATGCCTTCCAAGCGAGAACAAGGGCCTGGCTGTGGATAAAAGGTCTGTGTGGCATCTGTGTGCAAAGGCAGTGCTGTGAAGCAGACACAGGCAGATCCCCAGAGCCCCCTGACCTGCCAGTCTAGCCAAAATGCCCAAGTCTAGGTTCCATGAGAGGCCCTGTCTTACAAACTGAGGTGGAACATGATTAAGGAAGATGCCCAGTGTCAACCTCTGACCTACACACACACACACCCCTACATGCATCTACACAGACACACATGTAAAAGAAAAAGACGGAAAAGAAGGAACAGGTTAGGCTATTAGTAAGAAAATGCAGAAATGAACCTTCAGCCTCATTGCGGTAAATGAGAGTACACTTCAGAGTTTTAAAAAACACGTCCTTTGACCCTGATTGTAGTAATTTAGGTAACTACACATGTAGCTTTAGTCCAATCATGGCAGAGAAGGAAGCAGAAGCAGTGTCCAAGTTGTTAAGAACACAGTCAGTAAATGAGAACCTCATCGGTACTTATTGCCTCCAGACAGGCATTGAGTGGGAATGTGCAGTCACAGACAGGCACATGTGGGGTGGTGCCACTGTGTACAATCACAGCGAAGGCTGTACACTGAGGTGGTGACTATGGCTGTCTCCAGACAACGGATGCCTGGAGTTATTTGAATTTTTGGAATTGCTGGAGACTTAATTTGATTCATTTTACTATTTTTATGGTAAGCATCACTGTATAGTTTGGTGTGAGGGACTAAAGTTTTTCAAACAAAAATTTAGTCGTCCCCCGCCCCCCACACACACATTCAATATCCCTTGCCTTTTATATTACCATACTTAAGCCCAACCTAGTAGTGAGAAAATATAGAATATTGTAATGATCTCGTGGTATATACCCAAATCAAAAACCTCTAATTTATATGCTTTAATTTATCAAATGATGTTCTTTCAGTGAGAGCAATTTATAATGTGCTAATTATACCTCAATGTAATTGTTTTTAAAGAAAGAAAAAATAATCCAGATAAGTTCTGTTCCTCACAGACTATTATTTAAATATGCAATTATAAATGAACACATGCTCTCTCCTTCTCTCACTCCCTCTCTCTGTCATATATATATATATGTACATATATATATATATATATATGTATGTATGTATAGTGTGATATATATCTGAGTCACTGTTGAAAAGGAAATTGGATGTTCCAATAAGTGACAGGAGGCTATCCCAAGAGGTTAATAGCCTGAGCACAGTGTAAGAATGTTCCTTTAGCTAATCCTCTGCTCTCTGGCAGGGTCAGCATCTGAGATCACAGACGGATGCAGAGCTCACCATCTAACCTGCTTCCATATTCTTCTGTTTGCACTGTTTCTCGGAGTCCATGTCAATCTTAGATACCTTCTACCCCAAAGTACATGCTTCAGTGCACTTTAATTTTACAGCCGTAAATAAATAGTTCTCACTAGCTTCCCTTCAGTAACTACACAGCAAACCTGGGGATGAGGAGACTTTGGGCATGCCGAAACCAAGTATCGTTTCAAAGAGATAATTCTGAACAGGCTGGTAAACTTTTTCTGCTGCCAGGATGTCTCACGGATGAATGTCCTTCCTCTATGAGACTAGTTACAGAACTACTTCAAAGATTTGCAATTGTCTAGAAATGCCACTGGCTACAGTAAATTTGAGAATGGGGTTTCTGAGTTCACTGGACAGGAATGAAACAGATGTTTACATGTTGAGGGTCATTGTCCTCAGTCCCATTTGGGGGTCCATCTCTTGGTACCCAAGAAGAATGTGATACCTGAACTCACTGCAGAGAAGTGACCCTCTCTGCAGGTTAGACTGGTTTCTCATCACTGTCTTCCTATGCTTTCCTCCTCTGCCTTCCAATGCATCCAGCTGGACTGTGCTGCATGGAAGAATCGGGCGTCCAGAGAACCCATTTCGAGTGGCCCTGGAATACATCTCCAGTGGAAACCGCAGCTTGTCTGCAGTGGACTTCTTTGCCCTGAAGAACTGCAGTGAAGGTACGTGAATCTGTCTTTGTCTTTCTCTCTCTCTTCCCTCTACAGCCTGTCTTGAATGCTTCAGTAATTGTATTTAGCTTGAATCCAAAGTCTGCAGTGATTAGGAGCTGATTCTGAGCATTAGCAAGTGCGCCATAGCCCAGGCGATCAATTGTCAAAGAACTCCAGAATAAAGTTGTAGCTACTTATCTTAAAACTTTATCAAATGGGCTAGAGAGATGGCTCTGAGGTTAAAAGCACTGACTGCTCTTCCAGAGGTCCTGAGTTCAATTCTCAGCAACCATATGGTGGCTCACAACCATCTGTAATGAGATCTGGTGCCCTCTTCTGGCCAGCAGGCATACATGCAGGCAGAACACTGTATACATAATAAATAAATAAATCTTTTAAAAAAAACTTTATCAAATGGAATACAGCCTTTCTTAGATAATATGCTAGCTTAATTTCTGTGGTGACAATGCCTCCCCCTACTTAATAATATTTTATTATAAGAAATATAAATGAACACCAAGGAAACAGAATAGTACATGAATCCCCATCCAGCAGCCTTAGCCCAACTTAGCAGTTATCAACAGTCTGTCCTTTTGTTTTACCTACATCTCTATTCACCTCCTGCCCTCCCTATAACTTAATGGTAATCACTATTTGGCTTTTTCTGGAGGTAAAATTCAGAAGTAATTTTATTGGTTTTTGTCTGGGCTCTTGTTAACAGACAACACGGGAAATGGTTAGATGTGGAAATTTATCTTATTTTTGTGCAAGCCTAGTGGGCATGGCCCACTGTGTCATTGAATTTCTTTTGCTCAGATGCCACATTGTGACTTTACCTCAAGGTAAGCTTTTATTCCTTTTTCCTTTTTACCTCGGCGTCCAGGAAACCGAACCAGATGCAATACTCCATCGCAGTATTCAAATCTTTGTAGGCCTGTGATGAGCTTTTCTTCTCCCGTTTGCAGGGTTTGAGTCTCCTAGCCCGGTTTTCAGCATCCTATTTTGTATGCACGTTTCATTAAACATTGTTTCAAGTGTGCATGCAAAACAGACTAACACAAACTATCGGTAGCTATGTGAGGCTGAGCCCCCCTTGGTTCATCAGAAGGCCCCCTGTCTACCGGAAGCATCTTTGATTCCTTCCCAGATGTAGAGAGTAGAGGAGTCGCTTTCATTGCTGCTATGATGCTCCTGTTCCTGCTTCTGCCCAGAGGTCCACGGAAAGATACTCTGGAGCAAGGAAGCTGTGACCTGAGCATCCTAAGAATGAAGCATGGAAAGAAGCCCGTGTGGGTACTTCTAGACCTTAATTCTCAATTTAGAATATTTGTGAGCAAGCATGAAGGCCCCTTCACAGAGGGTCATCTGCTGATAAAGGCCTGGGTTTGAAGCTTGTGCTCTTAGTTGTGAGGTGGGACAGTGACTCTATACTCCTTCTGTTACGGTGACTCTCCATTCCTCGATGGCCTTGCAAGAACGTTCACAAGTGAATTTTTTTATTGGTCTTGTTTTAGTCAGAACTGACTTCTATGTGGGGGAAAGAAAACTCATCATGATGTGATAGACTGAACTGGTTGTAGTGGAAAAGGGTGGTTAACCTGTGCTGTGAGGGAGTGCCTGAGGAGCATGTGGTTTGGGACTGAGCCAGGAGTGTGCGTGAATGTTTCCACATTCTTGAACTTAAGGATCTGTGAAGGTCTCTGGACACCATCAAGCTTCGCAGATGTTAAGGGTCAGTTTCATCCAAAAGGCACCCCCAGTTGAAATGTAACCGGTTAATGAAACTGCCACACAGAAAAGACATAAGTTTACACAAATGGCATAATCCCATTTGAAGAAAGAACATCAGGAAAGAAAACAATTGAGCACAAAGGCCCAGATATCAGGCCCAACACAAAACACCGCCAGCATGCCTGACTCTGCAAAAACTCTTTGCATTCTCAAATTAAGAATTTCAGTCAAGTACACAGATGTTTTGTCCCTTGCTTTGCAAGCCCCTCTCACCTAGAGAATTCTTCCCCTGGGGCTTGTGTTGCGTGGCAGTGAATCTGTTACAGAGCTTAAGCTTGTTCCTCGTCTGTTTCTCCATCCTTGCAAAACCAAAGGACTTCACCTCCTTCAGTGATCTTTCATGACTCAGAAAATTACCTCTGCAGGGTACCCTCTTCTACCTCTTCCTGGTCAAGAAACCTGGGGAGGTCCTTACAGTCCAGCTACCTTCCTGTCTGTAGGCCTGGAGGCTTCAAGTCCAAGGACAAGATGGTCTTCGTGGGGAAACAGTTGATCTGTGCACCCCTCCCCCTTTTTCTACCAAGAACACATTAGCTACCAACGCACGAGGAGGGTCTGTTGTGGGCATGTGAGAAAATACAGCAGAGAACAATGATGTTAGAACGTTCTGAGCACTTCCATCCCTCCTCCCACAATGGAGCAAGTTCAAATGATGTAGACAAGTTCCCAACATAAGAAGCATCCCAAGACTGCATTCAGGTGTTTAAAATTCAAGGGGATTTAGCAGGATGCTTCGGTACATACTTGAGAGCTGTGTGTTATAGACAAGTGCCTGTGTTTTCTGGGGTCATGGCTTTGGTTAGGTCATGAAGGAGAGGAGGAGAAAAATAATGTCTTTGAGGTGTAGATAGAGCTGGTGACATGCTAGCCAGGGGTATAGATGGGTCTGCAAGTTGTCTAGTCTGTTACCCAATTGTAACTTGACCCCCCCCCCATAATGAGGGACAGATAAAGTTTGAAGGAAAACACTGCTAAATAACTACACATCTTCCTTGGCCCCAGTGAGCAAGAGCACTGGTTTAGCTCATCTGGAGAAAACTAACAGGAGATGTTGGGCACAATTCTCCCTGCAAAGGAGACAGCAACTATCTGTGGTGTCTTCAGGAAGACAGATGTACCCATTTCCTCTTTGAATATTGACATCTGTCACAGTGTGTACACTCAATCGGTGCTCAATTAATGCACACCAATGTTGATGGGGCACTTACATATGCTATGGCTAAGTGTCCACCCCCCTTCGTGTGTACTGTCTCCCACAAGCTTTACAGTAATGATAGATAGAAAGCAGGGACATGTCTCATCTCACAAGCAGGAAAACTCAAAGTCACAGGTGTTTCAAAACCTGCCAAAATCTCTAAAACATAGAGCCAGACTGTATCCAAAGTTGATCTGATCACAAAGCCACTGGTTCATCCTCGACACTCTCTTGCCTTTACAGACAATGCAGATGCTGGAGTGTGATCTGTTACTGGATGCCATAGAATTCCCTCAACTCCTTCCTGCTCCTCTGATCCCTACACTAGATTGACCAGAACAATGATCTTACTACCGCCTTGTATTCTATCTGTGCCCACATGGGTACTACATTGCCGACTCTTTGTTATTGTTTGTTGGTTGATTTGTTTGCTTCAAGACAGGGTTTCTCTGTGTTGCTTTGGCTGTCCTGGAAAACCAGACTGGCCTAGAACTCAGAGATTCCCCTGCCTCTGTCTCCCTAGTGCTGGGATTAAAGGTGTGTGCCAACCCCACCCAGCTGGCTACTTTGCAGACTCTTGAATTTATCCTTCAGACTTCATTTTCTTAGCCATATGCCTTATTCTTCTTATATCCTTTGTGTATACTGATACAGACTTTAGCATCAGCTAGGTGGTCTCCCTAAGACTACTGCCCATCGTTCCCACACTGCAAATCTCAGTATTTCCTTTCCTTACAGTCCTTTCAATGGGGCACAGGTAATCCCTTATCTCCTCCCATGTCAGAAAATAATATGGGGACTGTGCTGTACTTCCTTGCTCGGGATGTGTCATTGGAAGCTACAGAACTTCTGCTTGGAAGATTTTGATCTAAATCTAGCAGTTGTTTGGCAATTAGTCATTGGGGGACCCTAACTTGAGGTTTAATACATTGTCCTTTATTTCTTTGGTCGCTCAAGGGAGCAGTTAGCACAGTGCTAAGCACATAGGAAACAACACATAAATGCTTGTTGACAGATTGGTTAATCAATGTATTAATAAATAGTGTTCCTGTTTTATAGCTTAAGGCTAGTGCAGGGAACCTACTTCCAAAAGAAGGTAGCTGTGAGTTCAAATTGCTTGGAATCGGGTGTTCCCCGGAAAAGTTCGTGAAAGAGCAGTTTATACATTCAGTATGGCGGAGGGGGACATCAACCTCCAGAGACACCCAGATATGGGCTCCCTTATCCCACTCACAAAAAGTCTTTCATTGGCGGACAACCCAGAGAAGGTCACTCCCCACACACCCCCCCCCCGACTTCAAAGAGACCCCTACATAAACCACACAACACAGAGTAAGCAGGACCAGATCCTGGAAATAGAGTGAACAGCATCCACACAGCTCTGAGCAGCTCACAAAATACACATCATCGTAAACACTCATTTAGTACTTCCTAACACCAGGCCCTGCTCTGTGTATGTGTTTCTATTAGTTTCCTTCATCCTCGCTCCAGTGCTGAATGCTGTGTACCATTATTATTACATCTGTTAGTTGGATGGGGAAATTGAGGCCCAGCGAATTAAGTCATTACCCCAGAGTCACAGCTGATAATTGCATTGGAAGCCATCTGGCTCTTAGCTGCTTCCTAAGGAAGGTCACCACTGGAAGGGTGACAGAAGACATCCAGACAGCCTCTTTCACTGTATGAAAGTGTAATGAACAAAAACCCAGAGCTTTTCCATGGAATGTGATATATTACATTACCGACCAGACTAATGTACTTTACCCTTCCATCTCCTTTGATCTCAGTGTTTCTAAGAAATCAATTCAGCATTTCCCTCACCCTTCCTAGATTGTCAAGGGCCTTTGAGGTGCACCCCTGCCTACTGGTCAAAATGAAAATAAAGAACTGTGAAAGTCCCACCTCTGTAAAACAAGGAGGGAGCCGCAGATGACTCCAGCGGGAGCCTAAATACATCTTATTCCCAGCTCCCATAGTCCCCTTCTCGTTCATGAACCTGCGAGAAACACATCTGAGGTTTCCCAGCCCAGGGCCATGTTCAAGTTGCTCACAGATTTCTCAACCAAAAGCAATCTAGGTCCCTTACATTACTGATGCCTCCAGGGAGAGTGTCATGAGGACTTCGTTCACTGACTTCACTGGCTCAGAAAGGAGAAGGGACTCAAGAGAACACACTCAGTGTTGAGACCACAGTTGCCTGGAAACATGTGTCCTCAGGGTGGGAGATGTGCCCATATCTTAACTTCCCTGGGACTGCCTTGAAGGTACTTAAACTACACTCGTGGTTTGAAAACTGAACCCGCATTGAAAAGTTTTCCGTTGGAGTCTAGTCTATAAAGTTACACATGTAGAACTGCCATAAGAAATAAGGGCCAGAACCACTTCTTCTATAGGCTGACCTGCCCCATGATGAGGCTTCTGAAATACAATTTGAGAACCACTAGACGGCTTGGTTTTCAGCTCTTACGTTATCTAGGTTTTCTGATCCTGTATGGTCACATATAAAATATGAAAGCCCAAACCAGTTATACTCCATACCTTGTTTGAATACTTTCAATATTAAGACAATTTTTATGAGGTGAATTCTTTCCCATGTGGATCCTTGCTTTGGTGTGCTGGCCATAAAGTTAGTATGATGTTCTCAGAAAAGGTTGGTGACTTATGCCATCCCGCCCCATCAATGATGATGAGGGACAGTGGAGAACATCCTCCTTAGCCCATGAGGGGATAAGAAGAAGCGAGAGAAGCCAAACAGGCAAGTTCAAATCATTGGTCAGCCATGTGAAGCCAACCAGAATCTGGGGTAGACTCCAAAATCCAGCTGGGTGAAATGAGGGATGATTCCATGGACTCCTGGCAGACTGGTCCAAACTGGGCCTTTTGGGTTCCATCAGCAAGCAGTGCCCCAGCAGGGCTCTCAAACTGTTCTTGTACATGGAGATTGCGGTGGCATTCTGTCTTGGGGTTGCCTCCCTTTCTGCATCAGACTCATCATCTATGCATCCACTGGTCCATCTGCCTGTTCATGAAACAGACATTTACCCAGGAGATAGAAATCTCAGTACCTACTGACCCTAATAGACAATTGTTTTGTCTAGGGTTGAATCTGGTATGGTGGCTTTAAGATCTTCTATTCTACTTTATACGGACGTTGCTCCCCAAAGGACGTCCCTGCTTATATTTAATTTGCACCAGCAATATCAAGCAGCTGCTGCATTTGCAGAGATCTCTTCCTCCAAATGAGCTCCACTGTCCCCCTCAGAAAGATCATGGAATAACACTGAACCAGCAATCAGAAAACCCAAACTTAAGTCCCTCTCCCGCCTCTTCATCTCCAGAGACTAGTCAACCCTTCAGATCGGAAAGGACATTAAAGGTCTCCTCCAGAATTGGCACATTGACTGTTTTTTAATTGAAAATGGGAATAGCAATATGTCAATAGTTTTCCTGGCATGGACCTCTCTTTCTGAGGGTCAATAAGAAACCGGCTTAGAGAAGCAACATAAAGGATGCCATGGGCTGCCAAACTTCTCTGGGCCTCCATTTCCTGAGGCCACTTAAAATGAGCAGTTCTCTCCTTGCTTCTCAGTTTCCCATGGAGAAGCTATCATTCACGGGAACAATTTGGCCCCCTGCATAGCTTGGTGATGGTGACTAATGGCCAAATGCACAGTAGGTGATAAAAACCACATAAGACCAGTTGGAGAGGTTCCGCCAGCCGGGCTGGTCACTTCAAGGGACTGAGTCAACTCTGCAAAGATTGGGTCTGTTCCTTGGAATTGAACAACAGAGGAAAAACTGCAGTCACAGCCTCCAGGGAAACCCTTTTTGTAGTGGATGAACCCTATTTTCAAAACGCCCCTTAACTCTCTATTTCCAAACTCTCCAACCTCTACTATCAAGTAGGCTGTGTCACTTAAAAGTAAGCATTGAGATTATGTCAGGCTAGGGAAATGGCTCCGTCAGTAAAGCATTGGGACCTAAGTCCAATCCTCAGAACCCATGTTGAAAATAAATAAGTTAATATAATAAGAAATAAAGGGCATGATGGTACGTGCTTATAATCTCACCACTGAGAAGCAGAACCAGGAAGATCCTTGGGGCTCACTGACAAACCAGCCTAGGCAACCCATTGATATATGGGTTCAGAGAGAGACTCTGTTTCCAAAAAAACAAGCTAGAGAAAGATGAAGGACAAGACCCATCGCCAACCTCTGCCCTCTGTGTGCAAGAAACCCCCCCTCGTGTAACACACACACACACACACACACACACACACACACACACACACACACACACCACCACCCACACAGGAATGTACACACATATGCACACACACACAAGTCATGATTTCAACCAGCTATTGAAATCTACTCCCATTTCCCAAACACCTCCCAGCTCCTTCTGTGCATGCTCTGCAGCACGGGCTGTCCTCTGCAGCCATCACACGTCTTTCAGATCTCAGCTGAGAGACTATTTTCTGTCTCGCTGCAGAATTATGTTTCCATGCTTTTCTATTTTAGAACAATCCACTTCTCTGCAGAGTTATTTATATGTCTCACTCAATAGATGCTAACTTCCTAGAATCAAAGTCTTTTTTTTTTATCCCTGTGTCTCAATTAGCCACTAAGAGTGCTGTTTTCATGGTGAGTGCTCAATAAAGGTTTGCTTATCCTAATGTAGGAGGGAGATTATGGGCTTTTAAATCAGACCAAATGAGTGTGGAGCCTCAGCTCTGCCGCTTACCACCTTTGTGAGCTTGGAAGAGTTTCTTAAATCTATGGGCTTTGTGGTTTTTTTTTTTTTCATCATTAAATGGGCTAATAATACATAATTATAGCTTTGTTGGGAGATTAAAACAGATATTGTGTGCAGAACTCCTAGCCAGTGCCTGGCATGATAAATACCACTGCCTCCTCTCTCTAGCGTCCCTTGACTAAGCTGAGTCTCCTCATCCTGGAACCAGAGCAGAATAATTCTGCACAGCTATCCCAGGGGGTGTTTACAGAGTCCCACCCACCTTCTGCCTTCCATCTGCGCCTTGTCCGAGCCATGGGGTGGAGAGGAAACTACCTCATTTCCAGCAGCCTCTGATAGCCTGGATCAGCTTTGTGATTTCAAAGGCAGCCAACATCCGATGCTTTAACCTCTGATAATGTCATTTTCTTTATCACTTTGTGACCCAGTCCCTAGAAGTCTTTGTGCCTTGCAAAGAATTAATATTGTTTAATCCTGTGGGGATGGTTGAAAATTGGGGAAGTCCTTAGACATGCTGTTCACATCGCCCCTTTACAGCAGATTGGAATCCAAAGCAGTCAGCCAGAGCCAGACCATAGAACCAAGAAGGTCTTTCGTTGGCTTCCCTTGCCCTCCCAGTGAACAGCTACTTTGGCAACAACTTCCTTACTTTGGAACAACTTACTCATAATCACTAATAAAGCCAATTACAAATGTCCGTCGAGTGCTTAGGAACAGTAACGATTGCTTGGGTTACTATTTTAAATATTGAACCATTGAAACTCACCCTAAAATGGAGGCTAGATCCAAAAGGAGTTTTTAAATATAAATAAATAAAAAATGAATGTGCTGAGATCATGGTACTCCCAGAAGAAAATTACTTTCAAATTACAACTACATAAAAGAAATAATTGAAAAGATTAATCACACTAAAATAATTGGTCTATTTTACAAGTAATTTGGAGCACTATTCTGTCATTGACATCGATGTCTAGTAGTAAAATAGTAATGAATTTCATTCTCTAACTAATGTATTTATTTTATTAATGGTACTAAATGGTGTTGTTACTGCTTATAAATATTTCATAACTTTCAATTCATTAAAATGTTCAAAGAATTTCCAAAAGTATTTATTAGTTTTAAATCGACCTTAGTATTCAATATGCAATTGCCACTCTGTCTTGGTAATTAAAAAAATTATTGTTTGGGGTAATGAAAGCCTCTTTGAAGGTGGAGGATTAAGCCCTAGTTATTAATGAGACTAATGCACCAGCTGGTGATATAAGGGGCTTAGAGATCTATTTCCTATTTAGGTCACCAAGGACCCTGTGCAGCCATTTCTTAAAATCTGTGGCTGAAAGGTAAATGGGGACCAGAAAGGATAAGAAAATGTCAGTTCAACATTGTTTTCAACCCATCTCTTCTTTCATGGTCTCTATCTCCCGCAAATAGCAGGTAGTAGCAGAACCAAGCCTTTCAACCCCACTTCTCTGCTTCTTTCATTGTCTAAAAGAAACCATAGTTACAAAGTGAGACCCTATCTCAAAAAGAAAAAGAAAACAAACAAAAGAAACCATGGCTAGCAAGCAGAAAGAAATGCAAGAGATACAGGAACATGGACAGAGCAAAGGGGATAGGATCTGGGTATGGAAAACATGGGTCTGATTCCTGAGTCCCATGGGTGATACCTGGGTCATCAAAATGTGATGTGTCTGTTTTCCTAATGGCACTGTGTGTGTGAGAAATGAAGATGGCAATACATACTTGAGTGTCGGTGTGAAGAGCAATTGTGATCACGTGTGTCCCACCTGACATGGTGTCTAGAATTAGTAGATTAGGTCTACTCCTTCCGACCTCCAAATAACATGTCATAGTATGGTGGACTCAATGGCTTTGGTAGTTCTTAGCTCATAGGAAGGAGACATCAAGAAAAAGTGAGCCAACAGGCCATGAATGAAGTCCAGTGGAAACCCCACAAAGAAAGGCAGGATGAATCAACACTCATAGGCCTGACGACAAGCTCTTTATATATACTGTCACTAGAAGTTCAACTTGTGAAAAATGACTAAAGGAAATGGACCATTGTGGTGGTATTATGTTCCCCAAAGTATTGTGCACCCTAATAAACTTATCTGGGGTCAGAGAACAGAACAGCCACTAGATACAGAAGCTAGAAAACGGTGGCATTCACACCTTTAATCCTAGCATTCCAGAGGCAGAAATCCACCTGGATCTCTGTGAGTTCAAGGCCACATTGGAAACAGCCAGGCATGGTGACACACGCCTTTAATCCCAGAAAGTGAGACTTTAATCCCAGGAAGTGAGGGCAGAAAGCAGAAAGGTATATAAGGCGTGAAAACCAGGAAGTAGACTGGTTAAGCATTCAGACTTTTGAGAAGCAGTTCAGCTGAGATTCATTTGGAGAAGGACTCAGAGGCTTCCACCAGTCTGAGAAAACAGGATCAGCTGAGGAACTGGTGAGGTGAGGTAGCTGTGACTTGTTCTGCTTCTCTGATTTTCCAGCATTCACCCCAATAACTGGCCTCAGGTTTGATTTTATTAATAAGACTATTTAAGATTCATGCTACAGACCGTGGCAAACTAGGACCAGTAGGTAGGCCAACCATCTCATACTTGGATGTTGTACCTGTCAGAGCATGCTTCTTCTCTGACCTTGGACTTTACTATAAGCAATCACAGTGGGAAGACATTTGAATATTAAGATCACCACAGCTATATAGCTAATTCCATTGCAAACTACAGACAATACTTCAGGTAAAGTGTGAGCTTCAAAAACCCTTCCTGTTTATAACTGACTTTCTCCATTCCCTGGCATGTGAAGTACATCACAGGGGTATTTGTGAAGCAAGGGGACACAGGAATATGCATAGGAGAGGGAGACACATTGGGTTTCCTACTCCTGTGTGTAGAGCTGGGGCTAGAAGGGAAGATATTCTCTCAATGCAAGCCGTAGTCAGAGACAGACAGTGAATAGTGCCTCAGGGTGACCCTAGAGATTAGTAATTGGGTCCAACCACCCAAGTGAGGTAGAGGAGAGCTCAATTCCTAAATTTGACGTCAAGTTTAGAACCATACTCACCAAATACTAGATTTTTGAAATCCCTTGTGCGTTAGCCTGAAATGTTTTATGTGTGTGCACATGTATGACTAGGTATGACCGTGACCAGTGGACAGCCTGAGATGTCATTCCTTGGGAGCAGTCCACCTTGCTATTTTAAACAATGTCTCCCACTGGCTTGGGAGTTCACCAGGCAGTCTAGGCTGGTTGACCAGTAAGTCTCAGAGATCCATCTAGCCACCAGTGCTGGGATTACGAGCATATTCTACCACAACTTGCTGTTTTCACATGGTTTCTGAGGTTCAAGTTTACATCTTCATGCTTGAAAGGCAAGCGCCTTACCGACAGAGCTCTCTCCCAGCACCCCTAAAGTATTTTAAATCTTCCTGGAATTGGTTTGACTGTTCATACTGTTGGCTTTGTAGGTTGGTTGGTTTCATGAAGGCAAGAGACATGGATATACACCTTCATCTGACCATCCTAGATATACTTACTCTAGGCCCAGGGCCCAGCCAGCACTCTTCACAACCCTGGAGCTATGGGAACCAAATGTCAAAAGGCATAAAGTGAGGGAGCCTTTTGCTAGCTCACTGCCATAGTTAGAAGAACAGGATGTACTGCTAGGATCGGATGCTTTTTCTATGTGCTCGTGGAGAGTTTAAAGGTGGGCACTAGGCTGTCAAGTCATGCTGAATGCGTGAGTTTGGGGAACTTGCCGTTGCCCTTCTTTTTGTAATTTGTTGGGGGGAGGATGATCCTGGGAGGTGGTTGCTGGGTGGCTGCCCAGACGATCCCTCAAAATACAGTGTATAAGACACCGAGGAAATGGTCTCTGAAGATCCCCGCATCCCTCAGCACCAACGGTCTGTCTTCCCTGAGCAGCATTTGCAAGTGGGGGGATGTGAAGTCTTTGGACTTTTGCTGCTCCTGCACCTTCATTTAGCTCTTAGCCAGCATTTTGTGTCTATAAAACGATTAACAAACATTGACTAATTACCCCTCATTAATCATTCATGCAACTGGTAGAGTAGGGCCAGATCTTTTCCTTCAAGAACACTGTAATATCCTGTCTGTGCCCGTATCCCCCACGCAGGGCTGATGGGGCTCATGGCAGCATCATCGACTGCCTGAGTCCGCTAGGGAGAGTGGGCCTGGGCTCTGTGAGGGTCCATCCCACCAGGATGCCCTTTTTGGTCTAATTAACAGGAAGGGCAAGTGACACATGGCTGGCCAATGACACCTGAGAGGCAATAAGCTTCGATGACAGGCTTCTTCCTGGAAATTCTCGTGAACATATTAAATCTATTGTCTTAAAAAGCCCAGAGAGGCTGAAGACATAACTTTCTTTTACAAGCTAGTCCTTCCCTTCATTTACAGAGTTTAACTATAATGAAAATACTACCTCTAGGCGAGATCTCTGATCAGCTGCTGTGCTACAGGGGCAGGTGAACCAAGATGAGGGGCAGGAATGTGGCCATCCGTTCCCATGGCCGGATGGCTGGCAGTTTGTGGTTCAGAAACAAACACCCAGTGGGGCAGGTGAATGAATGGCAGGGAAGAAGCCCAGAACCATCTCTTGGACAGGGCAGGCCTATCTGTAAGCATGCTGAGCTGCAAGTACCATACTCCCCAGAAGCCAAAGAGAGCCTGTGAGTGTCCCGAGACCTCTGTCCTGCAGACTTGGACCTGTGAGTATGTAAAACCGGGGTGAGAAATTTCCAGAATTGCATTTGTATGGATCCGAACAGAAGACAGAAATTTCCCAAGAGAGCTGGTCTGTGCTTCCCTTCCTGCCTGGGCATCTTGGGATCAATATCTTCCTTGTTGTGCACAGACACAGATCTCTGTCTTTCCCTCAGCCATTTTGCATGTGTGTGTGGATGCATGAGGGCACATACTTCCCCCTGAGAGGGTCCTTCTCTCTGTTCCTTTCCCTCCGTTCCTAATTGTGGATATATGTAATGCCAAAGCATCCGCACCATTCAGCCTCATTTCTCTTTTTACACTGACTGATAACAAATAAACAGATGCAGGCGTATCTTCCGACCCAGCCATTTATTTTGGCATCTATCTTGGGGATAGCCTTCCACTGCATCTCCCTGCCCTCAGCCTTAGCCCGACTTCTTTTTTTTTTTTTTAAGATTTATTATTTATTATGTATACATTGTTCTGCCTACATGCATGCTTGCAGGCCAGAAGAGGGCGCCAAATCTCATTTCAGATGGTTGTGAGCCACCATGTGGTTGCTGGGAATTGAACTCAGGACCTCTGGAAGAACAGCACAGTGCTCTTAACCGCTGAGCCATCTCTCCAGCCCCTCTTAGCCCGACTTCTACGATGGCTCTCCAGACCCTGGATGTTGTAGGGTTGGGGTTATTTGGTTTGTTTGTTTTGTTTGTTTGTTTATTGGTTTTTGTTTGTTTTGTTTGTTTGTTTTTTGCATGTCTCCTAACTCGTTCTCCCCCTTCAACTTTCCTCCTTACCTTCTGTGAGGGGAAGAAAGCCGGGTTGGAGAATTGGCTGGCTGATCTCTGCAGCTCCTGCAATTACCAGTGAAACCTTACTCTCTCTCTCTCTTGCTTCAGGCTCAGGCTGAAAGCTCTGCATCTGTGGACGAGATGACTGAAATGGTCAGATGAGGCACACGAGGGCCTCGCCCCGGCGTGCACTCAGATGGAGTCTCCTCTTTTGGCACAGAACCTTTGGTTTTCCTCCATCCTTCCTTTTGCTTCTCCTTCCCCTCAGGTGCCTGCCATTCCTTCGTTAAGAAAGCAGCATGCTTGCGCATACATGTAGATGATATCCACACACATGCTCAAAGGGTTTTATGAGTCGTCTGGACATGATTATCTCTCAGAGGGTCACAGTCTTTTAGTTGGAGAGTAAGACCTTTGCAGATAGTTTGTTGGGGTTTTTTTTTTATTATCTTTTAGTTATTATATAGTAATTACACAATGGAATACAGTGTGACATTATGGGGAACAGAGCATATTATGAGATGCATTGTGGCATTTTAATACATGTGTTCAGTGTGTGATGAGTCACCAGTTACTAGAGTAACTGATGCATCTAAGACCTCACAGGTTTCTCATTTTCTTTGTGTTGGGAGCATGTAAAGGCCTGTTTTGCACATATGCTCGTGTGTATGTGTGTGTGTGTGTATGTGTGTGTGTGTGTGAGAGAGAGAGACAGAGAGAGAGAGAGAGAGAGAGAGAGAGAGAGAGAGAGAGAGAAAATGAATATGAATGTATGATGAGCATGCATGTAGAGGTTAGAAGGCAACCTTGGGTGTCTGTCTTTGGTTTCCACTCCATTTGAGACAAGATCTCTTTTGTTATTGTGATCTTTTGCTACTGCATGAACTGATGTAGTGAGTTTGCAAGCTTCTACAGATGCTCCTGTCTCTGCCTTCCATCTCACTGTAGGATCCCTGAGATTGCCAACGCATGCTCGAATGCTCTGGGGGTTTGAACTCAGGTCTTTACACTTGCTCAGCATGGGTTTTACTCACCTAGTTCTCTTCCTAGCCCCCTGTCCAGCTCCTTGGATATATTCAATTAATGGTTGTCAACTATCCTTACTCTACTGTGATAGAGAATGTTAGAAGTTATCCCTTCTCTCCAGCTGCACCCCTGTAGCTCTTACCCGTCTCTCTCCATCCTTCCCTCCCCAAGCCTTTCCAGGGTCTATTAATCATCATTCTAGTCTCTGATTCATTGAGGTCAACTTTTAAGTGTAAGTGAGAAAGTGGTATATTGTCCTATGCCTGGCTTCTTTCAAATGAGATCTTAACCAAGGGTGAGGTGTTTGCTCTTGTGGGTCACTCGGTAAAGGCAAGGATTGTGGTAAATAATATGATGCTCATTTTCCTCTAAGGGTCAAGAAGTTAAATTAGAGGCAGAGGTTCTCAACCTGTGGGTCATCTATGACAAGAGTCATAGATCCAATGTTTTGTAATCAGATATTTACATTATAATTCACAACAGTAGCAAAATTACAATTATGAAATAGCAATGAAATAATTTTATGGCTGTGGTGGGGGAGGTCACCAAAACATAAGGGACTGTATTAAATAGTTACAGCATTAAGGGGGTTGAGAACCACTGAATTAGAGGGACCTCCTGAGTTATGGGAACTGAGATTGTATTGACTATATGAGAAGACACTAGAACCTAGGCAGCAAGGTCTTGAAGAAGTCATTTCCTCTTCCGGGGTCAGTAGGGCAGAGTGGAAATTCAGAGCTAGGGCTGGAGAAATTTTCCTTTCTCTTTTCCCAGTTTTGAGTAAAGTTCTGTTGAACATCCTGGCTGATATTGGTTGCACTCCCAGAGTTTTGTCTGGGATTTTGCCAAGGCTTTAAAGAGTTTAAATATCACCCCTGAGACCAGATTTATGATGGCAGTAGTGGTCCATAGGACTCTCCAAGGAAGCAGCAAATCTCAGAAAGAAAAAAAATAAAAAGAGGGAGAGAGAGGGGGAGAGAAGGGAGAACAGAAAAAAAAAAAAAGCTATGAGGTCAAAGCACTTCCTTCTAAAAAGGTTCACCCCAGTGCCAAACTTGGAGGCTGAAAGCTTGCAGTGATGAGGGACGGTGCAATCGCTCTACTTGGGACATGCTCAGATGCGTACACTAGGTTCTCCCCACCAACTAGTACTTTTCAGCTTTTAAAACAAGAAGTCCTTCATGCACATCTATGTTATCATATTATCTTGTGTGTGAGGTGCTCCAGCCTCTCACTGGTGCTTGATCCTAGAGCTAAGAGGTAAAATGGTGGTCACCCAGTCCCCCGTTTGGTGGACTCTTTCAGTGGATGTTGATTTTCTTCCATGGTATCTCCGTTACTGGCTCACAGACAATCCTGTTTGGTGTGTTCTGCGGCCAGCCCAATCTTCCACCTACAGCGTCCTCCCCAGCTGAGGCTCCCTGGTCCCCAGGGGTGTCATACGAATGTCTACCCTCTTTGATTTTTTTTATTCCATTATGTCTGCCATGTTTTAAATGGTGAGTCTTTCACTGTGGCTCCAAATCCCTGCCATTCACCACAATACCTGGCACACAATAACAATAAGGTTGCCATGAATTTGTAGAGTTTTGAGTGAGTGGGCCTACAAATGAGCCAAAAAGACATGGCATTGGGGAACTGTCTATGAGTGCAAAGCACAACAGGAAATTGAGGTAATCAACTAGAAACGGTAAGTCGCACAAAATAGTCTTTTAGATAGTTTTAGATAGCCACATAATCATAGGGACATGCAACTTTATAACTGTAGGCAAAGACAGATATGCTTAGTAACATAAACTTAAATTCTAGGTTCTCCTTTGCCAATATAGAAACATAATTCCAAGAATGGGTCTTTTCGTATGCCCCATCTAGAAACTCCACCCCTAAATACCACCAGGACACCATAGGAAATGATCAGGAACACACCCCACCACATGGTTGGCTCATGGGAGGACTTTTTCCCAGCCCTAAGAATGTCCCCACAGAATTAATTGAACACGAATGTGCTTAAAGTCGCTGTCTTCAGCCAACTCTTTTACTGTCAGGGGCTTATGCTGGCGACATGATTCGTCACTGTTGAAAACCACAAAATTAGGGGCTGGGGAGGTGGCCTAGTCAGTAGACAGCTTACTGTCTTACTCCAAGCTGGCAATCTTTGTGGAGAGCAATGTAACGTGTTGATACATGTGCACACCCTAGAATGATCAGCTCAGGATGCTTCGCAGATATGCTGCAGCGTCAGCCAAGAGTGCTTGGAGCCTGGGCTTGGATCCCCAGCACCACTTAAACCATAGTGACTGAATACGCTATGGGGGGGAGACACAAGAATGTCAGAAGTTCAAGGTTATATATATATCCTAGGTTATATAGCAACTCTGAGGCCGGCCGGAGACACATGAGACTGCCTTAGGAAAAACTGTAAGTCACATAGTTTAGGGCCTGAATGAACCTAAAGGTTCTAGTGGGGAGGAGAGGCTTTCTTCCTTTGTTTACATATTAGCAGAACGAAGCCAAGGACGTTAGTGTTTTATAGATACTGAATGGCAAACTTAGGACGTTTTGCCTCCAATTCCATTGTTTTTCAACTTCTCCTAACTACTACTCACCCTGGCTTTAAAATCTTCCAGTTTCCTGCTTTCTGCTACCCTACCTAGGAGCTCGACTCCAGAACCTGACAACCTAATGCTGAGCCAGGTACCACTAGACGCTCAGTCAGTGTCTCCAATTAAAAAAAGGAAAATGGACTGCCGTTGTCCTGATAAAGTATCACTTGAGGGATGAGCACATTGGAACCTTGAATCTCAGCTGATGTTTTCAAAACAAGGCCAGCCAGAGTCAGTCAGAAGAGGGCATGCTTATGACGAAAGGAGGTCTGCTGCCCCAAACAATTAGCATTTCCCGTGAGAGCTTGCAATGTGACACGTTAGCTAAGCAATGCACTACTGTTAGCTCTAACAAGGCTGACGCTGCAGCATATCTGCGAAGTATCCTGAGCTGATCATTCTAGGGTGTGCACATATATCAACACGTTACATTGCTCTCCACAAAGATTGCCAGCTATTATGTATCAATGAAATTTTTATCATTTATGATTTATTTTTCACTTTTGATACTTTAATAATAATTAAAATATAGTTGCATTGATTTCTCCCTTCTCTTACCATCCTGCAATGTCTCCCAAGACCCCTCCCTCCAACTCTGCTATGGCCAGATTCGTTCAAAGACCTGGCAGCCAGGCTTCTTCCCCTGGGTCAGGCTAACCCGTTCACTTTTCTCCATCCTGGCCTCTCACTAAACCCATACTTGGGCCTAACCACATCAACGAGCAGTCATCTGGATGAGCCAAGCATGGTCATCCCACCTATCCCAACCCCATGTAACCATCAAGGTGTGGGAGTCCACAAAGGTTTTCTAGTGAGAATCTGAGCTTGCTTTACACAGCAGGGCTGCATTAGGGGATGGCTTGACCACGTGCATGGTCACCAGGTCATGGGTATCTGGGATGGTCTGCACTTGGCTGTGCTGTGGGGAGGTCTTTTTTTGCTCCATCCCTTGGCATTCCTTGAAAAGCCCTTTAGTAGAAGCAGAGGGGCTGGTGGGTTTTGACCCCAGGCCCTCCCGAGGCTATCCTGTGTTTCTATCTGTCTCTCTCCTCTATATTTCTATCTACATATTCCTCGTTTCTCCCAGCTCAAGAGTACCCTGGGGAGAAAAGTGGGGGCAGGCCCCCCACACCAAGGACCATCACAAGTCTCATGTCGCTACCCCTACCCAGTGGCATCCTTGAACGTTTCTACCATATTGCCCTGTAAACGGCTCATTTGGCTTTAACTAGCCCTAAATTATCTCCTGCTCATGATTTCTCATCTACCGTGATTTTGGTTTTTAGCAGAATTCTATGTTCTGGGCACAGACTAACAGCTTTTGGTTCACTCGGCATCCGAGAGAATGTGTTCCTGCCCATCTTTGAGGACAGCATGCTACAGCAGAAAAAAAAGCGAAGCCCCAAACAGCCCTCATCTGGCAAAACCTTCCTGAGGGTTGGTCTTACCCATCATAAAACTATAATGGCAAATGTATGGGGATGGGGTTAGATTCAGCAAGATAACCTGTGTTAGGAGAGCTGCATAGGGAATTTTCAGAAAAGCTCTTTTCTCTCCTGTTCCATAGAGGTTTGTATTGCCGCTTCTCCCAAACTCCTGCATTCACCAAAAAAGGTCCTACCAGGTCCCCTAATGGCACAATGCCTATAGCATAAGTGCCCCATAAAGATGAGCTTGGTGGATGAAAGACGATGCATGAATGAACTGGTGAGAACAAACAGAAGGTGAAGAACGCATCTTTATCCATGCCTGCTCCCCGCCTCCGAGTTGGTCCCCCAGAGTGGCTTCAGTTAGTTTCAGGAGGCCTCCTGACTGATGTCCTCTGCCACAGCAATTCCATGGCCACTTTGCTAAGGAAAAGCTTGGCAGGGACCCCTGAACAGGGGGGCTTCAGCGTCCTTGAGAGTGAAATCTGAAGCCTGCGTGAGGCTTGTGCCTCAAGGATGCTGAACCCCTCTGAAGTAACTGGCAGGCTGTCTGTCAGAGCCCTAGTCCCTCCCAGTGCCCATGTGCAGGGATACTCAGTTCTTGTAAGCAGTGGCATGAGTACCATGGTGAGACAACCTAGTTATCCGCTCTTCAGCAGCTCTACCTCTGACCTGGGCCTCAGAGAAGTCACCATGGCAACTCACAGCGCTTGCTCGGTTTCTCTTTCTTCATGAAGGAAATGGGGGAAAATAACAGAGATCACAGTCTCTTACCCATGCCAGGGTTTATCATTACCAAAGCTGGGCTCTTGTTCCCTGTCTTTAAACACAGGTGTCTGCCATTAAGCGCAGGTATCTGTTTTAAACACATGTATCTGAATACCCTCCCTTTAATTAATCCCTAATCATGAAGGACTCTGATTCGGTGTAGAACCTTAGCTCAGTAATATTTAGATTATTCCCATTTTGAATCTGTGTTTATAGCCCATAATAATGAGGGACTGTAAGGTTGGGTGACATTTTTAAGGGCTTAGATTTATTTCAGTGAGACCACTGGAGGGTTTTGTAATCTCACTGCCCACATGGGAGGAAGAAGTGGGTCTGGGGTGGTGGGGGCACCACTCCTTACCAGCAGTACCCCAGCATCCAGCTAAGGTGTTATATTTTCCAGGGCTTTTCAAGCACAGATTGCAATCTAGGTTCCTCAATGCACTTCTTAATAACTTTTTGAAGAGACGACAGAGTCTCTGAATTGTTGACTCAAATTGTACCAGCTTTCCAAGAATCCTGCTTTCAGAGGTGGGAATGATGAATTGAAGAGTTATTTATTTGGATTTTTAAAGTGTGTCTATTATGAGGCCCCTGGGCTTGTGTACAAAAGATTCAAGACACAATTCCCTGAGAAAAATAGACTAAGTAACCTGTATGCAGGCCAAACCAACTATAGTCTAGGCAACCATTTAATTCTGGCCTTTTGGGGAGGGCCTAGTGGTTCAGCAGGCTTATAAGGCTAATATCTCTATGTGTGTGTGTGTGTGCGTGTGTGTGCGTGCGCGCATGTATATTTTGGTAGAAATGAATTTGCTGGGTTGTGAAAGGTGAGAACAGGTTATTTCCACCTACACTTTCAAGTCGAAAGACAGGCCTTGGGCTGAGATGAATGTAGCTCAGAGGTAGATTATTTTCCTAGCATATACAAGGCCATGAGTTCAATTCTCTTCCTCCTACTCTTTTCAAAAGACAGATTTTTATATATATATTCTGAGTGACCACCAGTCTATAGAAATTCTATAGAAAAGGCTATGCCTCTAGCTCCCTACATAAGCTAAAATAAAATTTCCAAAAAAAGCCCAGTGGTATTTGGATATAGGCCCGAAGCATCCCAAGAGTCGTGGACATATGACAGCCAGGATCTAGCTTGAATAGCCACTGGGAAAGAGAAACTAAAGGTAACTCATTCTTATTTGTGACTCATAGAGAAGGAAAGCGCAGAACGAAAAGAAAGAAGAAAGGAAACATGAAAAGGGAAAAGAGGCCAGGCCAGTCAAGCCATGGATGCTGATGAAAGCATCCAGAGAAATAGCCTTCCTTTATTTACCCCACAGAAGAGTGGCAGTGTGATGGAAACATTGGATGAGGAGTTATTTGGTGTGAAACCCCATGTATATATGCCTCACACACTGCCCTTGATAGACTTGGGTTTCGTGTTGGAGAGGAAGAGATTCATACTCGCTCTTAACTGGTACCATACTAGGTGTCCTGGGCACGATAAATGTGAAGGTCATTCAACCATGTTTTCTGACCTTAAAGAGGTTCAGTCCCTGGGAAAGACAGAGGTGTGAGGAAGTGATTCCCATACAGTGAGGAGACTGGATAAAGCCCCTGTCACAGAGCCATGGAAATGTGGAAAACGCTATGATCGCAAGAAGCAAGATACCACAACAAAGCCATGGGAAGCAGCGAGGAGCCGCACAGAATGGCATGGGAATCCTGCTCCCCTCTTGAGAGCAGCTGGTTCTGCAAAGCCTCCCACCTCCTGCCGCCGTCTCCTCCCCGCCCCCAAACATGTCCCCTGCAGGATCGATCCACTCCTGGTTGTACACACCCCTCTTACGATAGTCTTTCCACACCTTGTCGCACATTAAACACTCTGCCTCCCTCTAATATACTGTCAACCCCTGGCATTCGGGGAGCATGTTTTATTCATGTTTGCCTCTTGAGAAACTATAGGACTGTGTCAGATTGTGAGCCGATAATACGTGTTTGTTGGAAGGAGAGAAGTGAAGAAAGGGAGGAGATGAGTTGCATAGGCTTCCAGCGCCCATTTCCGTAGCCCGCTAGGATTTGTTTGGTGTGTCTCCTCGTGCCCCTGCCAGTGAGGAAGCCTGGCCCCCAACCCCCACCTCCCACCCCCACCCACTGTTTTCGTCCATGCTTGTTCTTCCCATCCCTGCCCTGGTCCCTTCTGCCCTCAGTCTCCTCTCTGTTCCTCCTCTGTTTCCTACTCTTTCCCCAAGTCCTACATCCCCCACTCGGCCTAGGCACCCTGTCCGCAAGCCTCCTGCCCTGGCATCCCGTGACTTCTGACGGGAGCAGAGGCCTGCCATGGCTCCCAAAGAGCAATCAAAGGAAGGGCATGATGAGCGGAAATCAGGTGTTTCAGAGGAAGCCAAGCTTATGCCTTAAATCATTGATGAATAAAGAAGGACCAAGATGTTAAGGACTCTGTGGTGGCAAAGGATGGATGGTTCATGATACACAAGAATCACGTAGTGAATCAGCTTGAAGGGTTTCCAGTCCAGAGGTAAAGCCATGGAGAGCCCATTTTGGCAAAAAAAAAAAAAAAAAAAAAAAAAAAAAAACCTACACAGTGTCTCCAAACTGTTGATCCCCAAGGTTTACCTTTTACAGCCTCCTCTCTTCACAACTTAAAAAAACCAAAGAACCAGAGAGATTAAGTGGCTTACCCTAGGTCACACAGCAAGTCATAGTCACCCAACTCTCAGCCCAGGGTCTGCCCGCTCTAATGCATGGATGGCTTCCAGGTCCAGCGAGATGTTGCCTACACCAGAGATCGATGCAGCTGACACACAGACAGCTCTTCTTCCTGCTGAGAAATGCGAGCCGAGAGGCAGAGGAAGGTGGCATCTGTTTAATGGCAGCTCTATGGGATGGTTCTGGACTGAAAGAGGAATATTATCTCCCGCTAATGCGTTCGAAGAGACAAGGGGAAACAAAATGTGATTATCCAAACGGTTGTTTTTCCCGGATACCAAAACAAATTCTCCCACCCTGGTGAATAATGCTATGGGGTCTTTAACAATTGGTTTATGCCTCCATCTGAAAGCTGTCATCCCTCTGAATAGCATGGGGGCCTGCTTTGACAGTCAAAGGGATCGCTTTGAGACAGCCACCGTGATCTGCCTTTAGAGTCACCAGTTTCCTGAAGGTTCCAGGCTCTCCAACAAGAAGGATCAAGACTGGCTCTGTCTCACAGCTCCCAACAGTGTGGTCTCAAGAACCTCCCTGGGATGTGGCCTTTCTTCTCGGCATCAGTCATGGGCCATTAGTGGCCCATTTGTCTCAAGGCACCAATGACTGAGAGTAGGGAAGAGAAAAGAGAAGAGAAAAGGGAGGTGTTGGAGAAACACCCCATTCTTAGAGGGTCACTGTTTCATAAACAAACCTCATATAGACAGTGCTATAAAGCACATAAATTAAACATAATTAATTCATCTCGTCAACCTAGAGAGAGCTTCCCCTCCTGTAAACGTCTGGAGGCTTTTATTTTTTACCACCGTGATCGTGTTTATGTTTTATCACAATTCCTGATTATGTGTGTGCCTGTCAGATCCATCCTGAGATTGCAACTCTGAGCATATGAGTTAATGAATCATACTGTATTCCACCCTGCCCAGCACCTGCTGCAGACAGAGCCATACCCGTGAAAGTTGCCCAGGAAATAAATTCTTAATGTGAAATGCTAGAAACACTTGTGTTCAATGCCTAGCTTTAGGAGGAGATGTTCATCATAGCGGAGGTAGAGCCTTGGGTAGGAGGTACTGGGTACTGAACCCCCGTGACCTCCCTGTTCTCCTGATGTCGGGTGGCTAGATAATGTGGTGGGTCAGAATTGTGGGCAGTGAAAGAATTTTTCCAAGTTGGATTAGGGGAGAAATAGACAGTTTTGTCAAATACACTGCAAGGGATGAGGTGGGCAGGACGAAAGAACTGCCTGTGACAATGGTGGACTGTGTGCCATGTAAATGAGAGTGTGTGTGTGTGTGTGTGTGTGTGTGTGTGTGTGTGTGTGTGTGTGTGTGTGTGAACTATGGCGTGCCTGCATGTGTTTATATGTGTTTGCTTGTGTGTGAGTGCATGAAAAGCTCAAATTTGCCATCAGGTTTTTTTTTTCCCTCAATTGCTCAAAATCGCTTTCCACTTTATTTACTAAGGTGGGGTGTCCTACCGAATCCAAAGCTCTCCAATTCTGGCTAAGCTAGCCAGCCACCTAACCCCAGAAATCCCCCTGCTCTGCCTCCCCTGTTTGGGGATTTCAAGTGGCCACCACATTTGCCTGGCTTTTCTGTGGGTTCTAGGGAACCCCCTCCATCCTCACACTTAAATGGCAACTGCTTTTATTTACCAAGCCAGCTCTCCAGCCAATGAGAGCAGTTCTGATTGGTTGACCTCTGAAATGGAGCAGGGGTCTGGATTTACAGGATGGCAGCCCTGTGGTCTGGACTGTGGTCAATTCTGATTGGTCATTGTCAGTCCTGCCCTGCCCCCCAGACGTGTGTGGAGAAGCTGATTGGCCATGTTGACAACAGCACACAAATTCGTGTCTCTGCATTACCCAAATGAACCAGGAAACAAACCAAAGCCACCCATGCTTAACAGTGTTCTGGACCCAGAGCCTTGATCATGGCAACGAGGACTCTTTATGGAGGCAGAAAAGCCAACGCAGTTGAAGACAGCTACAGAAAAGCTACAGACTGTGGCTTGTAAACCTAATGAGGGCGCTCGGGCATTGGACTCCTCACTGACTGGATATAAGAAGAAAGATGGGGGGGGAAAAACAAAACAAAACAAAACACATGACTCAGTTAAAAAATGGGCAGGTGATATGCACTCTCACTTCTCCAAAGAAGAAATACAAATGACCAACAAATATTTGGGAAAAAATGCTCAGTGGTATTGGTCATCAGAGAAATGCAAATCTAAAGCACAATGAAATGCCATTTCATCCCTGTTGAAATGGCTATTATCGGCAAAAGAAAAAGCGAATGTTGGTAAAGATGTAGAGGAAAATGGGACTCTTCCACACTGATGGTTGCCATCTAGATTGATGCAGCCACTACGGAGGTATCTCAAAAAAGCTGCAGATAGATCTAACTCTATAACACAGCTATTCACATCTGGTGTACATACAAAGGAGATGAAATCAGCATACCAAAGAGATACCTGCCCGCCCATGATTACTGCGGCACTCCTCACAATAGCTAAGACACCGGAGTCAGCCTAGTTGCCCATCAACAGATGAATGGATGGAGAAAATGTACTGGATATGCACGCTGGAGTTTTATTCAGCCATAAATAAAAATGAAATCCTGTCATTTGCCCTGAAATAGATTGAACTGAAGGACATTGTGTTAAAAAAACAAGGCAGACATAGGAAGTCAAATGCCGCACATCCCTCTCTTCTATGTGTAGGGAGAAGTCCACGTGAAAAGACAATGGTGATTGCTAGGGGTTGAGGAAGTAAAAAGGGGGCGGGGGGGGGGGGGGAAGAGTGTGAAAAGGGAAAATGGAAAAAATTGAGGTTGGATCAGATCAGTGTGCTTCATGCTCAAGTGGAAAGATCTCACTGAACTCCACTGGCAGGTCCACTTAATGTGTGCTGATAAAAAAAAAACATAAACTTTTAAAAGGAGGTGTGTTCAATATAAGCCTTCCTCCTTGCAATAATGAAGAGGCATTTGGAGGAAAACTATGCGACCTCAGGCACAGCACAGGGCTGTGCTGCTGGCTCTGGGTGAGGTAGAGTTGTCCTCAAGTCACAGGGTGGAGGATCAGAGCAGGAAAAGACAATTTTGTCGAATACATGGCTGAGAGGTGAGGTGGGCGGGGCAAAGAACTGCCCATGACAATGGTGAACTGTGCGCTATGTAAATGAGGGCAAGTGTTCAGTGTGTGTGTGTATGTGTGTGTGTGTATGTGTGTGTGTGTGTGTGTGTTTGCTTGTGTGTGAGTGCACTTGCATGTGCAAGGCCTAGTGAGACTCCCAAACCAGACTCTGTGCTCTTAGGATGTTAAGTCTGTGGATGAGCCTGGGAGGGTTGGGGGAGCCAGTCACCTTTGGAAGGTGGATTGGTTGAAGCAAACTACTACTGCCACAGCGAGAGCTTGCAGGAATCGACTGTCTGGAAGTCTTACTGGAGCGTGTATTGATCCTAAAGTCACCCTTAGATGGACTAGCCATAAATTACCAGTCAGCTTTCATTATGAGCAAGACTTTCAAATTCTAGGAGTCTGCCTTTCTCCCTTTTATTATCCTAATGAAATCCCATGACTTGGCCTCATCTCAAGAAAGCACCCCCAGGAGAAGGAACACGCTTTCTCAGACCATTAGTCAAGCTCCCTACTAAGAAAGCTTGATGCCACCTTGCTAGGAATTCTCCTCTGTGTGCGGGACAGTGTGAAAACCAAATCATATCGCTTCAGAGGAGCCCAGAGGAGATGGGGTCAGCCTGGATAACCCATGCTTCAGGAAGGAGAGACTTGGCCGCAACACCGACTTGGCAGGGAAGACACATAGGTGTCACTGTGCCTACTGAAACCTTTGGGTCACCCTTTCAGAGGTTCACAGATTTTTTTTTTCATTTTCTACCAGCATTGCTGTGGAAAAGGCCATATAATGTGAGATCTAAGCCTCTTAAAGAATGCCTTTAAACTCACAATACAGTATTGCTAAATATAAGCACAAAGTTGAACAACAGAACTGTCTATAAGTCTAAAATAGCTTTAGTGTTATTAATTTGTAATTGACATGTAATAATTATACATAGTTCTAATGTATAGTGTTATGTTTCCAAATATGTATATCCTGTGTAATGATCACTTGGGGCAATTAGCATATCCATCAACTCAAACGTGTCTGAGCTGTTTGTAGTGAGAACATTAAAAATCTTCTCTTGCAGCAGCATTGAAATATAGATGACATTATTGTTAACAGGAGTTGCTCTCGTGTAGAATAGAATACTGAACTACTTCCTATCCCCCTGTGGCTCTGTACTCACTGATCAAGTTTATCTGACTGTGGCTCTGTACTCACTGATCAAGGTCACCACCCTCTTGATGATCAGCATTACATTGTTCTCTCCTCTACTTCTAAAGGATCAACCTTTTAACTTCTATGTGATCATGTGTAGGATATCCTCAATTGTGCATCTCTTAGTTAAAAAAAAAATTCTATGCTACCTCCATTTGGTTATTAAGCCCCCATTATTCATCTACAAATGTGCATGGTAGGGAACTGTTGGTCCTCATGGAGTCTGTAAGGTAGTGGAGGCAAAGAACATATAACAACTCATTATAAGAAAATTAGTACCAAGATGGGCAGGAGGCCATAAAGCAGACACGTGACCAGGTGATGCCTAGTGAAAGGGGTTGTGTTGCATTTGCCTGTCTATGGGCCCACAGGCTGTTTTACAGAAATTATATAAGAAGCTGTAAAGAAAGGCACCCATAGGCAGTCAACCCACCCTGGGGTTGAACTAATGAGCAGCCAACTTTTTCTGATGCTGGAGCAAACACAAGATGAAAAAGTTTCCTGTGGTGCTCATGGGAGACTCTGCTGTCAACCAGAAGGCTTCTGGGCTGCAGGTGCTGGGAGATTTCAGTTCTTATTTGGAGACAAGCAAGCTGCGGAGCCCTAAATAGAAGTAGGCTACCTCCCTAACGTGAGGTTCAAATATTGACCAGCTATTTTCTGCGCTTCTGCTTTTATCTGATATTTTCTCTGTGTTCACTTTGCACTTCGGACCAGAACGTTTGTTAAAAAAAAAAAAATGATAGAATTTGATTCATCTTACCAACCACCTTTGAGAAATTAAAACTTCCAAATTAGTGAAAATCTTTTGAAGACACCCTTGCTGATTTCAAGGAACGTGCCTAGTGCCATGTAGTCATCGGGAGTTTTAAAAATATTTCCCAGTTTTCCTTGTAGGAATTATTTATGAGACATAGAACTTCAGAGATGCCCCCGACAGAGTTGGCGTTACATTGGTGAAGAACTCTGGCTCTTGCCTGCTGTCCACCACTGTATCTTCTCCCTGCTGCCCACTGGCTCTGGAATTTGATCAATACTCAACTTCTCATTAGTCTGAGTCTAAATAGCATACAGTGTCCCTGTCATAGGCTAGGGAGTCTTTACTTGTGGCTTGTGAAAGGCACACACCAATGATATATCACTGAGCATCTCAGAAACCAGAAGAATTTTTTTCTGAAAACCAGGCTTGACCATCACTGGCAAGAGAACTCTGCCCTCCTATCCTCCAAGAAGTCCACGGCTTACATAAGACTTCCGGGCCCCTGTTAAATCACCTTCAGGTTTCACAAGGAGGAACCTGACATAGGAGAGTATGCCATGTCGCATCCCAGCCCTGATACTTGGAATGATGGATCGTGAATACTCCCACAGAAGCATAGACAAGGAGAGGCCATGCTTCAGAGAGTTATGTGGCACTGTGGTTTGTCAAAGCACTTGCCTGTGCTCAAAAAGACAAACTAGGGGCTGACTCTGGTCATCTGTGACCCTCACCAGCCAAGGCATCTGCTGTGCCAAGGCTGCTGAGGTTGCAGATGCGACACAACTGGTCTTCTAAAGGCAAGAAGTGGGGTGCTGGTGTGCCCCGTGAATGACGAAAGAGCCACGTTCTCCCTGGAAGAATGATGGAAGCTGAGTGCTGTGGTTTGGATATATTCAAGTGTTGCCAAGGGGATAGTATTGGAGCGGGGGTTGATGCTTGTCAGAGTCACAAGGCCATGAACACTTGATCCTAATGAAAGGGACTAGGTATCCTTAGGAAAGAGACTTGCCTCTCTGTCTTCTGCCACTCAAGGACACAGCAGCAAGACCCTCACCAGACACTGATGTCTTACTCACGGATGATGATCTTGAGCAAAGACATTCTGTTGCAGGCATACAGAAAGGAGAAAGATAATTGGCCTTGCTGGGGGCTACAATGGGGGCAGAAAGCCGCGGAGGACATTCCCGAAGCAAGAGACAGTGAAAACAGTGGTAAGGAGAGCGCAAGGGCTAAAAGCTAACTAACATCACATGGTCACCATTAATCATTGCTGACGAGTACTGAGTCCCGGTCAGCCACCTGACCTCATGCTCAGCACGCGCAATGTGTCAGCCCGTCCCCTTACCGCAACCCATATGGCAATTAGATGGCCTGGCTTCAGAGATTCAAACAACTGGTATTCAGAAGCTTGTAGCTCATGTGTGAAGGCAAGAGTGAACACCACAGGCGGGCTCAAGGTCTTCACTCTGAGAAGTTTGGTGGGGCCAGGGTTCCCGCGAGTGAAGCGGGGAGCCTTTGGAGGAAATTCAGATGTAGACAGTCCTGGAATAAGTGGGGAAGACTCCTCTGCTGTTAGGTTTTAGTTCACACCCAGGCACCTGGAGCATTCATTGACCTCAGCTAAACTCAGGTCCTTCTCTGTCCAAGACAGCCCAGAATAAACAGGAGTCAGCAGCTGTGCGGGGCCCATGCTGTGCACAGGACCCAGATGGCACTCTTGATTTTCTTTATTCATTTAAACATCATTTTCAATGTGATTGAGTGATTTCATCCCCCCCAGTGGGTGGTCTTGGTCTCCTAGCCCAGAATCAAGCAGGAGAGGGGTAAGTCTGTAAGATCTAGAGGGTACTTGGCACTTAGCAGCAGTCACCTCCAAGTGGGCAGCTCATCCAAGTGTCAGAGCCTGGGTCAACAAGAAGGTAGGGGCCCTCCGGTCCCTCTCTTTAGTGACAGTGTTACATTTCTGAAGTCTCTGTCGGGGAAGAGTGTGTGTGTGTGTGTGTGTGTGTGTGTGTGTGTGTGTGTGTGTGTGTGTGTGTGTGTGGAGACTAGAGGTCAACATTACTTGTCTCCCTCAATTTCTCTCTGCCTTTACCCTCTGTGACAGAGTTTTTCACTGAACCCAGAACTCAGCAGCAGTTCAGCTCGGCCTGCTGTCCCTGCTGACAATCACAGATCCGGGCCACCACAGCTGGTTTTGACATGAGTGCCAAGGATCCAAACTCAGGTCCACATGCTTGCTTGGAAGCACTTTACTAAGCCTACTCCAGAGATGTGGGAATTTTCTCTTTCATTTTATGAAGTCAATCTATTCTCAAGAAGCAGGGCCGTGTAGAGATCAGGAGTGTGGGTTACGAGTCAGACTGCTTCAGTTCAAATCCTGATACCACCCTCACCAGCTGTGGGATGTGGGATGAGTGACATGACCTCTATGAGTTCCCTTCTCTGTGAAGAGGCAGTCAGTGGTACTCTCTGTTCTCGTGGCTATACGGACCTGAAAGGATTTAATACTTAAAGCCTCAGCATGGGACCTGCCTGTGTTTCGTGCTCAATAAACTGCGGTAGTTCTGTGGGATAAACGCAGGGCTGCCCAGGTTGCCACAGGGTGGGGGAAGAGGGAGGTAGACTGTGGTCCTTGTCCTTCAGCCTCCACCAGCAAGCCTCGTAGAGGCTTCTGTGGCTCCTGCAGAGGCCTTGGCAGTGGTACGCTGGCAAATGTTTAACAAGTGGCTCTTCAGGATGGCAAGAGGGTGAAAGCCTTGATTTTACCATTTGCCAATTTCCATTGTATAAATGCTCCCATGGTGACCAATTATGAGATGGCACCATGAGGTCACTGAGCATGGAACTGGGAAGAGATGAACACAGTTGGTTCCAGGACACCGTTGGCCTTAAGACCCCGAAGGGCCTGGTATGGAAGCCAGAGAATCTTGGACACCTGCCCAGGTCTGGCTTTGGTGATCTTTCTCAGGACACCCCAGACTTTAGAGTTACGCAATGTCAGGCTCACATAAGGGAGCGAACGGAGTGGAGCAAACAGGAAAAGACTTTGGGAGGCTCAGAGTCGTGGGTTTTAATGGCTGATCCAAATGGCCCTGCGTCTAACAGTTCAGTGACTCTTAATTAGCTGAGATTGAATCAGCAGAAGTGCCTCCTGGCACTAGGAGGCCCTCCCTTCCTCAATTGCTGGTAGGGACCATTGGGCAGCACGCCTCTGCTGAGCGATGGGATAATGGCGTAAGGCCGTGCATCGCAGAAACTTATCAAGGATAAGCCGTGGGCCTGTGTGTTGGGGCGGGAGGGGCATGGTGGGGAGCCTGAACCAGGATGAACTCGGCAGTTACTTGAGGAAAAAGCCCCCGGAGATCCCAAGAGCTTCAATAGGAACAGCACTGGTATGGGAATCCAGGGGCCAGCTCTGGGCCAGCGCTGTATGACTTGGTTTCTCCTTCTAAACAGTCGCGGACCAGGTTGCCCTTATTCTCAGGGGTTTCCTGGGATCAGGAAGATTGCTCTCTCTGGCGGCTCCATACATGGAAGAGGCTGAGTTCTAGTCCTCTGAGAAATGGCACAGCACCCACAAGCTGGCCGGAGGCCTAAGTCCATTGGTAGGGCGGGTACTAAGCATCGCCTCCCGTCACCATGAATGAAAGCGGGTATATCATGAGGTATCCATAGCCTGAAATGGGAACCAGAAAACTTCAGACAAAATCAGTTTGGGGTCGCACTCCTCAGGGGCGAGAGCACGGACGACCGATGGGTGAGGTAATGAAATCTGCCGTATTTAGCTTCTGTCTCCAAGGCAGAGACACAGAGGAGCAAGGCTGGAGAACAAAAGCCATCTCCCATGTACTTCGTCCCGGCTTCCGTTTGGGTACCAGTATGCTCCCCGGCCCCACTCAGGTGAACTTCTAGACTCAGCTGGATTCTGGCCCAGAAGAGCCCCCAAGTCTACCCAACCTTTCGGTTCTGCTCTCACACTGGGCCAGCCCTGTCTTGGTTTCAAATACTAAAGAAAAAAACCCAGATCGGCCCAAACCAGGACTTAAGCCACAAAAATCACAGGCCATTGTTGGCCAGCCTATAAAAGAGCCATCCTGTGACCCTAGCCAGAAAGGGGCATGGAATACAGAAGGGCTAATGGGACAGGCTCTTTAGGACCCAGAATGGGGGGGCACACTAGTGCAGGCCTCTCTGGACCATCTGCCTTCCCTAGGACCTGACTCCAAGCTTCATGGCTCCCGATACAATCAAATTGAAAAGCCCTAGTGGCCAGCATGTGGCCACAGTGAAGGTCATAAGTGCATACAAGGGTAGGAAAAGAAATGGCCCAGTGTCAGAGTTGAGGTTCTCCTCTACGCAAGGAGTCAAAGTGGTTTTCCTTTATTGGAAACATCAGCCTTCATCCATTTGGGTTTCAATATCCGAAGCAGGCAAAAAGAAGTACCAGGGTTTCCCTTTGGAATGCCTTTGAAGAATTCAGTGCAGAGTGGGAATGTACTAGGTTGACTCACATGAAATTGCTTTTTTATGGGACCAAAATGGTCCAGTGGTGACAATTTCATCTGGCTTTTTCCTAATAGGAAGCCCTCAATACACAGGTTTTCCTTTACACCCTCACTCTACCATGACCTGCTCCACTAGAAAATATTGAAACCTCAACACACCGCCTCCAGGTCATTTACAGCTCAACACAAGTATGTAATAGACAAAACACCTCTCCCAGTAGACAGGCGAATAGGAGCAGGCTGGATCTCTGCCGCTACCTTGTAAACGCCCTGCTCTTTGCTCTCAAGACTTGCTGTACATGCATGGCACCAGACTCGGGCTTAGCAAAACTGTCAGAGCTCTGTGTCCTTTGGGCTGAACAATTCCAGAGAGGGGTTTTCTATGTAATCCTTTCATTTTCTCTCTTCCTTGAAAATTGGAGTCATTGCAAGGTAAATACATATACACACGCACATGCACACATGCACACACACATACACACACACAAAAACAAGATGTCAATGGTTGATGCATGAGAGCGACACCATCATTCCCCTGGAATGGCTCTCAGTTGGCCCTGCAGTCCCTCTTAGCACAAGCAAGACTTGGTGAAAGAGTTAAGGATGGAGGGATGGGGGAAGTGAGGTAAAACCCTGACAACGTTGACCTAGGCCCAAGTCAATTGCTAACATCTCTTTTTGTCTCTGGGCCTCAGTTGTCTTGTCAGCAAAATGAAGACATGGTCAGATAAACTTTCACTTGCCTTTGGTACTGATGAGGTCAGAGGTGGGGTGCACACAGTACAGATTACCTCAGAGGAGATGCACCCAGGGATAACCCTGAGCCGACTGTGATGGTGAATAAGAGGTCCCTACCAATGCCCTTGTGCCCTGGTCCCTGCTGTTCTTTGCCCCCTTCCCAGACTTCTCCTTTCTTTGTTTGTTTGTTTCTTTCTTTCTTTCTGTTCTTTCTTCCTTCCTTTCTTTCTTTCTCTCATTCAGTGCTACTGGACTGTCGACACTTCTCACACACCCTCCTCTTCCTCACTATCCCCAGAGCCTCAACCCAGCGGTCTCTCCTCCCTCTCCCATCACGACTGAGGTGTTCCAGCTTCATCACTTTATGTAGATGGATCTGATTTGCTGGCTCTCGATTAATGAACATCCCATCCCATCATCCCCCTGGACCTTAGTTTTTCCATCTACAGAGTGAGGAAATTGGATGCTGAGTCTTTAAAAGTCTCCTGGACTGTGAGCTTCTGTCCTCTATGCGTTGCTTTGGCGGTATTCAGCATGACCACGGGCAAGTGGAATTGTGGGTGTGATGTAAGAGAGCCAGGCTGGAGGGAGCCTGGAGCGGAAGCCACACAGCACATGTTCTTCATGGCCACATGGTCCTCATCAGCTGGACACTGACTCCTTTAGTGTCCCCAAGCACAGCTGACCCCTCTTCCAGCTCTTAAGTACATCTCTTTGCTGTATTTTTATGGCTTCCCTCTTTGCTATGTTTTTATGGCTGGTACCAGTAATGAACTGTTCCACGTACAACAAGGCTTTCAACCACTGGTATCTCACTTGATCTTCCCTCGGCCATTACTTCTCCAGTTGAGCAGTGAGAGTGAGGATGCAGAACCCACAGGAAGGGGCACACCTAGAACCAGAACCGAGATGTGGCTTGTCTGTAACACCACACTTCATGCATTCAGGAGAGCCAGACAGAAGAGGCCGGGATGCTGCCAGAGCAGTGGACTCCCTCTGGCCTAAATCTAATTGGTCTAGAATACCAAGACACGGCAGAAAATTTTGCATCTTCCAGTCCACATTCTGCTCTTCTGCCCCTCCCCCGATGAAGTGACGACGCTCTCTTCTTTGGCCCTTTGGCCCACTAGGATCCTCTGAGTTCGTCTAAGTAGCTGCCTCTCTCTCCCAAGCCAAACCCCACTGAGCTAACCAAATTACATCTGCCCCTTGAACTTCCCCAGCCTGAGTTCAGCTCGTGATGTCCCAGCTATAATTGTCGCCATAAATCAAGTCTCTCCATGTATGTGGTCAGATTTCTCCTGTTGAGAATCTGATTGTTTTTGTTAGCCCCTCAGGCGGGGCCACCTCAGGCTTAGATTGTGGCCAGATTGGGCTGCCTGTGGCTCTGTTCGTGGTAGAAGCCAGGAAGGCCAGCTGCACAGGTGACCCTGGAGAGGCAGGAATACCTACAGCCGCTGCAGGTGCTGTGGCTGGAGGCCCTGGCACGGTCTCTGCCATTACAAGGTGATCCCGGTTGACTCATTCACTGACAGAGAGAGAGACAGAGAGAGTGAGTCTCTCCTCTAAGTTTCCATGCAGCTCTGCTTGGGTGTCACATCTCTTAGCTCCCACAAAAGAATGTAAGAGCCCCAGTGAGAAAACACGATTTTTATCTGTCTTTAGTAATTCCATCTGACATGCAGCATTAAACAGTGCAGCCACACACATTTGCACAGTCCTTTTGTGTTCATGGGGAGTTTTCCTTTATGACTTCTATCCCATCAGCTTCACCCAGGTCTTGTAGACCTCACATGGAATTCCCTGGTGTTATATAGCAAGATAGGTCTGATCTCAACAACACTGCAGGATTGTCGAAATAAAGATAACTTATGCCCAGTTCTCAAATAATAATAAGCAAGACATGGAAAGACCAAGCCATTTTGCCCAAGCCTTTGCCTGAAGATCAGCAGCTCATCAGCCATGCCAGCTAGAAATACTCTTGAGGATTATGAATTGCTCTCCAGGACTCCAGGGAAAAAATAAGTATGATGTAACTCAGTATTTCCCAACGCAGTTGGGGTGAAAAGCCATCATGTTCAAATATGTATAGGAACTACTGGAGTGTTCTTTTGTTTTGTTTTAGTTTTTGTTTTTTGACCAAATATCTCCAGGGCAGGACTTCTCAGAAGCTTCCGTTTTCCTGGGAGTGATGCTTCTGTTTTCCCAGGAGTGATATCAATCTCCAGGAGAAAGACAGAATCTGTAGCCTTCCTGTACTTCCTGCCACAGAAATCACATCTTCGGGAAGCACCAGAACCAGCTCCAGAGCCAATGCTTACCAAGGAGATACCAGCATGGCAAGTTCACTTCGACCAAGTGTGAAGAAGTTTCTCAGGATGTGTCTATCTGGAAAACAATAACATTTACTCAGAGACAGGAGGGCAGAGTGTCCAAAGTGACCTGCACAGGGACTGGCACTTAGCAGGTAGCGTATCAGCAGCCCCCTCTGGATTCTTGGTACTCCCCTGTTGCTCACTTTATTCTGGAGTAGGGCCAGGGGTGATGTCTAGAAACACAGTACCATGAAAAAACTGAAAGAGTTTCTGACCGGTAAGCAAAGGCCATCAAGACCAGAGCCACAAGCAGCCCCCTCTGAAGGGCCAGCTGACTCAGACATTAAATTCCATGGGAGGATCTATTTCCCAGGGTCTCCGCATCTGCCCATCTCCTATCCAGAACCAATGGTCCATTGAAACACCAAAGGATCACTAGACTCTCTCTAGCTACAACTGCCTGCCGCCCTGAGGCCATTCTCATCTGACATGCAGCATTAAACAGTGCAGCCACACACATTTGCACAGTCCTTTCGTGTTCATGGGGAGTTTTCCTTTATGACTTCTATTTCATCAACTTCACCCAGGTCTTGTAGACCTCAGAGAGAATTCCCTGGTGTTATATAGCAAGATAGGTCTGATCTCAACAACACTACAAGATTGTCGGAATAAGGACTACTTATGCCCAGTTCTCAGATAGGAATAAACAAGATATGGAAAGACCAAGCCAGTTTGCCCAAGCCTTTGCCTGAAGATCAACAGCTCTTCACGCCAGCTAGAAATACTCTTGAGGATTATGAATTGCTCTCCAGGACTCTAGACAGCTCCCTCCACTCTGAGCAGGCAATGCTCCTAGTTCATCTCATCAAACCTCCCAGCCAGGCAGGCCCCATGCTTCTTTGTAGCCATAGTGATGGGGACCCTGCTGATGCTGGTTCTCCTTAGGCAGCTTGGAGCCTTCCTGTAAGTCACAATGTGCACACTGCACAGCATTCTCTTAGTATAGTACATCTTCTGTGCTGAGTCTGGAAACCAGTGTCTTAGATATCTCCATGATGATATGCCACCTCTTGGTCAACTGTTACCTGTCTTAAATTACAATAAAGAGGTCACTAGCCAAGGACAGGCTACCCTTTTTTTTTTTTTGTACAGAGAGTTTGAAACAGCCTGGGTGCAGAGTAGTTCTGCTTCCTGGATGTGAAGTTGATTGGTGTCTAAACAAACTCCTCCCCTCAGCCACTGCTCCCTACCCTGAAAGATGCTGTGCCAATTGCCTTAGTATAATACACTCTGATGTCCCCACTGTGATTCATAATGGACTCTTAAGCCCATGTGGCCCCATGAATCTTAACCTGGAAGACATCAATCCCAAACAAGAAGTTTGAAATGACATTCCCTGGATGAGGCCACAAGCAGCCAGAGGCCAGAACCCAGGCTGAGGCCCATTGTCAAGAACTCAAGCCAGACCAGGGTCAAGAACGAACAGGAAAGCTGCATGGCAGGCCAAGAATACCATTGCTTCTTGGTAATTGGAGCCCAGCAAGGCCCCGAGAAGACGGGCTGGCTCTGCTGTCCACCCATGCTGTGGAGATGGTAGCCCCACGGCCCATTTCAACAGTGGCTGTAAAACCTGTCTTTGTCAGACACCAAGAGTTTGAGACACGGGCTCACTGGCTCTTCTGCGGGACTGCTGAAGAAGGGTCTCTTACTATTCCATTATACATGTGAGTAGCTGAGGTTGACAGAAGATAAACTGTTGCCTGCCGGAGCCTACGAAGAAACTGCCATGGAACCCACCCAGAGTGGGGTTCAGGAAGGCCTGTATTCAAGGCCACAGAGGAGTCCTGGTGGAATTCTTGTCCCTGTCATAGGGAATCCTCAGGACATGCTGCTCACATGAAAGTGTTGAGTTAAGGGTCTGTGCTGACAGAGAAAATTATAAACAGTAGAAGGGGGGGACCTCCAGTTCTGCCTCCTTCCTCTACAAGGTCAGGAAAAGAACTCACACTCTCACTGGATTGATATTCATAGTTTTACCGAACTGTTGCAAAGATAGAATTTCCTATGTGTCAGAGTGCTTCAGAGGCTATGACATGTGCCATGTAAGCCTTTGGTGCCGTGACTCTCCTATAAAGTGCCACTGTCCTGTCATAGTTCTGTGACTCGTCGGGTAACTGACTTTGTAAAAAAGCTGACTTTGTAAACTATTACCTCAGAGCCGCCACTTTTAAAATATAAACTGTATTATTGACATATGGCCACCTTGTAACCTTGCTTTCAACTGACCTGCTGGTCCAATTTGGTGCAGAGCCACCATGAGCTAAGGCCCGTGGGTGCCAAGAGGATGCCGAGCACAGCATATGAACAGAGTGCATTTATTATTACAGTAATTGTGGGGAGATGCCCTCTCTTGAGAGATGCCAGCATTTTACAGACACAGTTCATTCATTTTCATAAGCAGACCCAGATGGACCACCCTGGGGGACCATCTGGCTGGGTGGAGTGTGCCAAGTCAGCTTCTGAGAAATGGAAACATTTGGACTCGGTGGCATGGGAGCAGGATTTCTCACTCTGACTCTTCTCCAGCCTGGCTCTCGGACCATGTTTTCTCTGAAAAGGAAAGCAACTCTATCACCCTCAGACTTTTCCTTTCTCCTTGGGGATCAGTCCATCAGCCCACTTCAAGTCCACGGAAAAGGCTGCGAGGAAACATGACATACCCCGGAGGCCATCCCTCAGGGCAAAATCCATGCAGTAAAAGTTCTAGGGTTCAAGGCCTGCACCTTCAGAATTTGCAGAGTTAGGAATGCAAATGATCTACTGGATTAGAAATTGTAGGCATTTAAAAAGCTTGGCTTTGATGTACGTTGAAGTGTGGAAACCCAAGTACAAGAGCAAAGGGTTGCCAGGGCTCACAGAAGGCAGAAGTGGAGGAGTAGCCCTGTGGCAGCACACTTACTGAGGAGTCATTAGTTCCAGACTAGAGCCTGAGAGGGTACACAGACTCAAGTCACTTGCCTGTTACCTCCGCATCCTCCCACCTCTCTGCCCAAGTAGCCCATGCATCTTAGGAGAAGATGGGACCACGTATCAGATTCTCTTAAAAATCAATAAGCAATAAAAGAAATGAGTTTCCCAAATGCTTTGTTCGAAGGTCTCAGGTTTGGATCTAAATCTCCATTCTTCCCTCTAAGTACAGTATCCAGGTTTCAACTTCAGGCTGACCCCCCAGCGGCTCAGAACATCAGCCCTGTCGCTCTCTCCCCACTCACACCCTACCCTAGGCAAACCAAGCGGTTCCCTCAGGTGGACTCCCAAAATGCTCCTAGAATGCCCCTACCCCTCATTGCTGAGCAAGGAGATCTGCTCTTGGTGGATAGCTCCAGGCAAGTTAATACTTACAGTGTGATTAGAGGCAAGCCGCTGAGTTCAGTCTAGTCCAGCACCCCTCAGCATCTTGATATACCTGATTTGAGAACCTCGGGATCAGAGACCAAGCTGGGTCTCATTTTTCTCTGTAGCCCTATGCAGCATGGAGAAGAACTCTGTCACTTTGGATTGGGACTTCCTCAGAGTGACATCAGTAGAGCCTGGGTGGAGGAATACAATTGTTACCAAGCTGTGGGTGGGAAGGTTGTGGAGTGATTCACAGGGCTGGTCAACGTGAGCAGGGATCAATCATATCCAGATCAGAGCTTGAGATAGAAGCGGGGAAGGTAAACAGGAACTACCATGGAGGTAACAGGATTGGTGGGACAGGCTCTGAGGGAGGTGATAGGAATGGCTAGTCAGAACTCTGAAGTCTGGTGGTCCATGGGGTCTGGATCTTACTATTACCCATGCTGTGCCAAGTACTGGAGATTTGTGTTATCACGCTCATTTTCACTGCACTGTGACAGTCCAGGGACCTCAACCCAGGGGATTCTGGACATTCTGGTGGGGGTTCTTCAAAACTCAGTGAGCTGTGGAGGATCCCCTCCATGTCTCTGATGACAAGTCTAATGAGAACTATTTTCAAGTGGAGTATGGAGAGTGTGTGTGTGTGCCTGCGTGAATGTATGTACGTGTGCGCATGCACCCACACTGTGTACGTGTGTATGAACCTGTAACTTTGCTGCGAGCATCACAGGTCCCACCTTCCCGAGCAATCAGCCCATCAGAAGGCAGAAGACTGGTGACTGTCAATCACACTGAGGAAATAAGCAGACCAAAGAGAAAACTGGTAGAACTCCACTTACGCAGAGCTGTAGAACTTGAGTCCATTGCTTTAAGGATTCAAAAGGGGAAGGGGTGGGAACATCTGGCTGGGACTTACACTGCTGGTCAGAATCTCTTCCACCCAGGGATCAAACAAATTCTAAGCATAGAGGGACTACAAGAAATAAAGGATGTAGGCGTGGCCCCACATCTTAAACAGAGTCAAAGACTCCACCCTTAGAATGTTCTAGAAAGAGCGTTGGACTGGCAGTGTGGACACAGATCCTAGTTCCCACTGTCCTTCATCACACATCTGACCTTGAGCCGGCTTCCTTCTCTGTGAAATGACCTTGGCAGTCCCATGCTTCGGGGTTGTTGTCAGGATTAAATGAAAGCATTTGTGTTGTTGAACCTCGGATTCTGGAGAGCGCTGTACAAGTGAAGATCTTTATTATCCCAAGTCGTTGCTTCTCAAGGAAGACAAGTGAGGTCAGGCGAGCAGATGAAGACCATCAGGGCAAGAAATTAGGAGTGAAATGGTCCCACTGATTGGAACAAAGAGCCAGGAGTCATATTGCCTAGCGAGTGGCCAGCTCTTGGGGACTGCCTGTGGAGGTCAATCGTCCTGTTGTTTTTTCCCAGTTCAGAGCTCTGACAGATGGGCACAGAAATTGCTTCCTAGTTCACCCAGTGAAAGGAATGCTGTGGACAGTTGACAGTTTACCCCTGAGCCCGTAAATCGAAACTCACCCACACTGCATTGTGCCTGGAACACATGAAATCTGGCATAAGACAGGGTATAAAACATACTGGTGTTTAGTTGATTTGTTAATTTAGCTGTCAATGGAAATCAGATGTTGAGGTCCACTGTGGTATGAAGTAGCGATTTGTGGCTGTCAGAAGTACCCATCTATGCCGTGATTTAGAGCGCTCGCCCCTGCACTGTGATTGTTCAGGGATGTGTGGTGGCTCTGATAAGCGCTTACCATACAGTGGACCACCCCCAGGTGAGATCCACCCTTCAGGTGACCTCACTTACACCAACCTTGATTCTGCAGGATGCTCTCAGGAGTGGGTCGGAGGTATAAATGGGGTGTCAATTCTCAGAAGACTCCACTCAAATGATGCCTTCCCTCAGGACTTTCTCAAGTCCTCATCCTGTCTGCCCATTGGGTAGATAGCGAGAAACTGGACACAAAAGTGCTTTGAAGACTTTTGTAAATAGCAACACGGAGTGAGCCTGATGTCTTTAGAATGTAAACTTCTGTCTAAGAAAAGAGACAGGAGACAAATCAGCTTTCCCCTGCCTTTTGAGTAGTCTAACTTCACTTTTTCAGGTTACAAAAGTTGTAATTCTCGTTATAGAACCCATAAATCCAAAAAGGATAAGAAGGAAAATTCGACACATTCATCAGCCCCTAGTGTAGCCGTCACTAGGCTTAACAATTTAATATATTCTCTCCGGTTTTTCATGGTATATAAAAATGGGTTTTGACATGCTTTTCTGACAGTCTTGCATATGGGGATGTTGGTTTTTCATTTAGTGTCTGTTTTGCTTTGGATTTAGTTTTATTTTTCCGTGAATGGGTCGCAAATTTTTCTCTATGTGTTTGATACAGATGTGCCGGCTCTAATGACCGCCTTACTATCATTGGCCTTCTTGAGACTTTGTTTTTATTTCCTTGGTACTCTGATCTGTGATGAGTAACTTTAGGTCCAAATATCTGTATCCTTCTGTTTCCTCAAAGGTCACCTCTTAGCTGCTGAACTCTGACGTCTGAGAGTCTGAATAAGTTTGCAAAGTTCTTCAAATGTGTTGCCAGCCTTCGTTAGAAAGGCTATGTGGCTTCACATTCTCACCAGCAGCACAGATGGCCCCCAGCTAATAACACTTCATGACTGTTCAGCCCTACAAATGTACAAAAATGAGATGGCATTCAGTGGGAACCGTACTTTGAATTTTGGATTTTGTCCTTTTTGTGGGTTACTGGTACATGGTATGATATTCTCTTGTGGTGCTGGACAGTAAGCCATAGCTCCCAGTCAGCCACACCAATCATGGAGAATCCCCAGTACCCAGTGCACAGTGCTAGAATCTGTAGTGTTCGGTAGGTTGGGTACATCTCATACAATGTTGACTTATGACATTGTCTTAGTCACTGTTCTATTGTTGTGAAGAGATACTATGACCAAGGCAATTCTTATAAAAAGAGAGCATGTAATTGTGGACTTGCTTACAATTTCAGATTTGTCGTCATAGCAGGGAGCATGGCAGCAGGCAGGCGTGGTGCTGGAGAAGGAGCTGAAAGCTACATCCTGATCCACACTGCAGAGAGCAACACTGAGCCTAGTGTGAGCTTTTGAAACCTTAAAGTCCCACCCTCAGTGGCACACTTCCTCCAACCAAGCCACACCTCCTAATCCTTCTCAAATAGTGTCACTCCCTGATAACTAAGCATTCAAATATATGGGCCTATGGGGACCATTCTTATTCAAACCACCACAGACATGTTCAATTTCTGGTGGGCTTATCAGGACACACCCCTGTCATACATTGCAGCACATCCATACATACATACATAGATGCATAAGTATATACATACATACATGCAGTCATACTTCACACATGCATTCGTGCATGCATCTGTATACACACATGCACTCATTCATACATATGTACATAATACATGCACGCATGGCTAGACATGCTGTTTTGTTGCTTTTATAGAGGTAGGTAAAGTGTTGCCAACGGTACATGGGTGAACACTCAAAGCTTCCTATCAGTGTCCAGTGTCAGAAACAAGATTTACTATGAGCACTTTAAACTTTATAATTGATATTTTTCCCCTTTTGTTATGGCCACTAGAAAGCACAAAGCATACAGATTCTAGTTATTGTGTAGAAATCTTAGGACTGTAATATCATTCTTCTCTCACCCTGATTTACTTATTCCTGGGGTTACACTGTAAGTAGTGATTGCAGGTCACCTCAAGTTCCTTGGGGGATTTTTGTCCCCTTTGGGGTTGCTTGTTTGTGGTTTTGGTTTTTGGTTTTAGATGGAAATTCACTATGCAACTCAGGCTGGCCTTCAACTTACTATGTAGTTCAGACTGGCCTCAAATCCACAATGATCTGCGTTCAACTCCTCAAATCATTTTTTATAAGATGCAGAAATAATTAAGTTTTTTACCTCCAAAAACTTGAGCTTTCACATTATCATTGAAGAGAAGTAGCTTTGTCAGCATAACCAAAGAAATCTATGACATCTGAAGGAAGCCCACTCACTATAAGGATGCAGCGATGCCCATGCCCCCTGACCTCCCTGGTTATTCTGACAGGTGGCTTTCATATCTAGTTCCTCTCTATGACAAGTCACAGAGGTCTCCAATCCCAGACTGTGCTGAACTTGTCCACTACCCACCCAGCCTACCCTCCCATCTCTACCGTCAGATGGCAGGAGGCCTTCAGGCTTCAACATAGCCAAGGCAGGGGATAGGATGCTTGGCTGAGATGTCCTGAGTCCAGCTCTGTTCCCAAGCATCTGCTCAAGGGGACTTGCTTTGCAAAACTGACTTTTTTTTTAAAGAAATGGTTTAATTTAGCCCAGGCTAGCCTCAAACTCACTATGTATCTGGCCACAACCTTTAAATCCTGCTCCTCCTGCCTGTGGCTCCTGAGAGCTAAGACTACAGGCATGTCCCACCACACCTAGCTGATACAGTACTGGGTATCAAACCTCAGACTTTGTGCATGCTAGGCATAGACTGTACCAACTGAACTACATCCCCAGCCCAGACCAATCTACTTTTGACCTAAGGCATCCCGGGATAGCAGATGACGCCCTGGAAATGTCTTGGATGGTTCCCTCATCATCAACCGTGGTAGAACTTATCCTTGACCTGAGATCAACAAAAGGCAAGGAGGCTGCTTCAGGCAGCACTTGGCAATGCCTGAGGGAGGCTCTGCTGCTGCTTGTTCAGGATCAGAATACAAAAATCACATGACATCTGTGACCTGAGCCGGCCCTCTCTGGCACCTGCTGGCTCCCCTCTGGTGTCCCAAGTGCAGTAACAGAGAGCCACAAGGGGCAAACCGGCATCGATGCAGCCTTCTCTGAAAGCTGGGGCCCACCGTCACCACCGAGATGCAGGTGTGTGCTGCAGGGCGTCCAGGGAGGTATTTGGCTGCTACAAGTTAGGTCATGAAGTAATTCTGGCTTTGTGTTTTGGTAGAGGACTCTCTATACTGCTTTCCACTGCACTTGGATTTTACAGTCCTATCAATAATGCATATAGGTTTCGTTTGCTCACTAACACCAGCCATTTTCCATTATGTTGACAGTTCCCATCCTACATCAGTGATCTTTTTGCACATTTCTTCTATGTCCCTCAAGGAATCAAGTGACCAATGCATACACAGTAGGCGCTCATGGACTATTTCTTCATCACCACCATCATCATTATCCCCTCCTCCCGGTCTGTCACCCCTCCTCTTCTTCATAACGTTTCTCCATGTTTTGTACTTCTTGGGTTCAACTCTAACCTATGACTCTTATAAAGCAACTAAAAACTAAAATATGCGAGGAAGTTGTGGACTTCTAACCGATGTAGACAACCTTGCCTTCTCGCAGGAGGCTTAATCCCCTTCCCACACTCTGGACTATGTAAATCAAACTAAAGAGAACTGAAGTTCTTCTGCTGTCCTCTGAGAAGCCCTTGTGCCATAGGCTGGAAGGATGACCTCTCTACTCCCCACAGCTAGACCAGGGGCCACCGACTTGTTTTGTGTCTGGAAGGAGCGCTTTCTGGCTGTCTCCCAGACCCTTGATGCTTTACTATAAATTAGTCATCTGCTTCACTCTCTGTGTGTGACGCGGCATACAACAGCTTGCCTGCTGCTGCCTTATCAGTCTCCCAGATCTACAAGGTGTAAGTATGCAGCTGTCTTCCTGCAGGGAGTTAATAGTTCCAAGTACGGTCTTTTTAAAGGTTGCTCACAGTGCAAGGCACCTCTGCTTGGTTTACATTCCATATAGACAAACCCCAGCTTCCCCACACATAGCCACGGGAATTGGGGTTCCATTGAAGTCTTCATCCGCAAAATGCCTTTCCCCTGAACTATCTGCTCTAAATTGTGAACGAGGCACAAATTCCTTCCAAGCCTGTTGCACAAAGTATTTCTTAAAAACAGCGGTGTCCACTTATGCTTTCAACAAACATTTGTCACACTTCCACAGTCTATCAGATAGTAGTCTAGGCTCTGGGTATTCAGTACCGGAAATCCAGTAAGTACTCTCTCTATCCCTTGAATGCTAACTGGGGAGAAAGACCTAAACCAAGCTAATAAAGAAAATGGGTATTGCCTGAAGCAGGCAGCAAGGAGGAACAGCATAGAGAAGAGTGAGAAGTGAGTCTAATGTGGGATAAGACAAGGGTTTGAGATAAAAAATCTCAGGGAAAGCTCTCCTGGAAGGTAACAGGTCTTGGGAGAGATGAGGGAGCAGGATCTCTGGTCTCTGTGAATTTGTTGTATGAATCTCAGGTGGCTTGTACTACAAATAAAATGCAGCCATTCACTACCACGAGGTGGTTTCCAAAGCACTCGTTCATAATCGTCTCATTTGACCCTGTTACTGTTTAATCTAGAATGTTCCCCCACAGACACAGACTATGGGCGCTTAGTTGGTGGTTCTTTGGGGGAAACCATAGAGCATGTAGCTTAGCTAGCAGAGGAAGTTGAGTGGCCTTGAAGGCCATCTCCATTTCCAGTTACAACCTGAGTTCCCTGATCCCTGGCCCACACGGTATGAAGGACCACTGCCTCAGTCTTCCGATGCTCCACACATGGCCCCCACTTTCCACAAGGGATTGTACCCTCAGAATCTATGGCCAAAATAAGTGCCTCCTCCTGAGGCTGATAGGTGTTTTGTCACAGTAATGAGAAAAGAAACTAGTACATCCTGCCCCCCAACAACCTCTGATAGTGATGAAATTTTTGTGTGGCTGAGTGGGGGAGGGGAAGTAACATCCCTGAAATCTGATATTCCAGTCCCTCTTTTAGTCACTGTGCCTAGGCTTCATCTTAGTAGCTATGGATTCTCTCAAAACATTCTTGTTGGACTTTTAAGAGACCAGAATCCTGTTCTAGAATCCCATAGCCTCACGCTCTAGCCTACCCCTTTCAAGGACTCGCTAAAACCACCAGCTTGCTTGCCTGGGTCTCTCTTTCTTTCACCGGTCTGGCTAGCTTTTTATTTGTTTGGGTTTTTGTTGGTGTTGTTGTTCGTTTGTTGTTTTATTGTTTTGTTGTGACTGGTTGTTTTGAGACAGTCTTGTTCGATAACTCAAGCTGTCTCAAGCACGTGGTCCCCCTGCCTCTGACTCCTAAATTCTGGGATTACAACTATTCCCCACCTTGAGGGCTTTCTACGCTTAGCCTGTCATGCGCCTGCTCTGTGACAGTCTACTGGCTCGAAGTCCACTGTCCACTCTGTGTATTCCTGTGTCTGCTACAATGGCCTTTCCTACTCTGGTTCATCTAGAAAGTTGGTTAAGATCTTGGGCTTCCCAGTGAGGCAGACATAAAACCCTAAAACTGCCAATTTGCTGTGACCTTGAAAATGACCTCACAAATCCTTCTTTGGAGCCCAGTTTTCACCTCAGTAAAAGCAGATAATAACCAGATACTGTAGAGTGTACATCTGTAATCCTAGCCCTCCGGAGATGGGGACAGTGGAATTGTGGGCTTTAATAGCAAGACCTTGTCAAAAAGTAATAAAAATAAAAAGACAGGAGATAAATATTCCATATATTTTCTATAAGGTCTAAATAAAATTAGAGAGATACAAATATAGACGATATAGATAGATAAAGATAGAAAGGTACAGATATAGATGATATAGATAGATAGAGGTAGAGAGAGCACTTTCCATATGGATCTAGAACATTATATGTTGTACTCAATACTTGGTGAGGGTGTGGCTACAGTTAACATGACTGGACAACATCCAATGATCAATGTCCAATGGCCTTCCTGTCCTTCAGTCAGCAGCCACCCCTTCTGCCGTGGCTAACATAGATGGAGCCAGTGGAGGTGTGATGACCTTCCTTCTAGCTTCAAGAGGGCTGAGTCCATCCATTTCCTAACTGGAGGTGCCTGGGGACCGCCACCCATGGCCAGGTCTTTATTCCTTCAGTCTGAATGATCCCTCTCCCATCCCAAGCAGGCTTCTCTACTCCATAGTCTGAAGCCCGGTCCCTGCCGCGATCTCACTTGTAGCTATAATTTATTTGTGATTAGTATCCATTCTCCAAAGTCCAACTGGAATTGTTCATTGTTTACCGAGCAAACAAGAGAAGAAAATGACGTATTTTATGGGACACTGTGGCGCAGAATAGTTAAATATCACCACATTTCAGGGAGATTAATGGTGAAGTGTTCACCGAGGTCATTTATAATATTAAAAATAAAATTATTGGTGTGTCTTTTCAGAAAAAGCAATGAAGATAAATGTCAACTAGGGAAAGCTCAGGAAAAAAGACTATGTAACAAAATGAAGGGGCTGTTGGAGGCTGTGAAGGAATAAGACATTTTTAATTTCTTCAGAGAGCTCAACCGTGGAAAATGAAGCTCGTTCTGCCTTCTGATGGCCTTCAGGAATGTCTGTGGTTCTCAGGAAAGTCACAGGGAGAAGGGATTTGAAACAAGGCCTCGGGGTCTTTCCTTGTTAACTGGCATCACTGTCTTCAGCCTAATACCATCTCTCTCATGCTGCCATCTTCCTCATCCCCACCTCCAAGCACCAATCCTGTCGAGGGCACCTCCAGCATGTCACTCATGTCCACTCATGCCTCTTCAGCTCTCTCATCATCAACCTCACCCGAGCCGCCTTCATGACTTGCGTGGCCAGGCACAGAGGCAGCTACCCAGCTGGCTTTTCACACTTCCCTTCACTCTCCGGCTCAATCTCTCCAAATCACTCAGAGTGAACTTTATTAAGACTTACCAGCTGGCCTGGCGAGATGGCTCAGCAGTTAAAAACACTTGCTGTTCTTGTAGAGGACACAGGTCTGTTTCCCAACACCCACATCTCTAGTTCCAGGGGATCCAACGCCCTCTTCTAGCCTCTACAAACCTGCGTGCACATGGTGCATATACAGACAAGCAGACAGGCAGACACACACACACACACACACACACACACACACACACACACACACATAATTAAAAATTAATTACAATTTTCAAAATGACTTCCCCAAGTTCTTGCTTTTGAAGTCTGCTGTTTAAGCCCCTTACATAAAATCCATACCCCTATAGCCCTAGTTTTCAGGTTCCTGTCTGACTATGCCTCTCCCTTCTCCTACACACAGCTCTGGTGACCCTTTGTGACCATTCTGGACCATAATGGCATTTTCTCTGTTTCTATATCATGATATCATTCCTACTCTGGCTCCCCTATAGCCATTTCCCTTGGCTGGTCCTCTCTTGCCATTCAATACCAGCTTCCATATCCCTGTGCCCACAGTCTCAAACTAGGTCTCTAAGTCTCTCTTTACTGCTCTCACCCATTCCCAGGCTTATGGAAAAATTCTAAAAACCATCCTCTAGGAAACCAAGCACTGAATTGGGTGGCAAGGAAAGAGAAGACTGGGAACAGAGTCTTCCCTTTGGTATAACTCAAAGGAATGAGAAATTCCCAACAAGATTCAAGGAAACCCCTCCTCATGGCATTCTTCTGCTTGAACTTGGTGATCTAGTTTACCCTTCCTTGACATCAAATCAGTAGGACTTAGGACATGTCAGGTACTCTCCAGGAGGTACCATGGGTAAACTAAACCCTCCTGCCTAGTTGGAGACATATGTCTAGATGGAGACATGTTCTTCAGGGAGAAGAATGAGCAAGGGAATAGAGCAAGTGACATCTGAGGTGGGAATAATTGTTCACACTGAGCAGTTCTAGACAGCCAAAACAGGTCACACAATCACGATAAGAAGTCGCTAATCTTGATACCCAGTCAGACTCAAAGAGACACTCAAAAGTAGAGCATGGAGTTCCGGGTGCATGCAGCAGAGACTATGGTGAGATTGGGCCTCGAAGAAGCGGGCTTCAGAAAGCTAAATCTGACTCTGAGGTGACTCCAGAGGCAAATAGAGCTGAGAATTTATCATTGCGAGTGTGATTTTTTTCATAACTATTATTTGTGCTGGAAATTACCTTTGGTTTGTTCTCGTCATTACTTTTGCTGTAAGGACCCAGCTCTGTAGAGCCTCAACTCTACCATGTGATGTGAAGGATGCCCAAAGCTTCCCCCAGTCCCTGAGAACTGGTCCTGCCCAACCAATCAACTTTTAGCTGGGTCTCTCCACCCATACTTGATGACTAATTCTCTAAATTCCACGCCTCTACAGTTAGCTCAGAATAAGAACCCACATTGTTTTATTTTTTGGTCTATAGACATATGACCTTCACAGAAACCTGTACATTAGACTTCATTCCTGAGGGAAACCCATGAATTGAGTTGGTATTCGCCCCCACTAACTAGAAGAAGAGGACGGAAACCTAAAATCATTTTCTCTACACCTTAAGGGACCTTACTAACACAAACTAAACAGAATTAGGTCTTGGACCTGCTAGAGTCCTTACAGGGATGTAGTCTGGGTTCTAAAGGAACTCCTGGACATGGAGGAACTCAGCACAGTGAGAGCAGGGGTCAGTGGGTGGTAGTCAGGGTTTAGGATTGCCCTAAGAGGAGGAGAAACTAGAGAACCATTTATCCAATGTGAGAAGGCCTCTGATTTGGGTGCACCTAGTTATTATCCCAAAATCTTGTGTAACATGCTAGTCCATGGCCCCTTCTAGACATCCTTCTTCTGACTGCCTTCAGTGAGCCCCAAAGGCAGCTCCATCACTGTGTGATTCTAAGGTCTACAGGAACAATGGCCCTAGTCCATGGGGTTGCCTGGCTTGAGAGTGTGTTGGAGCTAGGAAGCTCCAGCCAAGATCAAAAGGACTTATCTGTGGTCTCAGAGACCTAGAGGCAAGGTGAGGCTTCCATCTAGCTCTCCTACTCTGTAGAAGAGTGCTTTCTCTCCCAGCCCACAGGCAGCCACCTGTGACTGGGCCTCTCCTTTAGCGTAGGAACCAAGATGCCAGGTCCTTAATGAGGTTGTCCACACTAGAATTTATGAGGCTCAAAGCCTTCAGAAGGACTGGTTTCTGCCAACCTTAATTTACACAGTTCACAAGCTTTCCAACACCCCCATTAAAGTCAGCAAGGAAGCTGCGCCTGTTGGCCTGTACACATGATTTGACTCCATCTTCATCATGTCACCATTCATTTTCATGTCTCTTGGCTTGTTTAGCCCTAAGCACCTGGCTCTCCTGTCCCTGGGAAATATTTAGTTTCTACAAGCAGGTGGGAGCCAAGCCCAGCCCTGGACTCCAAGTGTAGCCCAGGCCTTCCCGCAAATCCTCTATATTAAAAGCTCGTCCACACATCATCTCCAATTTGATTTAAGAGCAAGACCCCCTTTTCATCCAAGCAGCTCTCAGTCCGAACCCCTGTAATGGGTGCCATCAGTTAGGCAAGAGCGAGCCGGTAGGAGATGGCCAGAAAACTGAGACACGTGTTCCTTTTTGAAATGCCACATAAATCCCCTTAATTAAAAATTAATTAAGAGCCCTAAAATTTGACACTCATTTAAAAAAGAAATTTGAGTTAGAGAGTTGTGTAGATTTCATAGCATCTAATCTCTAGGACACAAGTGAAGGAGGGGGGTTGTGTGTGCTTCTGTTTCAAATGCAGTCAGGGGAGGGTTCATTCCCATCGAGTGAACCCAATAAGTCATCCACGGTGTAGAACAGTGATTCACGGAACTTGACCTGGACCACACGTGTTGCCGATGCAAATCTAAACTAATTTCTGCAGCATCCACCGAGAAGATAAATAGACAAACAAATGTGCCATGCTGTTTCAGTAGAGATGTGCCAAGATGCAAATGACAGATGACCGGGACAAGAAATGCCAATGTGAGGCCAGCTTGCTGGGTGAGCAACTTAGCAGACTTCAAGGGAGAGCCATTGACAATGGTGGGCATTAATCAAGTTGGCACTAATGATAGCAAATCCATCTCATCAACATGTAGCCATCAGCGCCATTGCTTAGAACCCAGTCAGGAGATCGTGGACAGAAAGAGGCTTTGAGAGAAGACTTGAGGTCAACACTCTAGTGTGCCAGAGGACAGTGGATGCATAGAGACAAAGGACCTGTCCAAGATTCACAGATATTGACCTTCAGATTCCTCCAGGCCTCCAAGGTCATGCCACTCAACTGTGTGCCCCCAGAAACATCCAGGGGTCTTTGAGCAGCGCCAGTGCCAAGGACATCTCCTCCAGAGATACTGATGGCTTTGGCCCTGGTGACGCATGAACACCAATGCTATTTCGTACCTGCCTGACAACTGACTCCCATGGACATCAGAGCACTGCTTCTGGCAGATCATCTGTCATGAGTCATAGGACAAGATGTTACTGGAGGACCATCTGGCCAAGTTCTGGGCCCTTGTCTTTGGGTCACTTGCTGTGACTCTCAGGCAAAACACCCCAGTAAGCAACTAGCCACATGTTTTACTGTTTAAAAAGCAACAAGCATTGCTCGGACTCTAAAATCCCTGGTTCTTCTGATTAATCAAGTGGGGATAATAACTGTTCGACGAGGTTTTTATGAGCTTCAGACAAAGCAGGTTCAAGGAAGCACATTGCAGGCTATTAAAATGCTCCGCCAAACTAAGGAGTGACAGGGATTTAATACAGCCAGTGACTCACGTTGTTGGTCTGGGGGGAAGTGCTGTTTCCAGGGCTAATAAGTAAGTTTCCATAGTGATGACCATTATTAACGAAAGATCCCTGAGCTCCAGTCCTCCCACAAGTGATCTGGGGAACCTGGGGTGGTGCAGTCATACTTGGAAATGACCAGCCCCCATGTTATACCTACAGAGACTAGGGCACTCTCTCATGCCCAAGCCCTTCCCCCTTCCCCCTTCCCCCTTCCCCATTTCTCTCGGGACAGGTTACAACCACTCAGCCATCTCAGGGTAGCCTACTCCTCAGGGTAGAACAATGCTTGTACAACCACAGAGAAGATGCTGTTAGGAATCGTGGGCTCTTGTTTGAAACCATTCACCAAGGATATTTTCCTCCTAGGAATTTATGGGCCCCATAAAAAAAGAACTTGAGGAAACAGAGCACTTGTTTTTGGTTCCGCCTCATTAGTTCTGAGTTGGGGCTGGCAGGAGAGATCAGAATACCAGGAGCCCATCTAATTGAGTCTCTGGTAAGCATAATGCTCGCTCCATCCAGAGGAGACTCTACCAAGGAACCTGGGTGTCTCCAGGAGAGGAGGAGGGAGGTACCAGAGGAAGCGGAGATGAAAGAGCCAGTTTCTTTGAGTTACTGCTGAGCCTGAACCCAGAAAGAGGTCCCAGGAATAAAATTCCATAGATCCCAGGCATCCAGAGAGTGAAATCAGCACTCTCCTCCACTTCTACATCCCTCTTTGTCAAGGCTTGTGGGTGAAGGGCAAGTTGCCAACTTCCTGCCCTTCTGTGCTCACTATCAACATTGGGCACATTTATCTCTTGGATGACCCCTTAGACAGACACAGTACAAAAGAGAAAGAGCATAGCTGGGTGGCGGTGGCGCAGGCCTTTAATCCCAGCACTCCAGGAGGCAGAGCCAGGTGGTGGATCTCTGTGAGTTCGAGGCCAACCTGGTCAACAGAGAACTACACAGAGAAACCCTGTCTCAAAAAAGCAAAGCGGGGTGGTGGAGGAGGGACACAATGTGGAAAGGCACAGATTTCCGCCAATCCCTCAGCAAACCAATGACCCACTGTGGAACTCTGTATTCTCAACAGTAAATCAAATTTAATAACACTTTCCTCCACTGATACACAGGACCAGTTCAATCCCCAGTCATCATGGGCATGGAGAGGACTGTATTACCAGGCACTGTTGCAGATGCATAAGACTCCGTACCTCCCTTCAAGTCAGAAGTGGTTTGCTGAAGAAGACAAACAGCTAGTAATACTATAAGGCAGAACCTCCACCATGCCGCATGCAAGAAGCAATGTGTTGAGAGGCCCAAGAGAAAGGAATATTCGAGGAGAAAAAGGGGAAATCCATGAAAATGGGTGAGGAACAGGGTCACATACCCAGCTGTTGAGAGGTAAAGGCTGCTGGAAGATATCCCCAAGAACAGGCCAACCGCCGGACAATGAAGGGTGACCCACATGTGCCTATCCGTCCCACAGGAAACAAATTCTCTAAGCATCAGAGAAAGAGAATAGAAGGAAGGGAGGAGAAGAAGAGAAAGAGGAAGGATGAGGAAGAGGAGGAGAAGAAACGATCAAGGAAATGCAGACACATTCACATTACCCTGGAGCTCTAGATACCCGTATACCAAAATACACTAGGAAAAAAATGAAAATGTATACTACATGTGTAAATGTAATGCATCCAAGCCTGTATTAGGTGATCTCACAAGAATCAGTCATCTTTGACGAAGGGGTGAGGTGGGTTGAGTACGTGCCTAACATGTCTGACACCGTGAGTTTGGTACCAACCCGGAAAATAATAAAAAAAAGAATTTAAAAGCTGAGAACACATGAAAACCTCCGTCTCCGAAAAATTCAAAGTAAACAAGCCTTTAGTTTAAAATACAAATTCTGGTAATACTCGGGGTGGACCAGGATGTGGAATGAAGGGCGTGCATGTATGAACACAGCTGGTAAAGAGTGTAAATTGGATTCACTTCTAGAAAGCAATTTGGCAACGTGTATCAAGAGCTTTTAAAATGTTTATACCTTTTGATTCAGTAATTCCACTTCTGGGAATCTATCCTATGAAAATAATCAAAAATGCAGGCAAAGGTTTATGCACAAAGATATTCTTCAAAGTGTTATTATAAACAGACTAGCAGCCCAATCGTTGAATAATGTTGAAATAAATGATGGCCGGTATCACACTGGATTGTAGCTATTAAAATGAATTCGTATGGGAAAATGTTTAAAGCCCTTGGAAAAGTTTGTGATGGCACCGTCATTATTTTAGGACCTGTCTACGTATCACAGGATGATAAGCACTTTGTAAATCACAGAAAGAACTCAAGATAAATTAGCCAAGCCATTTTACAAAAGGGGGAGAGAGCACCTCTGGGTGGTGGGATTCTGTGGGTGCTCTGTTTGTTTGCTTTTACCTTGCTTTCAACTTTAGACAACAGACTTGTATTTTAAATAAATGAAAGGCAGAAGAAGCAATAAGATACATCTAATATGAGAAACACTCCTGTGCCCTTAAAGATGCACAATGGGATGCACAATATGCATAAAACACGACGTAGCTTTAAATATCCCACAAGTTGAGGGAGGCTTTAAAATGTCCTTCAGTTTTCTTGTGTTGTCTGTGGCAGGCTGGAGGGAGAGCAATCTGTCCGGTGATTAAGTATCTCCCATGATAAAACCCAGGGAAAATGCTTTGAAAATGAAGTCACCAAGCACATGAAGAGCCTTTGTTATCATTCTAAATGTCCATCTTCTATGCAGCTCACAGCTAGAAATCTAAACAGCAGCGTGCTGGCTCTGGCTCCTCTTGAGCTGTACCGTATCATGGCCAGCGTATAAATGTGTTTCTGTCTGGTCTTTTTGCCTTTTTTTTTTTAATGAAGCCAGTAGGATCCAATCACAGGGGGCTCCACCCTAATGTGATAGTCCAGTCCCTCCTCAAATGCCTCATCTCTAAGTGTCTAAACATAGTGGGATGGAATTCCCACCCTCTTAGCACCATTCACAGGTAATTTTGAGGACTCAGTACTTGCCGGGATTTGGAAACGGGATAGAAACCACATTTAGACCTTTGTCTAAAGGAGGGCAGAGAGGCCTGGAGGTAACACCAGGCTCCCCATTTCCTCCCACATGGTATCAATAATGAAGCAGTCCCATCCTGTTTGTCACAAGGTCAGAAAGAGATGAGTATTGGGACCCACACACCCTGGATTCCTGGGGCATAGTTCTCAGAACCCCTGCTTAGCTCCCACAGTCCTCTCCTCTGCTCCATGGCATTGGAGAGAGAGACTGGACCTTCCCTGAGCCCAGAATTGAGGAAGCATGTCTCTCCTAACTTCTACTGAGACCCTGTCAACATACAAAAACAAAAAACAAAAAACAAAAAACAAACAAACAAAAAACCACGGTCCTCAAATGATTAAGAGAGTTTATTCTGGAGCCAAATAGGGTGACTATGGCCTGGGAACACAGATTTAGTTACCCCAAACTCCACACTCTTACACAGGAGTGGTTTCTTTTTTGATAATGATAGAACAAAGAAAATCATAAGTCAAGAGATATTTCAAATCCATTAGTGAAAGCACCATGTCTGTAGTTTACAAGAGGAGGAACTCTCTCTGCTATTGACCTCAAATGTTATCTGATGACATTCTTAGCCTGTGGATTGATGGAGAGAGGCATTGGTTTGTTTATTCCAACAGGACTTACTTAATTGTCACAAAAGATGTTAGGTCATACACAAGGGTAGGCAATAAATGGGGCTAAGGAGCTAAGGTAGCCCAAGAAACTTTGATTCTGGACCTGCAACATTGCAACTCTCCAAATCATTGAGCATCTAGGAATGTTTAACACAGGTGTGGCTTTTTAATTTTTTTTTAATCTGGAATTTAAGTTAAAAACATGATTGAAAAGTGGAAAATGGGTGTACAGAATCAAATCCACGAAATGAACCCGACGCCTTACCTTTTCACAAGAGCATTGACTCTCTGATGTGCTTTTGATTTTTGTTTGATCCTGGGTTTTTATTTGAGCGTGTTTGGAACTGGCAGGGTATGGGAAGAAGGGCAAGGCTTCATGGCACGTCAAAATACATGCTGTGCTTAGAACCCAAGACCCATCGGAAGAAACTTTGCCTTATGCTGTCCCAGGGCACAGGGATAGGTGGATGACATCCTTCCCTCTCGGTGAGGTAGAGAGGGGGAAAGATGACCAGACCTGGGAACTTCTGGGCACTCACCCCAGAAGCAATTTAAAGAGCTGGGACATCCATCTACAGCCGAGCTGGGCTTCAGCTCTGATCCCTGCTAGAGCTGGTTTTAGACCGTGTATTAATTTCTTGTCCCTGCTGTAAAGAACTACCAGAAGCCTAGTTCTGGCTTCAAACAACACCAATTTATTCTCTCACTGCTCCAGAGGGCCAAGGCCTGAAATCGCTTTCATTGGATAGGTGCAAAGCAGTCTGAAATCGAGACATCCCTGGGAAGTTTCTAGAAGCATGCTATTGGGCGGGGCTGTTTCCTCGGGGGAACCCATTCCCTGCCTCTTAGAAAGGCTTCCGTGGGTCCTTTGTGGTCTTTGGATCATAATTTTCCCTTCCATTCTGAAATTCATGCTTCTCTTGTTAAGTTTGAGGGGTTTGAGGGACTGAGAGAGAGAGAGAGAGAGAGAGAGAGAGAGAGAGACTCAGATCGATCTTTAGGGAAGAGTTTATTATCTGACAGAGCAGTGGGGAGGGCAGAGTTCATCCTTTTAAGGTCCCTTGTGAGAGAGTAGGGAGTGGAGCCCAAGGTCAGCTGACATCACCTAACTGGACTTAGTTGAGGCAGGTATTTGAGAAGTCCCAATGCAACTCCTGGATGAGTTTGGAAGAACAATGGGCTAGTTAGCACCAGTTCTGGCTAGTTAGCACCAGTTCTGCCAGTAGCCCCAGTGCATTTCAGAGGTTGCTGTCTGGAAGGCTCTGTTCCCAGGAGCAGGGGAGGGAACAGGTCCCCTGCCTCTGTGGTCTGAGAACACTGTCACAACTCCTGTTTCTTACCAACTCTCTTGCTTCTCTTGGGATCCCACGGCCGCCGCCCCCCCCCCTCAACACACATATACACCCCAAATAATCCAGGAGGGTCAATCCACCTAAAAAGTTTCATCCCAGCAGCCAAGCAAAGCCCCTCTTTGCCACAGACAGTAACATTCATCATCCTATTAGGTCCTGAGGATTTGGGGACCGTTGCGTCAATGTGTTCTAGAAAGAACCTCTGAGCACAGATGCTCGTGAACCCTCCTAGAGGCCGGGTCTGGGTAGAGCTGGAGAACAGCCAGCAGCTCGGTTTTATGGAGATGATAAAAACTTGCCTATGAGTTCTGGAGCTCAAGTGAATGGAGCCAAGGCCCAATGCATGCAAGATACAGGGGTTGTCACAGGTGAAGTCTGTGAGCTGGACCTCCATGGGTAACATGTGAGTGCACCATCACGTGATTATGGGCTCATGAAAAGAAGCAAGAGGAGATGAGATAGCAAAGGCAATGGAGTCCCCATCCGAGGACCTTAAGGTATGCATTGAAGACCCTAGATGTGATTCCGTGAAAGGACATGAAGCCTCTTCTCCTGTGCCTACAATTTATAGAGCAGGCTCAGTCAGGCCGGAAGCCAGCATGACCATGCCAAGTGACCATCTGTTGTGTGGCTTTTCCTGAGGAAATGTGAATGTCTAGTCACCCCAGACAGAGTGTTGGTGACACACTGGAGAAATAACTGTGCCTAAGTCTGGCTTGATGAACAGATGAGTTCACTGAGGCTACTTACAGGAGCACGGGGGGATTAAAGGCAGCTGTATCACTAAAAATCCCACCTCGGCGTGGGTAATGAAACATACATGTGCAAGCCCCCTGCCCACCTTGCAGGCAGCAACACTGACGGGTTTCTCCTCTATAGCCACTGATAGCTGTTTGCATAACCTCGGGGGACAGACCCTGTGAATCTCATCATTCACTGAGCTTCCTGAATCTTGGGAGCCTTTCTCTCCCATCCAGGAGAGGATATTTGAATTCTGGGGAAATGCCTGCACCTTAACACCTGAATCATCTTGCTGTGGATGATTGATTGATAAATAAAGTGCTGATTGGCCAGTAGTCAGGCAGGAAGTATAGGCGGGACAAGGAGGGGAAGTGGAAGGCTGAGTCAGGAGACGCTGCCAGCCGCCACCACCATGAGAAGCAGATGTTAAGATACCAGTAAGCCACGAGCCATGTGGCAAGTTATAGATTTATAGAAATGGGTTAATTTAAGATATAAGAACTAGATAGCATGAAGTCTGCCATGGCCATACAGTTTATAAGTAACATAAGCGTCTGATGGATTATTTTATAAGTGGTCTGCGGGACTGCGGGGGCTTGGCAGTTCCCAGAGAGAAACTCTCCAACTATATCATCTGATAATCAGAGCTGTCTTTATCTGAACTGGCCTGCAGATGGAGTCAGGGGTCGCCCCCAGCCAGTCTCTTCCTTGAGATGGAGAGAGCAGCCTTGCAACCTGGTAGACTGGGTGTGAGTCTCACATGTTGGCCATGAGACCTTAGGCTACTCATCAAACCTCTCCAAACTCAGTTTCCTTGCTTAGGAAATAGAGATGGGCACCATTAAGACCAGTATAGATGCCTCATTGAGCTCAGTGTGCCAAAGTAGGCAGAAGAATTATAGAGGTAAACAGGCTTAGTGTGATGTTAGTTTCTATGCACTCTAGTGAACTTTAAAAAAAATAGAGAGAGAATTTTGGATATTAAAAATCATTTGTCTGGCTTCTCAGACAGAAATGGAAAAGCTTCTTCCCTGGATGTGAGGCTCAGAGAGGTAGGAGGAACCAGGGCCATCAGGAGCACAGAGAGTGAAGGAGGGGTGGGAAGGCTGTTAAGGCATCAGCTGCCATGGCAAGGAGTAGAATCTAATACAGCCACACCCGAGGGTCACCCCAACTGGACCCTGCAGCTCACCTCCACCGTGACCAGAACCACCCACCCGACACTGACAGCTAAATATCTGGAAGAACAAGCCAGACCTTTCCTTTCCTCTACTCAAAAGGGAGATGGTGCCAGGCCAGCCTGCTCCATGTCCTCATTGATCTCTCGGGCTTGCACCGGGCTGCTTCGTTCTCACAATGCATTACTATTAATCCAATCAACTCACAGCTGCTAACATGTTCCTTTGAAGACACAGCCCTCCCTCACTTCCCTGAAAATGTGGTTCTTCTAAGGCTTTGGGAACTGGAGTGCATCTTAGTAATACAGTCAAAATCCATCCTTCCATAGAAGAGACAATGGCCAGATAGAGAAGGGACATTGTCGGCCTCGTCAATCACAGAGGAGTCAGGTCAATCTCCAATAATGAATTGTGATACTCTTCATAGCAGAAAGGGCATGTACTCTCTAAATCTGCTCAGTAAGTGATTCCAGTGCTAGGACCTGATGTCAGAGTCTGGGGAGATTATACTGCACTAGGTATGCCTATTGGAAATCCAAATTCTACTTGAGGGTAGAGCTGTGTGGGGCAGGGCCTCCACCAGGAGGTTCTGTTACATGGAAATCATGGATTCGAGGATCCTAGAATGCTCAGAGAATATGGACCAAGCCTCAACCCATTGGAGGAGTGTGAGATCCTGAGTAGATTGTGAATGTATATGAGGGGCTTCGCTGATTCCCATCAGCCTTGAGTGTGGCCAGATGGAGATGCAGGTATCTCTGCAGGTCTTGGGTATGTTCGTAGTAGAGCAATCTTTCCATGGTTCATCCACACCATGGCACATACCAAGCTTTCCATTGGCTTTAAGCCAATGCCTGAAGCCACCCAAACTAACAAGGAACATGTGTCTGTCTGTGTGCCCTCTAGGAACATCCCCAGGCTCCAAGATGGCCTTGCAGAGTTCCTTCACTTGTTGGAATGGGACAGTCCTTCAGCTCGGACAAGCCTGTGACTTCCACCAGGACTGTGCCCAAGGAGAAGACGAGGGCCAGCTATGCAGTAAGTTGATGGGGTTGGTTCTGATCCTGCTCAATCCTAGCCATCCATGCCCATAGCCCCTTCATTTCCCCACAATGCCATGCATGCAAGCCTGAGTGGCCTTCCTGATACTCGGTGACTCTGGTGACTACTCTCCTGGCAACACGATCCCTAAAATGTGTTGCTAAGATATGAGGTCTAGAAACAACACTGTCCTCCCTGGTCAGTCCTCACACCTCTTAAAAACCAAATGAGGGGCCGGGCGGTGGTGGCGCACGCCTTTAATCCCAGCACTCGGGAGGCAGAGGCAGGCGGATCTTTGTGAGTTCGAGGCCAGCCTGGTCTCCAAAGCGAGTTCCAGGAAAGGCGCAAAGCTACACAGAGAAACCCTGTCTCGAAAAACCAAAAAAAAAAAAAACAAAAAAAAACAAATGAGGGGCTGCAGAGATCACTCAGTGGTTAAGAGCGCTTGCTGCACCTACAGAAGACTGGGGTTCGGTTTCCAACACCCACACTGGATGGCTTACAACTGCCTATAACTCTACTTCTGAGGGATCTGATGCTCTCTTCTGGCCTCTGTGAGCACCTGCATGGATGCCTTACACACACAAACATGCATACACATATATACATTTTAAAAAATAACATCTTTTAAGTTTTGCTCTTGGCATCATTGGGCCCAGAAGAGATGAGCAAGATGAAGCCTAGCCCCGGGGTATGACATTAGAAGCCTCTATGCCTACACTGCCCTCACTTTCCAAGTCCCTCCTCACTCTTCTCCCCATCTCCTGTGCACCCCAGCTCTCCTGTGCACCCCAGCTGCATCCATCTCAAACCACCTTGTGGCTCCCTGGTACCTCCCTGGCTTTGCTTGGATGGTTTTTCCCTGCTTAGAACACACTTCCTTTCTTGAGTCTTGACTGCTCCTTCAAGACTCTCAACATTCCCTTCTTCCAGGAACCCTCTTCTGGCCCTCTCCAGTGAGCACCATTGGTTCTGTACCCTTCCCACTCACCTGGGTGTATCCACTCCTAATCATTTCCAGAAACATGTTATTCGTGGCTTTTTGTGGTGTAGACCATGCACCATGTAACTCACTCATTTAAGTACAGACTTCAGTTCTGTAGAGTAGTTACGGAGTTGTACAACCAACACCATGGTTGAGTTTTATAACATTTTTAACATCTTATCACCCCCAGGAAGAAATGCCTAGCAGTCTCTGCATTTTCCTCCAACTCTTTTGTCACTGTTCCTAACTGCTAATCTTTCTAGTTCTACAGCTGCACCTCCGTGAGCCTTGCATACAAGCTAAATCACATAATACGCGCTTTTTAAATTAATTTCTTCAATGAGCTTAGCATTTTTGAGGTTCAGCCACACCATGGCGCATATCAGTCCTACATTCTTTTTTATGGCAGAGTATTGTTTCGTTGTATGGCTATACCCCAATTTTCTCGTGTAGATGAAATTCTAAACGGCCTTAGTAAATAAGAAACACAGAGCCAAATACAGAGTTAAAGCCTAAGAGATCAGAGCACTAGCGAAGCCCAAGACTACCTTTAGCTTACCAGTCACTGCTGTCTCTCCCCGTGAGAGAGACCTTCTCCTGTGTGACCTGTCTTTTTATTGCCTTTCTGTTCTACCTTCTCATTGGCTCTAAACCCAGCCACATGATTTCCTCATCACTGCCTGTCTACACAGACCTCCAGGTCTCTATGGTTTGTACTGGGATTAAAGGTTAGGGTCACCGCTTGGCTGTGTCCTTGACCAGACAGAGACTCTGCCTGCCATGTGATCGGATTAAGGGCATGTGCCACCACCGCCGGACTTCTGCTAAATGACTTGCTTTTAGCTCTGATCCCCAGGCAACTTTATTTATTAACATACAAATAAAATCACATTTCAGCACAAATAAAATATCACCATATTCCCATCTACTCATTGATTCATGGCCATTTGTATTATTTCCAACTTGACCCTACTGTAAATAATACTGCTATGAATATTCACATATCAATTTGGACACAGATAAGTGTTCAGGTTCTCTCTGTATACCCCTAGGATAGAATTCCTGGTTCACACAGTAACTCTACATGTAGCATATTGAGCAAGTGTCAAAATTTCTTTGAAAGTGGCTATACCATTTTATATGTCCACCAGTAATATACAGGTGTTCTGTTTCCTTTTCTCTTTGCTAACACTTGATATTATCTGTCTTTTTTTTTTTTTTTAATTTCAACCACCCTAGCAGGCAGGTATCAAATATGTGTAATGGTGGTAGTTTCCAGGTCTCACTTCCTGTCTGTGGGCAGATGGGTCTGGTTATCTTTTCAGTGCCAGCATCTCTCCTAGTTGCTGGCACGGGGTAAGTGCTCACTGAGTAGCAACCGAAATGAAGGGGTGAGTTGGGAAACTTGAGCACCATAAAGAAAAACCAACTGTTGTGGCCACGCTGATATCTGGGAGCAGCGGAGACTCCCCACCAATGATGACGCCACTTGAATGGTGTCTTCTCAGCAGCCGAGCTTTCCTTTTTTTGCCAGGGAAACCACACACTTACAGAGCACCTGTAGTGGGCTAGGAAAGATGCTAATGCCTAGAGCCAGGTAAATCACAAGCATTCAATCTGCAAAGCTGGGAAAGTCCGAAGCAGGCTCACAGAATGAAGCCATGAGTTGTCCCTTAGGTTGGGAAGATGGGAGGCAGTCATGCCTGGGATGTGGTGGGGTCCAGACCAGGGACTCTGATACACAGACCACAGACACCACTGACCTCTGAGGAATTGTGACAAGTCATCTGGACCCCATGGAAATTTAAAAGGGGCTATATCCATTCATTAAAATGAAGCAATAGACATCCATTTCTGGATTTCACAAAAAAAAAAAACTTTTTTTTTTTTAATGGAAAGACTAGAAGTAAAGTGTCCCAATGGTAATGAAATTGTGGTAGGTTTTAAATGTTTGGGATAGGGTCTTGTGTATCTGAAGCTGGTCTCCAACTTGCTATGTAGCCAAGGCCGGCACCACTATGCCCGGTTTTATGGGGGACTTCAGGCACGTTAAACAAGCATTCTGCCAAGGGAACTACATCCCCAGCCCCTGGGGTGTGTTTTCACATAAAACTCCATGGAGAGTTGTAGGGTGGCACTTTGCTTGCCTCCACACTCTTTGTTCCCAGTCTTTCTCAGAACTCTCACAGCAAAAGGCAGCCAGGCTTGCCCACAGTGCCCTGGGCAGCAGTCCATATGCACACGTCTAGTTATTTGTGCCCAAGGCATTTCCAGCGGTGCCTCTGAGCTCTGTAATTTTGCAAATGCCTTTTAAAAGTTTTTGGTTCCGCACTTCCCAGCTGGGACACAGGTTAGGCAGGCCATGCCCTGATTTACAATTGGGCAAACACAGGCAGAGAGGAGGTAATTGATTTGCTCGGGGGTCACACAGCACGTTGGGAACAAAGCTGTGGTTAGAGCGCAGAGACCTCAGGATCCAGCCTATTACTGTGGCTTGGGGCGTCTCCCCCTTCTCCACAGCTTGTCACCGTGGATTTCTGGAAGCAGCTCCCAGCTTCAGGACAGCCAGGCTTGGGTCCCAAGGTCAGGAGCATGGGGCCCAGTGGCCTTTTCAGCCATGTTTGAAAAGCTGCTCCGACCAGCTGTCAGAAGGACCACTCCACCCTAGAGAACTCCCCACGCCGGCTGCAGAAACCAGAAGCCAGTTGCTGGGAAGGAAGGCTCACTTCAAAAAAAAAGAATCAGTCCGATCTTTCCACCCGCTCTTGGCGCAGGTCTTAACAGATATCCTTTCTCTCGCTTATGGCCCTATTCTTTCTGGCACTTCTGCTGTTTTCCCTGTAACACCCTTGATGCTGGAAGCCATCACCATGATGGGAACAGCAGCCGACAGGAGCATCTGCTCCATGCCAGGTACTCTCTCCCAGGATGAACCTATTTCGCGGTCACAGGGAGCAGGATGCTAAAGCTATCATCCACGGTTGAACAGGGCTGCGGGCTCAGTCTGACTTCACGTTCTGGAACGCTGCAGGCCACACCCACCTGTGGCCTGAGTTTCAGCTTTGACTGTGCGGAGCACTGAACCTTGACATAGACGCTCCTTCAACGCAGGGGCTGAGAAGAACCAAAGAGGCCCAGGACACTACTACCACCACCTTACTGCGATGAAGCAGGGTTCTCAGTTTGCTTATTTGTGACATAATCCCCATCCGCATCCCTGCTTTCCAGATTAAAAAAACGTCACCATATCCAAGGGGAGCATCCCAGGTGTGTGGCCAGTGGAGAGCGTCTCCTAATGCCCCTGTGTGTCCTGACCAAGGGCCTCAATGACATGTGGCTCTCCTGAAAGGGGCCAGGAGTCCCTCCATCATTCCCTTCACCAACTCACTAGCTACGCAGGTAGATTACCTCCCCTCCCCCTCTGGGGACCCAACCATCTCATCTGTTTTGTGGGTATGCACTTCCTTCCAGGCAAAACCAGGTTTGTTTGTTGTTTTTTTTAAGTTTATTTCTTTATTGTAAAATAAAACATTTTGGTTGTAAAATACTTGGAAGATCCAGAAAAAAAAATGCACAGGAGGAAATACTATTGCCCATAATCCTCCCTCTCAGACATTCCAAGATAACCATAATATTTTGATGTATTTCTTCTAGCATTTTCCCCATGACTCCATATTTTCAAGGAAATGTATAACACTTATTTATCAAAAATGTTAACGGAGTTGTCACCAGGGGAAGAGAAAGAAGCGGTGTCATTTGGCCCTGCCATTTACACTTGGCAGCCTCCACAGCTGTGGCTGGGGTCGCGTCCCTGCGACTCTACCCATTTGTCTCCCTTAGAGTGGAATCAGGTGTCATAATTGCTAAATGTGGTGGAATTGATTGACCCCACACACACACACACACAACTCCATTTGCCATCCAGACGGTGAGAGGCCTGGCCACAGCCCAAGAAAGGGGGGCCCTGGAAGAGCAACATTTCTCCAATGAGAGGTAGCCGGGCATTCCCTGGAGAGCTTGCTCAAAGACAGATTCTAACCAGCGTCCGTACTTCTAAACTCACAGGCCACCGAGGGGTCCCTGGTCCCTGGAGCCCATTTCCAGTGACACGAAGCTAAGGATTAAACCTGTTTCCATTCCTTCCGCAAAGAGGTATTAAAGTCTTGCAGGGGGCCGTGTACTCAGCAGGTGCTGGGGCTGAGTGAGAAGAGGTAACAGTCGAAGGTGGAGATGATGCTCATAGACTCACCCTTCTGGGCCAGCCTCATTCTCAGCAATTGGCCTCAGCATCGATTTCCTGGCTTCAGGGGGTGTCCATCAGGGGGTGTCTCTGTTTTGACCCACACCTACACACCTCCCTCCAGAGTACCTTTCTTACAGAGCACATTGCCCCAATGTGCTTAAAAAGATGGACATCCTCTCCGCTTCCCTTCTTCCTTCAAGGTCTGACTGTCGCATAAACTAGCCATTGACCTGCCTTATTGTCTTGCCTGTCTCCTCTCCCTTTATTTAGAAATAATAATAATAATAATAATAATAATAATAATAATAATAATAAATAAGACCCTGCTCCTAGCAACTCTAGTAGGCCCTTCCTGAAAGATAGGGAGGACCTGTCCCTGCTCCTCACCCCAAGAGTAGTGATATCTGTTCATACCCCGCCCCCAATGACTTCCCCTGGTATGGGTGTAAATGGCAATGAGTAATACCACTGCCACCCTGTTTATAAGTTCTGCACAATGTTGTTTATAGGTGTTTCCACCCCCCCTTCCTTTATCTTACCCTAAAACCAACCCTATCAAATAGAAACTAATGCCCGCTCCCCCACCCCACCCTGCCGTGCCTCCCCACCCCACCCCCCCACCCCCACACACACACTTTGCAAATGATTGTCCCAACAGAACCCAACTGGAAGGAAAGGCTGGCTCTAGAGCCCTAGGTGTGCATACCACTGCTGCTGTGGTGCCAGTACCTGAAAGGGTTGGGGGCGGGTGGGGTATTCCAAGCCCTTGCTCTCCCCTGACTCCTCCCACCAGCCTGCCCGCTTCCTTGGGGAGCCTTGGCTTTTAAAGGACAGCCTATGAAGGACTCTCCTAAGAAGGTCACTGCTTAGACGCCAGTTGGTTTCTGTGCAAGAAGTGGATACGGGATCCCTTGAGGGTGGGAGTAAAAAATAAAACAGAAAGATCTCCTTAGCTTTTGGATTTTTAATCAGAAGAACACGCAGGGCTTGGGGGGAAATGATTTCTTCAGGGGGGTATAAATGGGAAGAGATTCTTCGAGTCGGTGACAGCCCGTTTTAATTTATAATTCTGCCTCTGTGTGAAATGCGCAGAGAATCGAGGAGGAAATGAGTAATAATTCACTAAGGTGCTGTCACAGCCAGGAAGCAGGAGGGCCCTCATCCACCGCGCTGCCAAGAAGGCTGAGCTAGAGGAAGGACATGGAGAGCGGTGGGTCTCTTAGAGAGCTCCTCTCCCCCAAGGAGGTAGAAACCCCCGCTGCTTCCTCATAGCTCGGCCTGGAGCTGCGGGGTAATGGAGGAATAGCCTAGTCTAGAACAGCCCACCAGCTCTCCTGATTGAGAACCTGCCCAGACCCATTCTCTAGGGAAGCTGGAGAAAGTGAGTTCTCTTCCCCCCACCCCCCCTTTCTGGGGAACCCTGGGAAATACATGGCACAGAAAGCTGATATAAAGGAAGGACCGTGGGCCCCCTGCTGCTGAACCTTTAGATGACATAGAGGCCACTATAACCTGGATTATTTAAGCAGGGTTGCCCAGGTGATGTTACAGGAATGAAATATTCCCCAAACATCAGCTGCTTAAACCGGCATTTCCAGCACCTGCCCAGTGAGCACTGGGGTGGGCGGGGCCTCAGCTCCGCAGGGACCCAGGCCAGCAGAGGCTCACTCAGGAACAAAAAAAAAAAACTCCCTAGTCACAACAGCAAAGGGAGGGATACAGAGACTGAAGAGTCACTCGAGGACTTTTTCCAGACTAGAGCCATGTGAGACACACCCAACGTCCCCTCATCTAACAAATTGTGCAGAACTCAGCATATGGCTTCACTTCACTGTCGTTTGTGCCGATGGGGGAGGGGGGGGACTTTGAAAGATTCAAACCAACCCCCCCCCAGTATTCTCTCTGCCACCACCACGTTGTGTCAGCTATTACAGATATATGTCACCTAGCTATACATTGTCCTATCTTGGACCATGTTCTCAGTGGACCAGCATTAAGAGTACAGAAATGAGAAACAGACAGCATGGGTTCTTGTCCCAGTGGGATGACTCTTGGCTGGATGGATTTGTTTAGCATTTCTGAGTCTCTGACTTACCATATACGAGACCAAGCTGTGGAATTGTTATTACCATTTCACTTTAAATGAAGGATCAGAGAATTACTAACCAATACACACACACAGACACACACACACACACACACACACACACACACACACACACACACACACACACACACTCACTCCACACCAGAAGGGGGGTGCTCTTCTCACTGGGTGGCCACCACGGATGAGGATAACTTGGTCATCCCTGGCTAATTTTCTTTGTGTTAGCATGGTTTGCCATTAGTATACTGGTAATGACAGTGCCCCACAATCTCTCCACAGGTCAACTTCCTGCTGGCTTTTACTGTGACTTCGAGGATGGCTTCTGTGGCTGGACCCAAGGACCACTTTCACTCCATATGCCCCGGTGGCAAGTGAGGACCCTAAAGAATGCCCATTTCCAGGACTACCAAGGTACCACCCTCTCTTCTCTTCTTCCTGGAGTCTACCCTAGTGTCTAGGTGGACAGATAAAAGATGTAGGATCCTGACCCAGCCCACGGAGGCATCTCCTCACATGCAGTATTCTGCTCAAAGCTTACCTGGGATGCTCACATACGATCTCCTCTTCATCTCTTCCTGAGCTCTAGAATTATTGAACATGTTCAAGCTCAACATCACCTTTTATTACTTAGATGTAGAACTTTGATGAGGGATTAGCTGCAAACCAGCAGCAGTAGTCCCAATAAAACCATTCTTTTATTCAACACTGAGGTCCAACAAGGGTCAGGCACATAATGCATTGGGAAAGAGAAAGCCATAGCTGCCTTTATGCTTGGAAAGACTGGCATAGGGAGGCCTTGTATTCGGTGCCTGGGCTGTGCCCTGGGAACCTCACTTGACAGCTGGGTTATTTCCTGTGGTCCGGGCTCCTCAGCCATCTCCTACTCCCACCAACTTCAGCTGACAATAACTAACTTCCCCGTTTGGGAGTCTCTCTCACTGTTATCCCTGCTCGGTGCCAGAAAGACATGACCACCTTCGGACCATCATCGGAGATGGCTGACACCAACTCAGAGACACCAGCTAGAGGGGTTTGAAACAGAGGGTTGGCAAGACCAGCATCGTTCCCCAAATCAGGCTGTGGAGAACCTGGGTCAGCCACCAGCTATGATTCCCAGTGACTATGGAGAGACAGGTTCAGGTGCCCCGCCTCTGGGAAGGATGGGACTGGGGGAGGGGCTCTGTCTCTGTCCTTCCTACTCTGTAGTTGGTCTCTCCAGGTGGAGCTCAAGACACCCTCACCCAGAACCCTTCCCTTCCCATGCAAACGTTATGCATCCTGTGGGTTATTTTAAGACGTGCTACCAGGAATGGAGGGTGTGTGAGAGGATGGTGTCCAGATCCATTGTGATGGCACCCAGAGACTATGTGGCTCTGAGGGGATTGGCTTTGGGCCAGGACACTTTCCCAGTGGCCCTGTTATACAGAAGGCTGAGTTACCGTAGCTAGAGCGGAGTTCCACAGAGGCCACTTACTGGATGGGAAGGACCCAGGGGCTCCCTATTCTTCTACGCTCCTTCATGTTATTACCACCTTGGCTCCTTATCAGCAGAAGGAACTGAGAAGAGCGGGACCCACAGCCAGACAAGTCCCTCATCTATGCTTCCACTCTGATAGCTCCCCCTGTGGCATGATAGCAAATGATTACCCAGTTGTGGTGGATACATCCAGTAATAAGGCTCCCACCACCTCTCCAGTAGTAGACCTCATGATAGTTCTAAATCCCAGGCCATTTGTCCTTGCTTGGCCCCAAGAAATATCTACCTTTCTATAAATGCTATTCATGGATCATGATATTTTCTGCACTTGTAAGTTCCCTACCCCACATGACTGATCTTTGTCCATCTGTCCAACCCCAACTCTTTGGTCTTGAGCTTTTTGGTATCTCTGGTCTGTACTGATAACTCTGTAATAACCCACATTCATTACTCTGTAGCAATTTGATATCAAACTTTACTCAGAGATGGAGGACAATAGAAATGAAGGACTAGAGACGTGTTATTTTCTTTCTGGACTCCTGAGAAGATGAGAGCTCCCATCTCCATAGCACTGACCATCTTCAAAATGCTCTGTAGTGCCTGGAGGGTTAAAGAGTTTTCTTCCTTCCACTATGATGATTGGCAGCTCATCATCTCCCAGATTGTCAGGCCAAGTGACACTGAAGAAAGACAAGAAATTAGTCTCCTTGGGAAGAGCACAGGCCACAGGATGACCTGGTGTCTGGAGCAGGGTGGAGAAAGTGAAGGTCATGAGACTATCAGAAGCCAAGTGCTGCCATGGCTACACATGGGTCAGGAGAGTCCAGCTTGCTTCCAGCTGCTCCTGGGTTGAAGTCAATGACCTTGAGAATGTAGACATGTAGTAGTAGTCAAGTACAGCGCTGGGACCTCCTAGGCAGTTTGGAATGAAGGACTTAGCATGAGCCAGGGTCCTTATCCACTGTAGGCAAGAAACCAGCATCCTCAAAGATGCTCTCATTCAGAGCCCTGCATGATCCCCTCACTGCACCCCTCAGTGCACAGTGCTAATCCGTCTGTGACTTTCTTCCTCCCTCCCAGGCCATGCCCTATTGCTCAGCACCACTGACGTCCCCACTTCTGAAAGTGCAACCGTGACCAGTGCTACATTCCCTGCACCAATGAAGAACTCTCCATGTGAGGCAAGTGTCTGGATTCCTCTAGGTCCCTGACTTCTCCTCCCATCCCTCGGTCACTTCCAGGTGATTCAAAACAGATTAAGAAAGTAGCGCCTGGATAGCTGGGAAGACAGGAGAACTGTTTTCGCCATGTTTTATGCACATTCCACCCACCCACACGGTGAAGACCCACCAGCAGAGAGTCTCACCTTAAATGTCCATCCACACGTAGCTGCACCACACTTTTTACAGCAGGACCTTGATTTAAGCAAACCCAGGAAAATATTTCTCATAATAGGCACAACAGGGAAGAGTAATAGGATTTACAAGTCTTTCTTTAAAAATCTTGCTTCAAAATACCAAGTTATTTTAATACATTTTGAACACTGGAAAGCACCCCCCAAAAATTTATTTACATAATTTCACCAAGACATCAATGGCATTCTGTAAGGTACAACAAAGCCACTACCCAAGTGATTCCTGAAGCTGTTGTCTCTTGAGTGTGAGGCCTTGAGGTCTGATGGCATGTTCTTTATCTTATGGGTCATAGTCTCCAGGGGCCAAGAAATTCACCTAATACTCCCCCGTACCCACAACAGCACAGTGTACTCTCTCCATCAAGGACCAGAACCTCAGACAGGTTCCACGTTGACTTACTGTACCATTTGTCTGGGCAACTCACTGACCTCTTGGGCATCAGTTTCCTTACCTGGAGAGTGGAGATGTTATGATCTTTATCTAGGCTAGCTCACATAGATGAGGATTGAACAGCTTAACACATGCAAGAGGCTTGGGGGACCAGGGAGCAAAGAGGGTGCTATAGTCAGAGTGTTACCACAGTGCCTAGCAACCTGTGTAAACACAAGGAACCTGGGCTAAGAAGGAGGTTTCTGCCAGACATGAGCCGCAGAAGACAGGCCATACCTGGGGATGTTTGCACACCCCACGGCTCCTACACCTTCATCTTGCACACAACAGAAAGCCAACCCAGAGCTTAGATTCAGCCAATCCTCTTTTTGTAGAAGTCTACAGAAGAAACTGCTGTCTGATTTAGTCTTAGCTACACACCCTCTAGGAAAGGTGTTTGCTCTCATGTTGTCGACATTCTAAAACTAACCAGGTTGCATCTCTTTCAAGTGGTTAAAAAAAAAAAATCCCAGGAAGGAAGACTCTAGGCAGCAGAAGAAGTACACAAGACTCCCTTTGCTAAGGGCCCAAATTCAAACCCTCCAGGAGCCTTGACAAACAAAAACTCAATCATTAAACAAAGAACAAAAGAGGGATACAATGATTTTTTAATCAAATGAATGGTTAAATTAAAGCAGAGACACCCCACACACACACCTCCCCTTAGCAAGCAAATGCATGTGTTTGTAGCTGCCGGACTTCACAACTATGCATGGGACCCATCTTTCTTACCCTCTCTGTCCATGCCATCTTCTCATCTGGCTTTGGGTATCTCTCAACCACCTTAACTTCTTTTTGAAAGAAGTCTGGGCAGAAATAAATAGACCCATTAAAAATAAATTGTATTGGAGAAACGGTGGTACCTGGTGCAGATGGTGGAATTACACCGTCACTGTTGATATGCCTCAGAGCAGGTACGTAGAGGGGAAGGCTTCTTGGGAGGAAACCTGACTGAAGACAGATGGTTGGCCCACCTGAGAGGACAGGAGGCTCCTAAGGAGCATTTGGTCTTTAAATTTATTCTTCGCTGGGTTTAATATGAGCCTAATTTCAGAGGAAGAAATGTCAAAGCAAAGCGCTATTTTCCTAATACTCTGTCACTTCTGTGATAACCTTTGAGTTGATCAATAGCTGAGGCAGGTTTCCCTGACTTTCTTTTTCCTCCAGTTGGATTTGCTCTAGGCTGTTTCTGTTATTTCCTGCCCTTTTCCGGCACTTGGCTGAGCAGGCACCATGGAAGGAAAGGAGTGGGTCCCCACCCCCACATTCACATTATTCATGTTTGTGTATGTTTATACGGCCATGACTTCACAGTCCATCATAGTGTGAGCCACATGGATCATCTATGGTTGATAATCAGTGTTAAGAGCAATGCGTTGTTGTTGTTGTTGTTGTTGTTGTTGTTGGGTGGGGTGGTGACTGGGGGATGACAAATAACCAAAAAAGAAATGTGTGTGTCCAGGTTTATAATCTCTGTCGCTCACTCCACCCCATCCTCAATGCGGAAGGTAGGAAGTGGACTTCTTTCTTCCAGGGAAACGGAGCTCCAATAGCAGGGGCAACAGTGAATGTTAGATTGCTGTGCAAGACCATGAGATTGACTCAGGTCTTTGAACCTCACAACTCCTAAAAAGGCTTCCCTAGATTAAGAGGTCTAAGTGTGGGCTGGAGAGATGGCTCAGTGGTTGGGAACATTGGCTGCTCTTCCAGAAGACCCAGGTTCGGTTCCCAGCACCCACATGGTAGCTCACAGCTCTTTGTCATTGTAGTTCCGGGGGATCTGACACCCTCACACAGACGGACATGCCATATATTCAGGCGAAACACCAATGCACACAAAATAAAAAAAATAAAGAGGGCTAAATGCTAGATAGAGGTATGGGGGATGTCTCCGATGAGGGACAGATCCGTAGGGACTGATAGGCTGGTTGATCTGGACTTCAGGACTGATGCCTAGTGTAGAGTACCTTCTCTACAGACAGCCCACATCCATCAGTAGATTCCCACAGAGCTGTAATTCTGCATCTTCATCTCCATCCTTGATGATGTGGTGCTGACACTGAATCTTGCAGTTTTGTTTTGTTTTTGTTTTTGTTTGTTTGTTTGTTGTTGTTGTTGTTGTTTTGGTTGCTGATGTGCCTGCCAATGACGAACAAAATCCATCCTGACTGCATGCAGAGCCTCCCCCAATACCTTCCACCCCAAGGAGGGTAATACATCTGGCCATTTAGTAACACGAGTCAGAAAAGAAGTTAGAAATGGTGGAGCAGACACAGAGGTGGAGGAGGCAGCAGGGCTGGAAGAGCATATTGAACCAGGTCAGATACCCGCCAACAGTGAAGACGTGGCCAGCATGGGCCTTGTGCCAATCCAACTTCTAGAGCTTTCTGGAAGCCTCCCAGCTCCCATGCCCTCCCTCTGGCTACCTGCAGCCACCACGGCCACCTCTCTTGCCCAGCCACTCCTGTAGACACCACTTCCTCCTGCTCTTTGCACAGCTGCACATAAAGCATGAATATTTAAAGACCCCCGCCTGGCCCAGCCACGAACAAGAGAGAGTGTTGTGGCTTTTTTTCGGTTCCCCTTCCTTCTCTGCCACGAGCTATTCTCTGCAGGAAACGAGGGAGCCACTTACAATATATTCTGATTTTTATTTTATTTTTATTTTTATTATTTCACCGAGCTCCAGTTCAAATAATTAAAGTTGCCACGGGGGAGGGAAGCCTTGCCGTGGCTTTCATGCGCTGGCATGCTGTCAGGCCTGCTCCAGTCTGGCTTGGCTTTGAGACATTCCGGTGGGGCGTCTAGCATTGTAGGGGCTGCTAACGGAGAGGAGGACAGGAGAGGGGCAGGGGCTGTCCCGCCCCTCCCCCGCCTTTCACACATCCGGGAAGTCTGACTATCTCAACAAGCCCTATGCGGTTTGAAATTCTGTTTTATTGGAATAGCCTGCCTGTGACTAGAATATTTTAAGCCACGTTCTCAGGCCAGAAGAAGGCCCGGGGCGGGAAGAGAGTAGGTTTCACTCATTCCTTTCCACCCTCAAACATGGGAGCCGTTTTTCCTTTATGGGCTGCAGGAATATGAAAGACCCTGGAAGATGGATGTGATGCACCAGATTTTTTTTTTTTTTTTTTGGCAGGGTCACTTCCCGACCACTGGTTTTCTGATCTCATCAGAACTGCCGTTCTGTCCTTACATCCATGTACATGTGATCATGTGTGTACATGCATATACACAGTGATATCCTGGAACACATCCAGACTTTCCACCATGAGATCAGCCCAAGGCATGAAAAAAAAAATTAATAAGAATAACTTTAACTCACTACTAGGGCAGCTGAGCTCAGGCAGAAGGTCAACTGTGGGGTTCTGCCATGTCTGCGTGAGCTCTCTGCCCTAGAGGAAAGGAACCGCACATCCTGTGTTGTTTATACTAGCAAATGTGGGAGAGAAGACTGGCATGAGGAATTCCCTTGGCCATCCTTCAAGCCCTGCCTACACCCCACTGAGAAAAGATAGCCTGTGGTGACAGTCCCATAGAAGCTGTGGGACTCTCCCATCAATTGCTCTCTGGTTTAGATTTTTAAAGACTTTTCTGGCGACCATACATGGAGCAATAGCCCTTCCCTCACCTGCGTCTCAGGATGAGAATCAGCAGTGTTGACTGGACTCATTCAAAGCTGCCCCCATGTCCTCCTGAGCAGGCAGGCAAGGAAACGCGGGGATTCTCTTGATGCCCAAGTTTTCAGTTAATGACAAAATCTATGGAAAGGCAAGGAAAAAAAAAAGAGGATAGCAAGAATAAAAAGGCTTGAAGTCAGGGGAGAACCTAAAACAGTGGAGCTCTGCTTCGGCAGTCCCTGCCCAAACAGGGTAGGGCCAGGGCAATGTGCAGGAAGAGCCAAGGACTGATAAAGCCCACTTCGGAGAGCAGATTCTATACACATCCATGTCAGGGTCTTTCTCCACCCATGGTCTAGGTTAGGTACATGCCGGGTTGCCCTAGAGAGGAGAAAGCCTATCTTGGCAAGGCAGGAAAGAAATACCACAGCTCCAAAGGAACAAATATAAGTTAAGACCAAAGCCAGACCTCCTGACTCTGAGGGTCATGCTCCTCTCTCATGCCGCCCTGTGGGACAGATGACCCCTTCTTAGCTTAGAGGAAGCTGATATGAGCCACCATATGCCTGGCATCCCACTTGCCTATTCAGAGCTCCACCATCCACCAGAGAGGGATTCTCACTTGTGGAGACAGAAGGAATACCACTCCATTTGTAACCGGGACATCACGGCTCCTTCATGGGATTCATATGCTATTTGTTCCTTGTATGTACCCTGTTCTTAGCCTTATGTGTCTAGCCAGTGCCGGCTGATGGGAAGGAGAACAGAGGCTGCAAGGCCTCCTGGACTTGGTCCTGAATGAGGTGGTCATTTCCAGAGCCAGTACAGCTCCCACAGAGAGGAAAGCTCAGCCCTCCTTCCTCCTCTGCTTACCCATTCTCCCCTGCATTGTATTTAAGAGCTGATCAGTGAAGTATAAGCCAGTGCAGCAGGGTTGACCTGAGCCCAGCCTCTGCTCTAGTGTGGCCAAGCAGGGCAGCACAAACACGCTATGGTCAAGGGAGAACTCCTCTTGGTAAGCAATTAGGGACTAGCACCATCTAGAAGGGACTCTGGGGTAACATCCTTCCCTCCCCGCAAGCACAGGTCCTTTCAGTCTGGTATTAGAGGACCAAGATACCCATCAGGCAGAGCTCCTGTGAGTATCCAGCCCCATCTCATCTGATGCTCAGAAGTCTCTACAGTGGCAGTTGCATCTCTGTGATGCAGTTCTTCATCTCAGGAAGAAGCCATTCCACTGCCAGGCTTCAATCTTTGCCTCAATTGGGAGCAAACCCACTGGTCCAGTCAGGGGTTGTTTTTGCACTCACTTTGATGCTTTCTGCCTATGCAGTATCTTTGGGGAAAACCATTTGGAAAATACCTTCCTGCTGCCCTGGGACCAGGGATCAGGAGCTCATGCTGGATATATGGCATCCATCTGGATTGTCCATTCTCTATCCAGGAGAACATGATTTGGAGTTCAGCAGGAAGCATAAGGCCTCTCTGGCTCCTACAGGGGGATGCAGTCATCTGGAATAAGTCAGAGCAGCATGGAAGCTTCGTGTAGCTGCCTCTGCCTTCCCCATAGCCCCACAGTCATACTCTCTCCTGTGCCCAGAGGAATCCAGCTAGGTATGGGTGGAGCGGCACCCCAGGGATGGAGACACTAATCTCAGGCAGCCTTCACTGGTGCCTGGGCAAATGCTTCTTTGCTTTAGGGAGGTGGGAGAGGAACCTAAAGTGGTGCTGGAGGCACTTTCCAAATGGCTTTTCTGAAGACCCATGGTGTGTGTCTAGGATACAGAGCCGTCCTTTAGGTTCCCAATAGCAACTATCCCATACAACGCTAAGGGCATTGCTACAGTAAGAGTAATGAATCCACTGTACATTGGGGAGAGCAGAGCTGCTCCCTCTGCCTTACCCTGGCCCTGGGAAGGAATGAATGTTCTCTGTTCTATAGATGAGGAAGAAGGATGGGGCTATGGGCTTGACCGCTTAGACCACAGACGTCTAGTGGGAGTGTGGAGCCAGTGAGCAGCAGAACAGGGATGCTGTGGTTTGGAGAGTCAATGGTCTTGAGCCAGCGAGCATTGACTCTAACCCTACTTGGGGGCCAACCTCGCAGAAGACCACCCAAGACTCTCTGGAGTGCTTGTTTCATAGGAAAGTTGAGAGAAATTTGCTTTCAGTGTGAAGGGTTCCAGTCTTTGGGTTTCTGTGCATCACTCATCTGCATTACCCTAAAAGCAAGTCAAACATCTTAATTAGAGCCTTCAGAGACCCTCATTCTTTGCACCTTAAAAGAAAGAAACCCTCCCTCAGCCAGGGCCAGGGGAAGGGACTCTTAGCGTATGTAAAGTTAACTCAGAATGTGTTTCTACAGCATTGGTCCCCTGGTGCTCAGCATTTTACTTCATCACCTCATTATCAGGACAGTCTGGTGAAGATGTGTAAACCCCCATTTGCGGATGCAGAAACTGGGGCTTAAAGAGTTGAATGTCTTGCCCAAGGTCAATCTGCTGCCAAGTGGCCTAAACCAGATCGGTCCAAAGCCAAATCTCTAAACACTCCAAGGTCGTTGACGTCAACGGAGGTCATGTGAGTTGAAATCCCATTGCTACCTCACCGAGGACCCATCTGACCTCCACAAAGTCACACCTCCAAATTGGGGATAAAAATACCTGTTTTACTTGTTGTGTGAGACTGTTGCTACCATCAGATAGAAACTCGAAAACTAGCCGGGCGGTGGTGGCGCACGCCTTTAATTCCAGCACTCGGGAGGCAGAGCCAGGTGGATCTCTGTGAGTTCGAGGCCAGCCTGGTCTCCAAAGCGAGTTCCAGGAAAGGCGCAAAGCTACACAGAGAAACCCTGTCTCGAAAAACCAAAAAAAAAAAAAAAAAAAAAAAAGAAAGAAACTCGAAAACTCTGGAATCTTCACAATCCTTAATGAATGGCAGCAGTTATTGCTCTTAGCCCTCTTCTTGTGCTCAGGTGCAAGAAAAATCACTGCGGAAACACATTGTGTGTTCTCCTCGTCTCGGGCAATCCGCAATGTGTAGGCAGGTTGCAAGAATTGTGTTACTAGCAATAGTGTCAGGAGAGCATGCTGAATAAACCCACTTTATCAATAATTAATTAATTAATTAATGGCACAGCCCCTCAAGGAGAGAGGCTATCGAAAAGGCCTTTTTGTGTGTCTCAGAGATCCAACAAATAAGGGCCTATTGAGACTTGTGAGCCAAAGTAATTCTTACCTCAGCACATAGAGCTAAGAAACTGGAGAGTAGCATTCTGTCACCCCCCTCGTTGTGATGTGGTGAGCTCTGCCAGGATACACGCTAATTGGCTGAAGTAATCAACAGCCATTACAATTACATTCGGACAGAATTAATCTAATACCTTTGAGCCATCCAAACTTAATCTCTCCCCGCGTTACATGATGAAATTGAGGCATAGGAAGAATTACTGTCCAAGGCCCAGGAGTGTGGGTGAAAATTTCCTTGGCCCATATCAGACTTGGGTCCAATTCAAAAGCAGTGTCAATCACAGATGTTCATAGTTCCCAATGGTGAATCTGATCTCCATGTGGCCCATCTCCAGAGGACCAGTCTGGTCGAACACACAGTCTCCCTAACTGCCTAGAGGATACATGCCTGGAGGATTCTGGGTCCGTAGACATGCACACACTTCCTGAAGCCCACAGTCTTCCCAGTAGCTGTCCATGAAGGTTGTTGAAACGTTATCTATACTCAACCCTGCTCCCTAGAGGAGGTTTACAAATCCATCCCCTGGCATTGTCTCTAACATTCACAGGGAAACTGAGGCATGGAGGAGGCTGTTGGCCAGAAATCACACCATTGTGTTCTTGAAGAAAAGATTGTCTTCTTTCTCTAAGAATGGAAAGAGAATTCTCTAAAGAATCTAGGAGGGAGAAAAGTCCAAATCTTCAATACGACTCTTTCATTGCACCCTATTCTGTGTGTGCATGTCCATTTGTGTATTATACCGCTAACGTGGATTTCCTACCTGCCCTTTCTAATGCAGGAGAATGAACCTAACATTTACCAAATATCTTTGCTAAGCCGGGCAAGGGGCTCACAGATCTGATTAAACCCCTGCAAGAAGAGTGCCACTGACTGACCCCACCCTCAAAGACACTGAGGCTCTGAGATGGTCTGTGATAAGTAAAAGACAGACCACTGTTTCTGATCCAGAGTCCCTGCTCTGCCACCTCCTCCCTCACAGTTCCTAGCTCTCGAGGGTCCCTCACAAAGCCCACAGCTCAGCTGAGAGCATTGACCCTTCCTGAGGTGGGTAAAGATAACTTTAGTTCCTACTTTACCATCGGAGGAGTCTTTCTAAGTATAGCATTTCTAAGTATAGCATTTGTTTTTTCTGATTATGAAGGTTTTCTGTGCTCAGTTTAGAGCATTAGGAAAACACAATGGAGTATGAATAAGGCAAATGAAATTGCCCACAATTGGTACACTTCCTTCCATATGAGGAAACAAAGACCTGCACACAGAGACCATCAAAGGGCTATATAAATTTGGGAGCTTCTCTCTTTGCTTATTCTTGATGCTAATATAGCAATATTGTTCCTCAGAAGCTTGATTCTAATAGTTGTATACCATAAGTTAATTTTATAGTTTTTGTCCTAGTTATCAAACTTTGTAGATGTTCACTCAAAAAAAAAAAAAAGAAAAAAAAGAATTAAAAATCCAAAAAGAAAAGCAAATATCGCCAGGCAGCAGTGGTGCACACCTTTAATCCCAGCACTTGGGAGGGAGAGGCAGGCGGATCTCTGTGAATTCGAGGCCAGCCTGGTCTACAGAGTGAGATCCAGGACAGCCGAGCTACACAGAGAAATCCTGTCTCAAAAAGAAAGGAAGGAAGGAAAGAAGGGAGGGAGGGAGGGAGGGAGGGAGGGAGGGAGGGAGGAAGGGAGGAAGGAAGGAAGGAAGGAAGGAAGGAAGGAAGGAAGGAAGGAAGGAAGGAAGGAAAGAAAAAGCAAATATCTGTGACTTCATAGCCTTACCACCCAGGGATCCCAGGTTATTGTTTTTTATGAGCAATCTACATGTTTTTACAAAGTGACATATGAATGTCCCTGGCTGGGGTGGTCCCTGACAATGTTTTCAGAAAGATTCCAGACATCCAACATTTCTTAAGAGTCTATAATTGCAAGTGCTTGCCGACATTATATCTTATTTGCCTGCTATCAAAAAAAAAAAAATCTGCATCTGGCCAGCCTCTTGCTGTTTTGGGTTGATTTTTCATTAGGCTATTTATAGCTAGAGAGTTGGTGTTTATTTTCTCCAGGTGAATTAGAAGATGGAGAACAGAAAACATTGGATTTTTGCCGTGAGTCAATATTCTCGGCTCCAGTTAATGAGATGCCACACTGAAATCAAGGAACTCTTAAAATGATAAGTTCAGACCCAGAATCGCTTCTGGTACCTTAGGTCAGAGAAGAGCCTTGAGCACCGTGTTAAGCTGCTTTCCTCACTGCTGCGACAGAAAAGAAATGTTAAGGGAGGGAGAATTTATTATAGCCTGCAGTGTTAGGGTGAGAAAGGTGTGGAGACATTCGTAATGATAGGAGGGGCTTTTGTCGTTGACAGTGGCGGGTGGTGCGGGGTGCGGGGTGGGGGGATGGGATGAGGCATCTTGCTCATATCTCTGTGGCTCAGGGAGAAGCCCAGGCCAGAGGTAGAACCAACCTGGGACCCCCAAGGCCAGCCTCTACTGTCCTGCCTCTGCCAGCTACACCCTACGTCTAGAAGGTTCTCTAGCTTCCCAGACAGCGCCACCATCCGGAGCCCTGGAGTTCAGACACACGAGCCTGTGGGAGACAGTTCACACTCAAACCCCACAGCCTGCACCCAGTGCAGTTGCGGGATGCCCCTGATAACCGCTCCAAGCTTGGTCAGCTAGACTCTGTCACGTGACCTCTGATGCCAGAAACGTCTGGGATACCCATTCACGCACCCGTCAAGCTTGTCTTTGCCCGTCTTGGTCTAGTCAGATGTGTTCCCCTCTACTTTTGTGGAGTATCCATCCTTGATTTTGGCTCTAATAGTAGGCACTCCCACTGCCCTTCGGTAATTTGAAAAACTATAAAAAAAAAAATCCCCTCCCCAAGTATTTCCTACATTTGCGGGGGAGGGGGGAGGGTGCTGCAGACAGCCTGAACAATATTTGCTGCCATTGAATCTTTCAGCCTAAATTATACGCCAATTTTTTTTTCTTATGAGTTCAAGAGATTGTTCTGAAACAGACACGGGGTATGCATAGCAAACTCGGGGCGCATTCTAGACATAAAATTGCAGTAATTACCTCTGGAGGAGGAAAGGGCCATAGAGAAATAATAGCATTAGGCCTAGCCACAATGCTGCGCCTGTTTTACATACAGGACTTTAATTAATAAAATGACAAACACTGGTACCACATAATTGGAAAGTCTATCGGGCCCCACCGAGAGGCAGGGGGAAAAAGGCCCTTGTGAAAGGGCCAGCTGGAGCCAGGAGATATAATTGCTGGTGGCATGGGCCTAGTGGTGTCTCTATCACTTGTCTCACTCGCTGTCTGCATGCAAAAGAGTGTATTAGTCAGAAGCTGCCACTTATAACCTCCATCTATTAGGAAACATCCAGAAGGATTAAAATACTGCATTGTTACAGGCTTAAGCAAGTGTTATTTTTTTATATAAATTTATATTTGTGTGAGATTCTGCATGCTTGTGTAAATACATACACATATATACCACTAATTGGCTGGCAGGGACAATGGTAACTCATGGCTTAAAATCCACTATCTTCCTAATTCCTCCAATCTGAGAGTCCTCAGATAAGATCTTGTTGAAATATGGATTCCAGTTCAGCTGAGGCAGGTTAGGATGGGAGCGCCCCTCCCCACCACCCCCACCCCCCACCCTGTATTTGTAGAAAGTTCCCAGGGGACGCCAACATCGCTGATCCCAGGACCATGATTCATGAAGCGAGGATCTGAACCTCTCCAGAGTAAGCCCCTAACACTTTAAGGATTGCTGTGACATGCTACATGCATGTGCAGCATTGTGTGGTAGAAAGGACACAGACAGGAAGTGTGGAGTCCTAATTGGTAGCTTCCCTGTTTAGTGTCCATAGGTGACTGACTTCATCTCTCTATACCACCCCAGATTCCTCTTCTGGAAAACCAGTGCATGGTAGCAAAACTTCTGTTGCTATGGCAAATAACCTGAGAAAAACAATATAAAGGACAGAGGATTCTTTTTGGCTCAGCATGTCAGTGGTCTAGTCTGTGAGCTGGCACTATTTCATGTTCATCTATGGCAAGATGTAAACAGCATGGAGGAAGGGTATGGAAGACAGCTGCTCACTCTGTGGCTGCCAGGAAGCAAAGAGGAGAAACTGGAAGGGTCTAGGACACGACACACCTTTCAAGGCACACCCCCAGTGACCCACTTTCCAACCAGGCCCCGCCTCCTCCTTCCTCTCATCTCCCAATGATGCCATCACAATGAATAATCCATTCATGAAGTCAACGCTCCTATTAAATCGCCCCCAGAGGTTATGTCTACTACCTGAGAACCAAGCCTTCCATCCACGAGCTTGCTGTGCGGGGTGGGAACATTTCACATTCAAACCACGACAGGCTATAATAATACCTCCGTCAGTGGGGCCTATAGGGATAAAAATAAGACAACATGCCGGGCGGTGGTGGTGCACGCCTTTAATCCCAGCACTCGGGAGGCAGAGCCAGGCGGATCTCTGTGAGTTCAAGGCCAGCCTGGTCTCCAAAGCGAGTTCCAGGAAAGGCGCAAAGCTACACAGAGAAACCCTGTCTCGAAAAACCAAAAAAAAAAAAAAAAAATAAGACAACATGTGGGAAAGTGCATTCAAAGTCAATTAGAAAATGACTGCACACCCCACAGGCCACCCAGATAGGAACAAGTATTAAGATTGAATTCCGAGAGTGGTTTGTGCCTGCCATGGGCACTGGGAATTTGCCGTCAAGACCAAGCTGGGTACAGTTGGCTTGGAGAATCTACATCAAGTGACATGCAAGGGGCTTTTTGGAGCTGGATAAGGGAAATGAAGATCATTAGGAAGAACTAGATTTAAAATTCTAGTGGTTTTAGACACAGCAACTAAATGGGATCCTCGGTAGTCTTGATGTAAGTCCTCCATTTCTTAGCAATGAGAAGTTGGTGGGCTGAGAAGATGACTCCGTTGATAGAGTATTTATTTGTCTTACATACCTGAGGACCTGAGTCTGATCCTCAGAACCCCCTGTGTGGTGGCCTGCACTTGTTATCCCCGCCGGGAGGTTTGGAGACAGGCAGAGATCCCTGCAGGTCACTGGCTAGCCAGTGAATTCCAGACCAGAGAGAGGAGAGGCTGTCGCAAAACAAAACAAAAGGGAAAAAATAAAAAGCAAAGACTGCACCTAGTAAACAACACGAGAGGCTGCACGCTCGCCCCCACATGCACCCCCGCGTGTGCACACATGTGCACCTGTACCAATGCACAAACATACGTACACACGTGCACAAAAATGAAAATGGTAAAAACCTTGGTCTGCAGGTCCAAGAGGAGAAAATTCTGGCTTGGGTTAGTTCTCCTTGACCTCAGCCCTGGGAACTCTCACTGCCTGAGATGTCCTCAGTCTTGCTTGGAGTGCCATGCAGCATGGGAAGGGTGTGTTCTCCCTGTATCCCAGTCACCTCACGCTGCCTTGGTAACTGGGGACACATTTCAAGCCATTTCTTGGTGATGGAGAATTGCTTCTAACTCCAAGTCCAAGATGAAAATGGACCCCCTCGCTGAGAGAGCGAGGCGGCTTCCTGCATTAACTGAGTAATTCCCTCTCCACAGCGGTCTCACTTCAGAATCACCCCCAAGGGACTTTAAAGCCGACTGCTACCCAGCACCTTCCAAAATTTCTTAACTGAGACTCTCTGTGGAGACCCACAGAGGTTTCCTAGTGAGGATTTACTCAGGGTCCAAGAATCTGAGCTTGCTTTAACCATTAGGGCTGTATAAGGGGAAAATTGGACCACAGGCATGGCTACCAGGTGTTTGAAAGGGTCTACACTTGGCTGTGTGGTGTGCTTTGATCTAGTAAGGGGAGGTCTTTTGCCCTGCCCCTTAGCATTGTTATAAAAGTCCTTTTGAATAAGCAGAAAAGGCCATTGGGTATTGACCCAGGTCCTCCCGAAGCTATTCTGTGTTTCTGTCTTTCTCCTCTTCGCTATCTTTCTATCTAATATTTTCTTATCCCTCTCTCCTCCTCATAAGAACCCCTGAAAAGGCAGGAGCTGGCCTCCCACAGCTCTCTGCAGTGGAGCCCAGACACCGACAGTTTGGAAAACTCCATAGCTGTTTCTACTTTGCAGCCCGGGTTGAAAAACCACTGATCTCATGTGCGGTTCATGGCATCACATTCGCTCTCTCACTCAGTCTCCATAACAACCTTTGAAGCTAGGCAGGGAAGGTACAGCTCCGATCACAAGCAAGTAGGGGCTCAGAGGAGGTGAGTGAGAAGCTTGAGGTCGCACAGTTAATGTGCCTCAGACTCTTAGTTCATCCACAGTCCTCACACCAGGAAACTAGAGCAGTTTGAATAGCCCCGAGAGAGTCAGGGCTGACGCAAAGGGCAGTTGCTTCCAGTGCATTCTGGAAAGGTAGTAAATGAGTCATGGAGACTCAGGAGACAAAAACCAACAAAGATTGGCTCGGAGCCTGAACCTGGAGGCCACCGGGGGACAAATGCAGCTAAGAAATAGGCCTCCGGAGAGAAGGCGGGTTCTGGAGTGCTGCATCTTGAGGGAGCACACGTGTGTAGGCACATCCCTTCGCCAACTCAAGGATCAAGGACTATTGAATGGTGCCAAACACATTTACTAATGGTTTCCTGACTGCTAGTTTTTAGCCTTAGTCTAAGCTTTCTTTATCTATTTCTAAAACCCAGACACTACTGCAGTGTATGTCTTAGATTTCATATTGACTCTAGATGTGTTTTCTGTTACAAATATAAGCGGTACCCTTATAAGATGAAAGAAAAGTCTGCTTAGCTGTTTGTTTTAATTCTCTTCACTCATCACTCTGAAGAGTTGGGACAAATGGCTTTGGTGACTGAAGTCTTAGGAATGTCAAGGGTCTTACACTGTCTCGTCTCTCTTATATGGACTATTGAGTGGCTCCACAGCACACTCAAAGTTAGTTATATTGTTTAAATTCTAACTTGAGAGTTATAATTCAATAGGAGGGTAGGGACGTGTTATACAGAATGAACCACAGTAAATATGTGTGAATGTGTAGATGATCATCTCAGAGACTGAGGACACGAAGGAGCTTTATGCACCTCCTCAGGGGTCTGAGAATGCTTTAAGTCAGTCTCTCTCCTTCCCTCCCTCCCTCCCTCCCTCCCTCCCTCCCTCCCTCCCTCCTTCTCTCCCTCCCTCCCTCTCCCATCTCCTCTCTCTTACTTCCTTTCTCACTCCTCTGTGCTCTTTAGCTTGTCTCTCTCTTCCCCTCTCCAACCCTGATTATACTAAAACCTATTGCCGGAAGATGGAAAAACCTCTTGGGCATCTATCTCTGTCACATCCACATGACGCAGCCTGGGTGCTCCATTAGTATTCACTGAATAGCGAGCATGTTGATTTCCTTAGATCATGAAGGACCATGGCTGCCTTGATGATTTTTTTCCCCCCAATGGAGAATAAGAAACCATTGAAAGCTGTTGAGCTGAGTCAGAGATGACAGACAGCAAAAGTGTGACAGAGGTTCACACGAGGTTTCAGAGGGGAGAGAGAGGGGAAGGGGTGCTTTAGGAGCCATGGATGTAGTTCAGAGACCGAGTTCTAAAGGCAGCAGTGCGTCTTCTGTTGTTTGAATAATGAAGAAGCGAGGATAGAAGCCAGTTGGGGAAAAGATTGAAGAATGAATGGGAAGGTAGCTCAGTGGTGCCGTGCTGGCCTGGTATGTACAAGGCTTCAGGTTCCATCCCTAACATAAAAGAGAATAAAAAGGAAATGTCGTTCACCTCCCTATTACTAGATGTGTGACCATCTAAGCTGGGGGGAGGGGCAGAAATGGGTTGCAAGCCAGAAGAGCCACAAGAATCAAATACAAGGTTTTTTTTTTTTTCTGGAATGGGTAAGATCTGATCCTTTGTGGACACAGGAGATGGAAGCAGAGAGATTGGAGACGGTAGATGAAGAAAGATCAGTTGAAAGGACAGGGCCTAGAAGGAGGTAGAACAGGAAACGACGGAATGGAGAAAATGAAGACTGCATCTTCCTCTGGGACAGAAGCAAACGGATAAATAAGCAGATACTCGGGCTGGAAGTGGAGGAGAGAGGGGAGGAGAGGGAGGTGACAAGGGAGGAGAGGGAGGTGACAAGGGAGGAGAGGGAGCTGACAGGGGTTGTGCCTGGTGTCGCAGAACTTTCTCAGGAAAGTGGAAATCACATCACTGCATCAGGAGCCGGGGCCCAGGACTGTCTGGGGGAGTTTGAATGACCCAACATGTTAGGTGCACCCCAAAAGTCTAATATGGCGGTGCACAGAGAACGAGTAAGTAGCAACAACCACCAAGGGCACAAGAGTTTGGTTTTACAAGTCCAAATCCACAATGTTCTGGAGCAAGACGAGAGAGAACGTGTGGCAGAGGTGATCCCAAGCAGAGTACTGCATGCCGTAGACTATAGGAAAGAGAGTTTAGTATTACCAAACGTAGGGTTAAATTCTCTAAGTGATGGCATCCCGACATACAAGAAAATTGAGTAGGGACAGAAAAAACATTGACAGATTCATTCAGCTACCATGAGAGGTTCCAATGGACGCAAGTATTTGTTCCCTTGGAAAGGTCCATGTGATGAGGCTATCTATGACTGACTATAAATCAGGCTCACCAGATTGGGATTCAGGGTCCAGCCACAGCTTGGCTGGAGAAAGGTTTAATAGGTAGGACACTGTGGACTGTCAGGCTACTATGGTGGGTGGCACTGTCCTCTTCAATCGTAAGGCAGCTGCCAGGGAGGGCTTGAGAGACAAACCAGGAGAATCCAAGAACCACAGCGATGTCGATTATCTGTATCAGACACAACCTCTGTTATTTCAGACCTCAGTCTGTAGCATGCACTGCCTCTGAACATGACTGCATTTAAACTTTTCTTAGATGATTAGTTACAATTCCCTTTCAAACGTCTAGGGAACGGTGCCATAGAAACCTTTCATAATAACACAACAAAAACATACGCTTGCAGCTTCCTCTTGGCAAAGCAGCATCCTCATTTGGGGAGATAACTACATTAAGAGATCGTGGTATATAGATTGTGTGTGTGTGTGTGTGTGTGTGTGTGAGAGAGAGAGAGAGAGAGATTCTCACCTACCCAATCATGAAGTGTCCAGTTAGCAAACATGTGATCTGACATTGTCGAAATAAGACCTGTAATTATTTGAAGGAATACACAAATCTATCATGCCTAAATTGAAAGAAATTGAAAGAAAAAAAATCGCCCATATTAGGTTACATAGTGAGTTGAATCCATGGACAGAAATCTTTAAGTGTGCTTAAGGTAGCTCATTGGATAACCCCACTGCTCCACTGCAGAGGTAGAAACATGTGAAATATGGGGGGGGGGGGGATGTCATCAACCTCAAGAAGGCTTCAGAATTGCTCACTGGTGGTCCTGGCTCAGGTCCTTGAACTTCAGCGAAAGCCTTTTGGGCGGCAGTGAGCAAGAACAGTCCGCTGCCCTTGCTGGATCGATTCTGGCGCAAGCCTCTCGCGACATCACTTAAGCTTCAGCTGAGAACTCCAAGAAGGGGACTTGAGGTTTTCATTCAACGCTAACGTTTTTTAATGGATGCCTCTCTCCCTCGCAGCTCCGGATGTCCTGGCTCATCCGTGGGGTCTTGAGAGGAAACGTATCCCTGGTGCTGGTGGAGAACAAGACTGGGAAGGAACACAGCCGAACGGTCTGGCATGTTGCCGCCGCCGACGAAGGCTTAAGCCTGTGGCAGTGGACAGTGTTCTCGCTCCTTGATGTGACTGACAGGTGGGTGACTATCCATGCCCTGCCTACTCCATTTTTACTCTACAAGGTCCGGTGCTGAAGTCGGATGGTTTCCCAGTTCCCGTGCCCTTTATCTAAGACGCTGTCTTAGTTACTTTGCTTATGGCTGTGACAAAGTCCCCCACGAAGGCAAGTTAAAGAAGGAAGGGCTTATTTGGGCTCAGAGTATGGGGGTTTTTAATGCATCATAGTGCTGATGACTTGGTGACAAGGCGTGAGGTAGCTGGTTGCATTGCATCCGCAGTGAGTAAGCAGAGACCGTCAATGCCGGTGCTCAGCTGGCTTCCTCCTTTTACTTCAGTCCAAGGAAATGGACTGGTTGAATGGTGCCGTCCGCATTTAGATTGGGTCTCCCCACCCCAGTTAACCCCATCTAAAATCTTTCTCACTGACATGCCCAGAGGTCTGTCTCCTAGGCAATTCTAGATCCTGTCAAGTCGGCAATCAATATGAACCATCACAAGCATCCACACACAGAGACATGCACATCTCCTGCCCATTACTGGGATTGCAAGATTCTTCAAGAGATGTGCTAATGAGCACTCATCTCCTGCGGCTCTCACCTGGCCTGATTAGCTTCCTTCAGGCTCGGTCTGTGGAAAGAGCCAAAAATGAGGCACTCGAGCTACTACCAAATAATACTCAGGTTTCCTGTCTCTATGGCATCTCCTCTCACTTGATGGATGTTGCCTCACCTTCCCAGTGCCATTTTCTTTTTACTCATTAACAACAAAACCTTGGTAGGTGAGAAAGCTTTACCACTATTCTCTACCACTCTTTTAAAGAGGAGAAGCTGAAAATCAAAGGCACAAACTACCCACAAGTTGGCCTCAGAGCCAAGACTGCTGCTCTATTGATTTCGCTCCTGGGGTGGGTTGACAGAGGTAGATGCCAGATTCTTCACTAATCAGAGAAGAGCTTTCTGCCAGGGACCCTGGTTTGTATCGGATTCTACTACTAATGGCCTCTGGGACCTTGGACAAGATTCTTTGGTCCTCTGAGCCTCAGTTTCCCTCACTTCTGAATGGATAGGATTGGGTGGCAAGATCGTCACCTCCACATGGTGCTGGATTGGAGCAGAAGCCTGTGGAGTTCAGCTGCCACTTGTCTCCCTAAGATGGCACTACCCTGCCACCTGCAGTCAGCCTGAGGCAAGCTGTGATTGTGTAAAAACGGCCTGGCACGAAGACATTCCTGTGATGCTATACTAAATGTTCTGTGGGTGGTGCAGACATGTTTCACAGCAAAAGGCAGGGCAGGGTCATTTCCACGAGGGGACTGGAAGGGATAACCATCTGATGTTGGCTAAACATCCAACTCTACCATTAGGCGAAGCCTTCAGAACTGTCTTGCAGAAGATACTCAAATTGCCATTCTGGTGAACCCACCTTTGAAAGATAAGGACCAAAGGCTCAAGGCAGGGTATAGAGTGATGTGTGTTGTCATGAGGCTTCATAAGTGTGACTCTGGGCTTTGAATTCTTCTCCCAAACCTCATAATGTGCTGTTCCCTGTCGCTTCTCGTGGGAACTCTCCTGCCACAGGGAGAAGCCCCCTCCTAACTCTGAACAGCAGCCACCCACTCCTTCAGATGTATGTGGCTTGATGATCAAAGCCCATAGACGTCCCCAGGCTCAATGACCCCAGGACAAACATATTTAATTAAAGTGGAGGGACGGATAAATGTGGGTGCTGCCTCCATAGGCTGGTTTTTTCTTTGGGGTTGTGGGGGGTTCACCCATGGGGATTGGAAACTTGCTGTAGATTCTGGAGTCCTCCCTCCTGAGAGATGTAAAATTAATTTCAATGAATCAAAGTGTTTCTCCCCTCTCTCCTCAATCCAGCAAGTTCTCTTTCTCATAGCCACTCCAGGGGATTTAACGCAAGTAAAATGTTGACAATGTTCACTCCCTTCTGCCGGAGATTCCTTTGAAGGAGGCTTTGTTCCCAGCTTTCTTCTGAAGCTGTTTAGCAGGCTGATACTTCCAATATTGATACTGAGACCAAAGTGTCCAGTGAAGATTCAGGCAAAAGCCAGCCTGGTTCTCAATGCATTGTGACCCAATTCATGCATAATTGCTGGAGGGAGGTGTCTCCATTCACCAAGAACCTACCAGCCATCAACATGCTCCCAAAGCTAGAGGCAGTAGGGGAGGCATGCCAATTGGAGGCGTAAAACGAGGGACCATGAGTGAGTCTATTAACAGTCTCACTTCCCAAAATCAAACTAGTCTGTAGCGGTGATGAGAGGATAAAGCTGGGAGGGAGCCCTGATGAGTGAGCATAGGCTTTCAAATCGGGCAGTCACAAGTTCAGCTAGCTGTGTGACCTGGTCCTGCTTAGTGAACCTCCCAGAGTCCCGTCATCCCCTCCTGTAATCAGGACGTCTTCACCAGATTGTTATTGGGATAAGTAATATGATTATCTAAAGAATCTATACAGAATAGGGTGTCAGAGTTTTCATTTCAGGATCTTTCATTCTAGCCTTTAAAAAGTGGCCTCACAAGCCGGGCGGTGGTGGCGCACGCCTTTAATCCCAGCACTTGGGAGGCAGAGCCAGGCGGATCTCTGTGAGTTCGAGGCCAGTCTGGGCTACCAAGTGAGTTCCAGGAAAGGCGCAAAGCTACACAGAGAAACCCTGTCTCGAAAACCAAAAAAAAAAAAAAAAAGTGGCCTCATAAGTAATTTATTGAACCAACAGTGCAAATCCAGCCCCTGATCTTCCAGCATAGGGCATGTTCTGCAAAACAGAGAGTTACAGTTGCCTCTTAGGTTTGGGGAAGAAAAAGGTCTTGATGAACTCCTTAATCAGTAAAAACTGCTAATAAGGAATATAATTAAAAATGACAATAGCCCCCTCACCCACCCACCCACACGATGCCTCAGAAGAGGCTGGCACCATCAGCTTAGAAATGATATCCTGTCATGTGAACCACAAAGGTGAGGTTCTTATGACTATGTAAGTCATCCGCGTTCTGTTGGGTTCTAGTCACTGACAGAGGGAAGAAGCATATTCCTCTGCCTCCCTCCCAGGAGAGAGAGCCGTGGCTGCCTGGATTGCCACAAAGCGAATAGGAGAAGCGGGAAAGGAGCGGGAGAATACAATTTAGGAAAGAGAAAATGAAGATGAACAAAAGACAGTGACAAACCAGCTCCCTTCTCCCACCCCGTGAGGTAGACCTTAGTATACATCCGCAGCCTTCATCCCACAAGGCTTCCTTAGGCAGACCCTCCCTTTCGCTGTTCAGCACCTTCCTCTTTAACGTCAAGGTCAGTCCTCGACCTTGAAATCATTAGGAATTTTATCCCCTATGCTTCCTCACTCAAATGACCTCCACTCCCCAGTTCTCCAACCTCTACACATTAGGAAGTAGTGTTATCAGCCTGATCAAAGATAAGAGCCCTATCACCCCTGGACAACCCATGAGCAATCCTTTAAAAATAAATCCATTCACCTCCCTGGCTTCCTGTGGTTCTAGCGTACCTCCTACATTCTTTAATAAGACCTTTATTTAAGACTATGTGTGATGTGTCCAATCCCAACTTCAGTATCTCATACCACTCATTTTTGCTCTCTCCCTCACTGCCCAAAACTCCATGCCACTCAATGGTACCATGCTAAGATCTCTTCCCTCCAGGCTTCATGTCTTCCATTCTCTCCACATTAATATTCTCCCTTTGCCATCCACATCTCTATGTATCACTCCTCATTCACTTTTGAAAGAAGTCTTGCCTGACTCCTGGCTATCTGTGAGCCTAGGATGTGCCCTATGACTCTTGAGACATCCCTGTACTCCTTGGTCCCTTTATGATTTTTTTTTTAAATATTTGACTTGGTTCACAAGGCAGAGATCATGCCCTTCTCTTATATGTCCCTGATTTCTGAACCTAGGACCATGCCTAACACCTAGGAAACTCAATAAATCTATGCTGGCAGAATATGTATTGAGAAAAATTGAGTATAGCCCCAAAGCCCAGCTGAATGAACTGAGAATTCCCCAACTCACCATTGGACTCCATCCAGCACACCTCCTCTGTTCAACCTGTGTCTGGCAAAACAGACAAACCACTTTATAATAAATACGACCACAAAGTGTTCCATATATCAAAGCAGCACCTGTGTCCCGTCAGAAGAGCCAAAACAGCATTTGTTACTCTTGTGACAGGGAACCCTCTTTAGAGAGTCGCCTGATGCCTGTGCTTTCTTTGTCTGTGGTCACTGTCCTGTCAGAATCACTTTATGAGAAAGACTTTGATCTTAATCGCGTGCCCTGGTGCCTGTGAGTTGGGAGCTGGAGCTGAGCACGGAGACCAAAGAACCGTAGTGAGATTGCTCCCACACCACAGCAGTCCTGCAATAGCTCAGTGACTGCCATAGGTGTAAAAGCCCGGCAGGCGAGTGCTGTGCATCCGTGAATGGCATTTCTTCTGTCCATTCACAACTATGCAAAAATGATAGAAGTAACATAATCGCCTGTCATCATTATGGAATTACCATAATTCTACAACCAGGCTGCAAAGAGTAACATTGGAAAAAAAATCCCAGGAGCAGTTTCCAGGATGTTTTGAGCAGGCACAACATCTCTAGAATACAGATATGTCCTCTCAAGGTAATTTTGAAGGGCAGCACCAGTTCAAACGTGAGTTTGGTAAGGTGTTTAAAGGCTGAGTCATGGTCAGACATCTACCTTGGGTAACTACAGTTCCTCTCCTCATTCTCTCTCCCACCTTTTCCCCCTCCTCAAATGTGGACGCCATTATTTCTGCTGGAATTATTTTTATCTTTCTTCAAAATGGAAGAAAAGTGAGTTCTCTCCCCTTATTGTGACCACCAGCCTCTTCCAGGGATGTATTCCTCTCCACAATCACCTATCTTACTAAACCCAGTGTTTCCCACCGCCCTAAGCTTTGACACGCTTCCAGAGCGGAGGCTTCTGCAGGGAGCTCGTTATGAAATGGATCCGGAGACACCATGGATCAAATCTTGTCCCACAAATCACCGCAATCGTACAGTCAAATATAAAGTACGTAACTTATCACACCTGTGTAAGCTCCATTTCCCCAACACTGTCATTAGGAAGGCTTTTAGCTGTATGCTGTATACATAGCCTAACAAGAAAAAACGTTCCCTCTGGAGATATTTAGGTTTCCTGTTCCCTTCTGCGTCCTTTGTCCTAAGTGACAAGTAAGATGTTTCGCAAATGCATCTTGTAAACGAGCTCCGTTAAACTGAGAGTTATGTCACCATGCATTCATACCAGAAATGCCATAAAGACCTTTTTTTTTCTCCTATCCAACTTTTGGCTATCATCCACAGCATCCTTATTTTATACACGAATACTGAGGATAGCAATAGTCTCCCTCTGCGTGGCATCTTTCTGTCCTCAGAAAAACATGAACAGGGCCTTTTCTTCATTCTTGTCTAAGGAGAGTAGAGATGCCAGACACTGCGGGTGATCCTGGGTTTACAGGTCTAGACGTGCCCCTGGAAATGTTGTGTTTAACTCATATTTTTCAGAAATTGCATCACAGCTTCCTGGCACAGCCATAGATGAGTTTCAAATGCTGGTTAGAGCTAACATGTGTTGAGTGCTCACTGCTAGCCAATCACTGTAACAAGTACTTAGCATGCATTATCTCCTTTCATCCTTCAAAGAGCCCCTTGGGATAGGAACTATAATTAACTCCCTTTATATATGAGAAATCTGAGTGCTAAAGAGGTTAAATGATTTTCCCTTAACCCTTAGGCCAGTCTGCTCCCTAGACCCTGCCTGAGGAAATACAGCACAGTATTTGGAGAGAGGTGAGAAACTGGGTACATGGTAGGCCTTGTGGCTGGCAAAATATTTTGGTCATTGGGTTATTTTTAAACCATATCTCTTAGATATTTTAAGCTAGTTGTCTGTTTTTCCTTTGCTTCTTCACCCCCTGAAGCTCATAATGTGTTTTATTTCGTAAGGTGTAGCTGCTAGGGAGATGGGTCATTATGTAAAGTGCTTGCATGCAAACATAAAGGCATGAGTTTGATTCCTCAGAACCTATGTGTAAAAAATTCAAAGCCAAGCTAGGCTTGGTGGCACTTGGGAGGCAGAAGCAGGCAGATCTCTGTGCGTTCAAGGCCAACCTGTTCTACATAGTGAGTTCCAAGCAAGCCAGGGCTACACAATGAGACCCTGTCTAAAAAACAAAACAAACAAACAAACAAACAAATACCAGCCACTCACTGCTGTGATATCACAGCCCTGGAGGCAGAAATAGAAAGATACCTGGTCCATCCTGGCTAGCCACAATAGCTGAATCAGAGGGGATCCAGGTTTGGTCCGAGATCTTATCTCATAATGTAGGAAATGATTGAGGGAGACATCAATATCTAGTTTCCACTCTCATGCACACACCAGTGCATAGGCACTCACACCTACATGTGCATGCATGCACACAAGTACACACAGAGACCTTAGATGAGATACATTATAGATTGTCAGAACAATTAGCACAAGGAAACCAAAACCAACTCTTCTTCTCTGGGTTGTTCCTTTTCTGTCTTCTTAATCCCCAACACTACCTCCTGATGAAGACACTTCCCATCCAGGCTACTCTGCCTGTTTTCTTTACCTCACACCTCCAACGGGGACAGCATCACCCAAAGAGGATAGCTCCCCCTTCCTTTCCTGGCCATTGTGCCCCTCTGCGGGCCTTTGCAGGTCATCACTCTAGCATGTCTTGGTCCCCACACCATATGCTCCCACTCTAAAACCAAGCAGAGATTCTGACAAGGGTTTCTCGTTGCAAATATTTTAATGTGCCATACCTAACAAAGGCTTAAAAAAGAAAGACATTTAGTTGTACATTTCATGAGTCTCCCTCCCTATAGTTGGGAAATGAGCTTCAATGCCAGGAGGACTCTGAGGAAACCCAGCCTTAAAACTATGTACCAGGTTAGATGGACACCTCCTCGGTCACCAGGGGAACACAGCAGAGAGACTAGCTCTGGGTCCCTCCTCTCCTGCCTGCCCTCCCACTCCCTTAAATTTCTGATCGCTGCAGTTGTACCTCCAGTCTAGTCCCATCCCAGAAAAGAGGCATGCAGAATAGGAGAGAGGCATGTTTCCATGCAAAGCCCCACAAGCCAGTGCTGGCTGCCCTCTGCTGGGAAGGCTGCTGGGACTGATACCAGGGCTCTTGTATCCCCTCATTGTTTATCCACACCCCATGCGCCTCTGCCCGAAGGGCTATACCCTTTCCCAGCACAGGATGCCCGCTCAGGGCCACAACACTGGGCAGCTAGGACGCACTTTCAGATGAGAAGATTGAGATCCAAGGTCCCACAGGTCCCTGAACACAGCAGAACACAGTAGAGGTCCCGCTTCCATCCCCTACTTAGCCAGATGTGAGCCTAGGAAGCTTCTCAGGATGAAATGGTGCCAACCGTCATCATCACCCAAGCATTGTATGGTGATATATTATTATACACCCGAGTAAAACTTATCTGAGGATCAGAGGACAGAGCCAGCCACTAGCTTAGACATGGAGGCCAGACAGTGATGGCACACACCCTTAATCCTATTACTTGGGAGGCAGGGATCTCTGAGAGTTCAAGGTCACACTGGAAACAGAGCCAGGCAAGTGGTGGCACACAACTTTAACCCCAGTACTGGGAAGCACACGCGCCTTTAATCCCGGGAAGTGATATCTAGGCACAGAAAGGTATATAAGGCATGAGGAAACAGGAACTCTCTCTTGAGGCTGAGGATTTTGTAGAGGTAAGAACTTGTGGCTGGCTTGCTCTGCTTCTCTGATCTTTCAGCTTTCACCCCAATGTCTGGCTCTGGGTTTTCTATTAATAAGACTGTTTAGCAGTTCGTGTTACAGCATTGTGTATTTATTATTCAACCAGAATTTGCTGCCTATCTAGTGTTGGCTGATGGACTCCCATAGATGTTCTGGAACAGAGTAGCCTTCAAGGAAGACTGTCTCATAGGGCCTGGCCAGGAAAACAGGTTGCTGCATGCCAGAGCCAGATGCCTGGAGGAGGGAGCTTGTGAGTCCAGAGCAGCATGGAGTCTAAGAAAACTGTTGGGTACCTTTCTTCCCAACAGGCACCTCTCCAGGTGCTATGCAGGGACCTCTCTCTGTCAGCCATGCTACAGTGAGGATTTCTCGGCAACTGTGGTCCAGTGAGATTAAATAATGATCCAGAGGCACACATTAAGGAAGAAGGAGAATCAGGGTGTCTTTTTCAGTCAGCAGTCAGACATGGAGACATCCTAGAGGATCTCACAGGCTCCAGGGTAGAAGTGAGGGAGGGCTAGCTCACTTGGTTTTCCTGAGGTGAGCCCATGTGTGCAAGAAACACCAGAGAAAAGGGAAAGGGCTCAGCTCTCCCAAGAGGCAGGTCAGTGCTCTAACAGTTGGAGTTTCAAACACACCGTTAACATCAGCCTGGGTCAGGACCCTGAGCCTGGAGCAAACAGTGCATTAATTATACTGCTAACCCTAAGTCTTCCCCAAAGGGACTCAGATCCTTCACACATACATACACACACACACACACACACACACACACACACACACACACACCCCACATATACACCGCACACCACACACATACATACCACACATCACACACACACACACACACACACACACACACACACACACACACACACACACCCCTTCATTCTCAAAGCCCACAGGAATATGGGGTGCATCTTTTGTTTTCCCTGACAGTCTTCAAGGTGAGGGCTCTTGGCAGGGAAGAGTCTGGTTCCTTTTGCCTTTGTCCTGTGCTTCTTGGAGGCCTGAAGAGAACCTCACTGGGCCACGTGCATGTGCCCACTTACCTGCATTATCAAAACATGGGCCTTCTAGCTCTTGTTTTATCCAAGAGAAGCCACGAGACAGTCCACACAGAGACACCCAGTCAGGAAGCAAAGGAGTTCTGTAACTCAGAATCCAGCTTCTTCCAAACGTCTGCTATCAGAGTCAAGAACCAACTTCCGGAATCTCGAGGATCATGGGAGCAGTGTTGTCTCACAGAAAAAGCTGCTATTACAGAGCCAGCTTATAGAGTCTGTGCCTGAGCCTCCCGGAGGCCCTGTGGAGAGGTGGTCAGCCGTGAGGAAATCAGCCAGCACCTGCAGGGCCCAGTCACTCAAGGAGGATTCAGGAAAAAGACTGGCCTGGTAGAGCAAGCCTAATGTGGCCTGGGTGGAACCAGGCAGCCACACAGGTCATCCCGATAAGGATGAACACCTGTGATGGATACGCAGGTAAAAATCTAAGGACAAGAGAAGGGCCCAAGCTTCCATTATGAGCCCAGAGCCTCACGCACAGCACACAGGCATGGAACCTGTCATATCTTAGCCCTAGCATACTAGAATATTCTCCCTCAATGCACCCTGCCTGGCTCACCAGGTTGCCCCTGGTCATACAATGGGGCCAGAGTGTGTTGAGGGAAAGGCTTCAGCTAAAAGAGAAAGGTTATGTGGTCTCCTGCAGCCAGGAAAGGGCAGAGTCTACCCATCACCACCATGAGCAGATTCATCACCAACCCACCTGTGCCCGGGGTCCAGCACAAATCCTGAGTGCCCAAGCGGTAGTAGGTGCACAGCTACTGCTGTGCTGATTGGATTAACAGTAAATCTTCAGGCCCCAGAGGGCTAGATAAATCAAATCTGTTTCTTTCTCATGTAAAATCAAACACAGGTGTGCTTGGTGGGTTCAGGAACCCACACCCCTTCTACTTTGTGGCTCTGGCCTTTTCTCTAGCCTTAGAATCCTTTGCACTCAACTAGAGAAAGAGCATGGAGACAGGCATTTGAAGATTTTTGTGTTTTATTACTTCTCACGTTGCAATGGCTAAAATTCAGACTTCAAGGATGCTGGGAAATGTAGTCTAGCTGTGTGTCCACATAAAAGAAAAGTAGAAGCAGAAAGAGGTAGAAGAGGGAAGAGGGGAAGGATGAGGGCGAGGAGGGGAGGAGGAGGGAGGAGGAGGAGGAGGAGGAGGAGGAGGAGGAGGAGGAGGAGGAGGAGGAGGAGGAGGAGGAAAAGGAGACAAGGAATACAGCTCCCATCTGAGGGCATCCATCAGAGTGTCACTTGAGAGTGCAGCTCCCTCATTAGCTGCTCTGAGCACTGATCAGCCAGCATCCCTACAAGCTTCGTAATTCAAAGCTGACATCAATCCCAGGATCTATTCTGAAGTGTGAATGTTTCGTTCCCCAAATTTTATGATGCAGCAAATTCTTATTTTCTGGCAGAAATCATCCCAGAATCTCTCTCACCAAACTTCCTCTTTTCTAAAAACAAAAAATTAAGCAGGAAGAGATTACTTTGCAAAGGCTCAAGGCTGCCAAGAAAGCTTCAGCCCCACAGATCTGGCTGAGCGTTACTCTACGCCAGAAAACTCTCTCCCTGGCTGCCACCAAGTAAAATCCCTGTGCCCCACACATAGAGATTTTGATTAGAAGACCACATCTTAGGCTTGGAACCCTTCAAGAAGTTCCCCCAAATGACTCTTGTGTGTAACTGTGTTTGAAAGACACTGACAATAAAATGACAGATCCAAGTCTCTTGTGGGCCAGATGGGGAATCAAGAAGTATCTGGAGACGTATTGCTGACTGTCAAATTGTCAACGATCATATATTAACTTCCCTCCATGCATATGGCCAGCCTTTTGCTAAGCCACAGGATCTGAACGGCATTGAGAATACACGCGTGCAGAGGCAGCCTCACCCACCATCATTGTGCAGGCTCCCAAGAACTCCCAGTATCTCAGTGGCTGGGGCCACATGAATGGGGGAAATGGGCAAACTGGCCAGCCCACAGGAAAAATTATCTTAGAGAAATAACAATCAAGGTCGTTCATTCCAGAAACAGCATCAGGGCAAGCAATAGTCTAAAGATGAGGATGTTTTGCTGTTGTTTCTGGGTTGTGCCAAGGGATTGTGGGTAGCCAGCCTGAGCGAGAGGGAATGGTATGAGGCCATGTGCTTTGAGCTGTGGGTATGGGCAACAGGACCATGAAGCCCAGTGGGACTCACTGGAGCCTTGAGTCTGGTAGAGGCTCCGGAGGAAAACCAAATGTGAAATGATGAGATCAGAGCCTCAAAGTGGAACTCAGAAAGGGGGCAGTCGGGGAGCCATTGCAGCAGGGCCCTAGCTCTCTGAGAAGTTACTCTCTGAGAAGAAGGGAGATGTGGCTGGTGGCTCGGCCCACAATGTGCACCCAGGCATTGGTAGGTGCAAATCAAACACTCGTAACTCTAGAAGGATATGGCCCTGTTTCCTTTCTCAGAAAATATCTCAGATCACTGAAGCAAGGAGTAGATTAGTAATTCTGAGCTTTAAATCCCATTTCTAATGGTGATTTACTGTGACATGTGGGACAAGCTGGTGTTTTTGATTGCTCAGTTTCCACAATCAAGGGTGCAGAGCGCTGAGGCAGATCAGGCCCGTGAGCCCGACTTGAGAGGCAGTTGTTCGAAATGGCACTACGTGAACCCCCTTTACCATAACTGGCTTTCAGATCTGCTCATGATTTTCTTGGTAAAGTTCACAGTTCAGTTTATAAGTCAACAGATGTGTGTGTGTGTGTGTGTGTGTGTGTGTGTGTGTGTGTGTGTGTGTGTGTGTTTCATAACTCTTAAAGCCTGTGGACATGAAGTCCCATGTTCTCAGCCCTTCTCCCCCTAGGCACAAAGTCTGGAATCTAGGGGATAATTGAGCTTCTAATACTTGAAGCAAAGCAGAAGCCAATTAAATATATTTTGTCCCCCAGGAGGAGCCCCACTGACATCACTTCTACCCTCGCTTCCAAGCAAATGATTTACATATCCTCTTTCCACGTGAGTCCTGGACCCACACTGCCAGCTGCCTGATTGGCATCTCATGACATCACAGCGTGACTCCCACATGCACCTCTGTCCATAGCTCTGACACTGTCCTAGACATTCATTTCTGCAAAATCTCCCTTGGCGTCTCTCCGTCCCCAGTCCCAACCAGCATTTTCCCCGGCTTGAGCAGGCGTTAGCTCTGTAGGGGTCAAAGCTAAAAGAAAGTTCAGAAGTCCCATAGTGGTTGAATAATATGAATTATACAATATTCAAACTCCTTACGACAAGGTCAGTGCTCTATGCTCCTGGCTGCAGGCACAGGCATCTGACTCACACCATGGGCTCGGATGATCTTTGCTCCAAGGCAAAGGATGATACGTATAATTTGTCACACTGTCCAGGGAAGCACAGATTTATCATTAAAATAGACTATGAAACAGAAACAATGAAGCACAATCTCTCATCCTAGAGAAAGGCCGTGTAGAAATACTATGATGGCACTTATAAAGTCCTTGTGATTTTCTCAGGGTCCCACCAAGTCAGGAACCCTGTCTTACTTTATGACAGTGTTTTGAAATTCACTTCCCCCAAGCAAAGAAGACTACCAATCCACCTCCATCAAGATGTTCTTCTCAGGGAGGAAGGAAATTAAAACCATCCTTTTCCTGGGTCCTTTCACTGTCAGAAGGCTGCCACATCTGGTACCATCTCAGCCCTCCAGGTCACAAACCAACAGACAGAAATGGAGAAGTCACCATGGGGACTATCCACATGTCCTGAGACATAGGCGTGGACAGTCCGGGCTCTTCTAAGAAGAGTGGGCTTGGTACCCTCTAGCCTAGATAGTCTTCCACAGCCTCAGTTATCCCAAAGGGCTCGTTGAACATTGGCAGGTGCATGATCCTAGATGAGATTCAGTGAGTTAGATGGTCCTGCAACAGATGGCAGAAAACGTGACCTGGGAAATGAGAGGCCTGCTCTTTCTTAGTATGTAACTGTCCAAGGCAAACGATGCCCCCGAGAGATCTCTAACATTCTTCATATCCATTGGTGAATTCTTGCATGCGTGTCTCGTGAGTGTGTGAGTGAGTGCACAGGTTGGGGTATGGGTGAGTGGGGGTGGGCATTCTCATGTTCTCTCTCTCTCTCTCTTCCTCCTCCCCTTCCTCTTCTGCTTCTTCTCTACCTTCCCTCCCCCAACTCCTTTTTCCACTCTGCTCCCATCCAGGACGTAACACAGTCAAGCTTGTGGATCGTGCCTTTTTGTCTATAGCCACCTCCCCTGCTGGGCCAGAGCTCCATCCATAAAGCAAGACCCTCTTTCCTTCTGTTCCTCCTTTAGCCCTGCTCCCCACACTAGAATGCAACAGATATGACACAGGTTGAGGGAATGAGATAGCAAAGAAGAAACTCCCAGAAGGTTGTCTTCTACCCGTCTGACATCTCTAGCTTCTCCTTTTCGAGAATCCTTCGATGCCAGTCCCCAAGAAGTGAGCGTAGAAAGCCAACGCTTAGGGGTGAGGAGATGGCCCACTGGGTAAGAACACTTGCTGTACACTTGCTGAGTTTGAGTCTCTAGTACCCATGTAAAGCACTGAACAGGGTAGTGTGTTCCTGTAACCCCAGCACTAGGGAGGGCAGATGGGACCAGAGATGGAGCTTCCTGGCCACCAACCTAACTCCAGGTTCAGCAAGAGACACTTTCTCAAGGGAGACCGATAGAGCCGGGTGCCCGATGTCTTCCTCTGGCCTCCACATGCACACACAAAAATGCATACACAACCCAAATGAAAATAAAAATAAACAAGAGAAAGCCAACGATGGGAAGCCTTGACCTGCAGGTATGGAAGGGTTTCTATGATTCTCCATGCAGTTTCTCTGAAGATTTATTTATCCCCTCTCCTCTTTCCAGAAGGTTCCCTCACCACAACCAGCCTCATTGTGAAAGAAAGTGCTCTCGGACCCTTGGCAGCCTTAGAAACTCTGTATTGACTTTTCTCCTGCTCTTGGTGCTATGCCCAGAGGAGAAACCAAGTCTCAAGGTGGTAAATTACCTTGGATAGCCGGGGCTTCAAGGAATGGGGAAATGCTCCCAACTTAGCCTGACCTTCACCATGGCCTAATTCCCATTCACAAACCCTCACAGCATCTACACACCTGTCCAGCCCTCGCCTGTTCAGATCCAACCAGGGCTGGTCCTGGGAATCCAAAGCTGCCCTTCAGCCCAGCCCCTCCTCTGCAGCCGGTAACTGAAGTCAATTATGCAGATAATAGGATGGATGTGGCAGGGCTTTTTCATCGCAGACATTATTCTAATAGACATGCATACCGCAACCCCAGCCTTGCGACAGTCCATTTCAGAAGACTTTTACTGAGCAAATCAACTGAGCAATAAGAAAAGGGAGAAAGCGGTTTTTCTCTCAGCAGCATCTGCCAGTCCTGGCCTAAGCGACCAGATCCCAGACAATCCCCAGCTGTGAAAATGGACCCCCTCTTTTTTTCAGATCCTACTAAATGGCCAGAGAAGGAATCTGAGCTATGGTGCCCATCCATCACATGCCTCTTAGGCCCATCCGGAGTTCTTTGCCTCTCTCACCAAAGCCTTGTTATCCCCCCAGTCCACATTCAGACACACACCTTTTTGTCAGCTACTTAGAATCATTAAGTGAACTTAATTAGGTTTGTCAATCCCTGAGGCTGGGAGGATGGCAAATAAGGCCTCATATTCACTGCCCATTAACAGTCTGTTGCCTGAATGAGACGGTGCATTTTCTGGGCTGTGCGTGAGCAGCATCACATATCCTCTGCAAAGATCTGCCGGGTGAGTTCAGGAAGCACCCACTTCCAGAGCTGCCTCCTGGAAACCTGGCCAGTGGCCCAAAGTATCACCTCTCAGAATCCCCCTGGGCTAATTTTCAACAGGCTGTCTGTAAAGCTTGCACAAGATGGGAAGATGGGTGCATTCTTATGCAAAAGCAGGCTTGAGCCAAGATCTCTCGCCGAGGCTGGTTTAGACAAGAAAAAAAAAAAGAAAAAGAAAGAAAGAAAATAGGAAAACCAGCATCAATTCCAGCATTCACAAATCTACTTTGGAGAAACGGAACCAAGCAGATCGATGGTTACTGGCTGGAAGCAAGTTCTACACAGCCAGAGAAAGGGGAGGCCCACCTGCCAGGCTCCCAGATAGCACAAGGAGCCCCCAAAAGCTTCCTCTTCCTTTTCCTTAACCAGATGCCCCACTTGGGAGGGAGAAGGCTCTTCTAGCTGTGGAGAGGACACTTCCCTCCCTATCAAGAGTGAAAATGTTGGGGCAGGGGGAGGGAGGTAACCTGTGTGTTTATTAGTCTGTTATAGTCTTAGCAGTAATATGCTGTGGACCTTGCTTCCCATATGTCCTAGAATATTCTACCTGTACATGGGAGTATGTGCTAGAACCTAAGGCCCAAGGCCACAGCTAACTCTGAGGAATGACCTGGTGTCTGTATCTTTGGGAAACTGATGGTAAAAGAGTAATTGAACTGGAAAGACTCAGAGCCCCAAGGAACTCTTGCCCATCTCCAACCGGGAGAGGCTATCAGAGCCTCTTCTTCTATGGTTCTGCTGAAGACACTCAACCAGACAGCATCCAAGGCAGAGAAACCTAAATCACAGCTGCTCTAACAGTTCCTTCACAGAAGATGATCTGCTAGAATTATCCCTGTTGTTCATTCTATGCCTCATCCCCTGCTGCCCTAGACCCATTCCCACATTGCCTTCACCTCTGTCCCGCCACACCTGTTCAGCTCTGACCTTCATCTCTACTTGTCCCACCTGTCCCTTACCTGAGTCTCTGGCTCTAGAGTAGACAGAAGCAGCATCACTTGTGTTCATGGTGCCATCTGATTGAGTCTTCCCTGCCCTGGGTGCCCCTGACGTAAAATCTGGGCACTTCCCACTGTCAGCTAAATGTTTTGAAACAGCAACTTCGACTGCCATCATCTTACAGGATGCTTTGGAGACGCTTGGATTTAGAAACCATTCCAGTCCCGGCTCGCATCATCCCATCCGTGCTAAGAGGCCTGGTGGCTGGTAGGGAACTTTGTAGCTCTAATCCCCCAGTCCTAGCAAATGAAAGCAGGAAAAGCAGAGCAAGCAAGGAGACCAGAGGTTTCCACCAGGGTCCATGGAAAGAATAGTAGAACTTGTCCCTCCCCCTGCTCTAGAGGCACACAAGTATTTATTCCCTTGCACCTGAAGTTCGTTAAGGAGGTGTGCTGATGGTGCAGCTTAGCATTGATGTACCCTGACCCCTCAGCCTATGGGTGATGGATAACCCAGAGAGGATGACCCAGAGAGGAGAATGAGAGTGTGGGTTGTTATGGGATCGATGCCCACTACAGTGCAGGATATCTCACATTCCCAACCAAAGAACATGACTCTAGTCACACTTTTGAGTAGCTTCATAATAATCAAATTATTATTGTTTTGTTGTTGTTAATTTTTGTCTGGCTTGGGATGTTTTGTTTTGTTTGACAGGGACTCAGATAGCCTAGGCCAGCCTCAAACTCACTGTGTAGTTGAGAATGGCCTAGAACAGGCATTTCTTCTTTAGAATCAAAGCATTTGGGCCCTCTAATTGTGACCTTTAGACTGAAAGGGCTGTATGTGACCAGATTCCACAAGATAGATGGAGGAACAGGCAGATGTGGGGAGTGGAGCAGTTGAGAATAATTGGTCACAAACGCACTGTTTAGATAAAAGTTCACATCTGATTGCAAGGACAGTAACTGTCCTGTGGCCAGAAAGAACTAAGCCATCATCTATCCCTTCTAAGTGTTGATCAGGGTTACATGCTCAGTCATGATGGGAGCTACCACCCGGCTGCAACTCATGACCCAGGCATGCCCAGCTTTGTCACATCGAAACAGGGCACTGTCATCTACAAAGTTCACACTAAAGAAAAGCTCAGTCAAGTTAAGAAAAATAATAATAATTGCATAATTAGATGAAAAGAGCCTCATACGGTTGTAAGTAAGCTTCTGATTTTATGTTGGGTCATGACTGCATGTGGCCCAGGTTGAACATGCAGGGAAGCTTCACTCCCTTCCTGAGCTGAGGTCCAGGGAAATAAAAGGCCTTTCCCCCTCTCATTTCTTCCTGTGTGCCTCTTCCACCTCCTCAAAGAGTATTTTTCCTTGTCCACTACCTGCCCTGGCCCACATTATCAGCCTGCACACTCTCTCTATATAAGAAAGAAAGAAAGAAAGAAAGATAGATAGATAGATAGATAGATAGATAGATAGATAGATAGATAGATAGATAGATCTTTCTCCTGTCTGTCTGTCTCTCATTCCTCTCTCTCTCTCTCTCTCTCTCTCTCTCTCTCTCTCTCTCTCTCTCTCTCTCTCTCTCTCTCTCCCATTTCCCTCCTTATTCCCCAACAGCTTTGGCAAGCTATAATTTACATGCCATAACATTTACCCATTTTTAAGTGTGCAAGTCAATGACTCTCAGCAAGTTTCTAGAATTCTACAAAGACTTCTACAACCCAGTTTTAGAACATTTCCATCACCCCAAAATGAGGTTTCATGCTAGTTAGCAGTCAATATTGTTCCACTGCTAGCCCCAGGCAACCACTAATCTGCTCTCTGTCTCTACAGATTTGCCTATTCTAGATGATTCCTATACAGAGAATCACTCAATACGAGGTCTTTAACTTACTGTCTGCCTTCTTTAACTTTGCATAATGCTTTTGAGAGGCATCTATTTTACAGCATGTCTCCTGGTCCATTCTTTTTTTATTGTCGATTAGCATCCTGATGTGCGGCTGTATAACCACATGTGCTGTATCCATTCAATGATTGACAGCCATGTCTCCCCTCGCTTACCGTTTCGACATCCACACAAAGGATGCACTCTATTCATCAGGTCATTCTGGATCGACCTTCTGAAACCTGGGGAATGAGTGTTTAGGGTCCTCAGGACGCAGTCCCTTTATCGCAGAAGGGGGTGGTTGACCGATGATAGCCTTCCAGGAAGGAGATCTCCCAAGAAAACAAACCGGGAAACAAATGAGTCCATGGCATCTTTCCATTTATCTCAGTCTCATGCTTTCCCTGACTGTAGTCAGAGGACCTGGCCCTCGAAGTCATGAAATGGCTGGAAAGAGACACAACCTCAGTGAGTTACTGTCCAGACTTCATGACCCACTGTGGTTTGAGTACACGCACTCCCAGGGGAAACAGTCAATCATCTAATATTTAACCACCAGTCAGAAAACAGTAACCAACACTGGACAAGACCCAGGATGCTCAGTACCTCTGCTGTGCAAGACATTAACCCTTTGATTGCTGGTTAATGGGGTCAAACCAGGGAAGGAGCCCAGATGCCTGAAGCAACAAAGACACTGAGGGGTTCGCCATCAGTTGGTGTCATACAAAAGCACTTTAATGTTTAAATAGCAGCTTCACTCTACCCATGAGTGAGCGTGAGCAGAATGCCAAGCCATTTCTACCCACCATGTGTGCCCAGAAAGCAAAGGTCTCCCAAGCTCAGAACTCGAAACTGGCTTTAAAGGCTGCGTATCTGCCATAGTCGTGATGGAGCACTGCTGTGGGATGGTCTGTATGTCAAGTGTGTTGCTCTGATTGGTCAATAAATAAAACACTGATTGGCCAGTGGCCAGGCAGGAAGTATAGGCAGGACTAACAGAGGAGAATTGAGAAAACAGAAAGGCAGAGGGAGACACTGCCAGCCGCCGCCATGACAAGCAGCATGTAAAGATGCCGGTAAGCCACGAGCCACGTGGCAAGGTACAGATTTATAGAAATGGATTAATTTAAGTTGTAAGAACTAGATAGCTAGAAGTTTGAGCCATTAGGCCAAACAGTTTAAATAATATAAGCGTCTGTGTGTTTATTTTATAAGTGGGCTGTCGGACTGCCGGGACTTGGCGGAACTCGGAGAGAAAACTCTCCAGCCTACAGAGCACCCCCTTGGAAAGGGATATGCTCTGTGATGAAGAAGTGGAAGTCAGGAAAGGTTGAGCCCTGCCTTCTCACCAATGCTTTAGGATGAGGTCAGGTGGATCAAACTAAATTCCCATGCAATAGGTCAGCACACATGTGCTGACACTGAATCCTGGAACTTGGCCTACCCAAGTGGTTCCTAACACAGATTCTTCTTAACATCATACAGGTTCTGGTTGCAGATAGTCACGTGGTGGGGTCCAGGATCCAGGGCAACGGTGGCATTTGACAACATTTCCATCAGCCTCGACTGCTACCTCACTAGTGAGTTTACCCTGGTCCTTTGTTCCCTTAACCCAGTGACCCATGGGACTACCCATAGTCTCATTCCCTAGACCCCCAATCTTAGCCATCTTGCCTCTCCCACCTTCCTCCGTACAACCTCTTCTCCCTCCCTAAAACTGACTCTGCCTGATTCAGCTCACTGGGTCTTCTCTATTCCAGTCAGTGGTGAGGATAAAATGTCCTCGAATGCAGCACCCAAATCCAGAAATCTGTTTGAGAAAAATCCAAACAAGGAGCCCAAATCCTGGGCAAACATATCAGGACCGACTCCCATCTTCGATCCTACAGGTAAGGGTTACTCTGGCACAGCTGCCACATTTGAATAGCATTATGTCTTGCTGCCAAAGGCAGAAGAATGGCCTGTGTTGTAGATGGGTCGGGCACTGGGGTTAAAAGAAAATGGTTGATCTCCAGGAGAGGCATCACCACCTTTGTTATGGGCCCCCCGAAGAAGAGACTGAGCAAAGGTGATGAGACATAACTGTTGGAAATATACAAAAGGGCAACTTTTCCCCTGGGAACCCCAACACACAATGGCGGGGGGGGGGGGGGGGCGTGTCAAGCTATAGCCAGCTGTTAGGACACACACCAGCGGGCAAATGCTATAGAGGTAAAGGCAGGAAGATGATGGATTTGAGGCCACCTTGGGCTTCACCTTTAGGGGTGTAGGGAGATGGTTCAGTCTGTAAAGTGCTTGACATACAAGCTCCAGCACCAGGTTCAGATCCCCAGTGCCCATGTAAAGAGCCAATCATAGTGGCTCACACCCACAGTCCTAGCACTGGGGAGACAGAGACAGGAAACAGGGTCTCTGGAGCTTAGGAGGCGGCCCGTCTTGCTGAAGGGTGAGCTCTAGATTAAGTAAGAGGCCTTGTATCAACAAAGAAGGTTGGGTTGTCAAAGAAGACATGTGGAATCAGCCTCTGGCCTCTGCACACACACACACACACACACACACACACACACACACACACACACACATTGGGTCTTGGTTTCTAAGCTCTCTCCCCCTCAAATGTGTCCAAGAGCCCCTGAGGGCTTTGGAACAAGGGTACTGCCATGTCTCACATGAGAAGCAGGTACTGCACACAGTCCACCGTATCCTGTCGCATACATCTTGATTAGAAGAACAGCGTATAGATGATAAATCTGTAATTTCTACTTACAAGATAGAATCCTGGTTCCGTGCAGAGTACAAAATAATTAGAGGCTTGTCGCTTTGACACCAAATTGGTTAGCTCTCTGCTCATTAGCTAAATTTTAGTTTTGCTTCGTTTTTGAAAAAAAAAAAAAAAAGCCAAAAGCTGTTTGAAAGTGGCTCTCATCCCTTACTGGTCCTGCCTGATCTGGCCAGCTACCAAGCTGAGGAAGGAGGTGTGTGTCTCCTTTCACCCTTAAAGCTCCCCAAAATCTTTCCAACCCTTGCACAGTCTACCTGGGAGCCTAACCTAGAGATCTCTATATCCTTCCAGCCACCATGATTCACAGAAAATACCTAGCCTGAATAAGAACCCTTCCCACTTACCTGTTTAAGGTCCCTTTCTGTCACCCACCCCCAGGGGACTCACCTCTGTGTACTACTGTGTGATAAGCTTGTGCAACTTACAAATCTGTCCTCCATTCAGGAAGGGGACCACAATTCCCTTTTCATTCCCTGTGCTGAGTGAACATGGTGGCAACCCCCGCCCTGGCCTCACCATCGTTAGGGAGCAGTGGTCCACCCTGCCTGAGTCAGGGTTCATTACCACGTAACTCCCACTGTCCCAAAAGGGATAATCAATAAAGGGCCCATTGGCCACTCAGACAAATGAAATCACGTGGGAGCTGGGAAAGGGCCATGACTCCCCCATCATCTCCAAACAGAATTAGAAGCAAACAGCTCCCAGAGGGCTAGTGGAGACTCTGGCTAAAATACCAGGCTGCCCTAGTGAGTACCATTACCTCAGAACAAGATAGGCAACCAGTTCCAGGTCAGAGGGAAAAGGAGGGTATTGAACCAAAGATGTCTAAGAGTAGCCTTAATGTTCCCCGGGAATGCTCTAGGACACTGAATCTGGAGCCATTAGTTTCCCAAGAGCCCAGTGTCACATCAGGAACTGTTTAAGGTGAGGGAAAAGGGGTTCAGCTCTCACAACCCTCCCCTCACATGTTCTATCGAAGGATGAAGGACAAAGGACGTGTTTGTCTCCACCATGATTCGGGTCCCCTAGTCCCATCTCAGTGCAGATCCCTCTAGATGTGTATTGGGGGTACAAAGGGGGTCTGTTTGGGGGGCAAGATTTCTGGAAAGAAGGCATGTCTCCTGAGTCACTGGACTTGGCGTTATGGTCAAAGAGAGACTCCTACCTAAGCCAGGGACTTACCTAGCTTTCATCCAGACCCAACTGCTGACCTTACACATTTCTTCTGCAACCCATTCTGTGTTCGGATTCTCGTAGTCTGGAAGAGAAGAAGGCAGGTAGACCATGACTTAACCAGAGCAGGAGGGAGGGGAGGGGGTCCCTGGAAAGGCAAAGACAGGGTCCATCGACTCAGTGGTCATCACCCAGCATACACACAGTCTCGGTACGTCCCTGTCCCCATCACTGTGTGTACCGTAGCAGGGAGGGAAGCTACACAGCCCTGGCTGCTCTGAAGCTTCTGATGCAGGGCGGGAGAGCAGCTGGTGGGCCAGCAAGGCATGTCTGCAATGTCTGGCTAGATCCAAGCTCAGAGCGTTGACCTGAGAGAAGAAAGGCAGAAGAGGGGAGAGAACGGAGCGGAAACGGGGACCGGAAGCAAGAGAAGGGAGGGAGTGGAAATCAGACAATGCCTGCCATGAGCTAGGCTTTCTCACAAGCCAGCTTGATCTCATTCTGACCCCAGGGTAGTTCCTTTTATTCCTACTGAAGGGAGAAGCGTGTTGGAATAAAAGACTGCGAGTCCATGGCTGCTTGGAAGGGGGACCAGGATGTGAACCCCAAGTCTATATAGTCTTTTCATCAACTCTGCCACGGCTGGTAGCAAGATTGCCCAATCAGAGAGAAGTGCTGTGTGGGAAGGAACCGTCCCAGATAGCAGCCCCTGCGTGAGCTGTAAACAGTCAGCTCCCGGCCCTCTGACAAAGAATCAAGGCGACAAGATAATAAGATTTTCTCTCCAAAGTTCAGCGCTGTCAGCTCGCACTGAGTTGGAACAGGGGTGGTGGTAGGTGGCATTTCAGCTCTCCTCCAGGCGGACGGTACAGAAGCGACTGGAAGCACAAAAGCCAAGTGAAGCCAGGCCTCGAGAAAGCGATTACGCCCAGTGCCCCCCCCCCCCCAACTCCTTGTGTCCCACCCTCTCAAGCCTCTCAGGCTCACTCCAGCGGGGGGATTGGGTGGCCGGGGGAGCCTCCAGCCCAGGAGCAGAGGAGAAGCCTGACCAGGTGGTGCACAGGGTCTTCTCGGAAGAGCCTCTGAGTCACTTCAGTTAATCAGATGAAGAAGCTGGAGGAGAAAATGGGGCGAGGATTAAGTCCCGGGAAATTACGTTTGTCAGTTTTGCACATACAATTACGCTCACCAAACGGTCGGGCTAATGCAATTAGGGCTACAGAGTCAGGCTCTTCTAGCTCCCGCTCCCTCCAGCCCGAACTCTCTCCACCTCCCTGTCTCTGTCTCCACCTCAGTCTCTGTCTTGGTCCCTGGTGGTCACCGATGATGCTGCCTCTGAGCAGGTTCAATCAGGGCCTGCCACTCTCCCTTTCTACAAAGTTCTGTTGAGGATTCAAAAGCTCTAGGGCCCTGCACCCCACTATTACAGGCTCAGATGCGGCATAGGTGGGACCAGGGGAAACCCAATGCCACAATTTTGGAATCTTGGCAAAAAAAAAAAAAAAAAAAAAAAAAAAATCACAACCTTGCCTCTTCCAAATCTAGCCCTGGGTTTGCTTACCATTTCCAAGTATGCATCTTGAACAAAGAGGGAGGGAAAAAAAGTGTAGCACCCTAGGCCTGTGAGAGCACTCAGCTGGTAAAAGCACGTCCTGTGCAAGCCTGGTGACCTTGGTTTAGTCCCCGGAACCCAGGATGGAAGAAGAGAACTAATGCCTGAAAGTTAACCTTTGACCTGCACACACACCTGGGCATACACACACACACACACACACACACACACACACACACACACACACACACACACACATCATGATGATGATGATGATGATGATGATATATATATATATATGTAATTATATCTTTACATATAAAATATACTTAATAAATTTATGCATTGTATATTAAACATTCTATATATTTACACATTGTATATAGAAATAAAATATACATTTATATAGCCCTGAAAAGAACTCAAGCCTAGGAGTCAGAACCCCCACACTATGTCGTGGCCAATTCACACTAGCCATGATCCTAGGGTGGTTCAGTCTCGCAGGGCCTTGCCTCTGCATGCCAGCAAACTGTCCAGGATGGCTCTTAAGGGAGAGGCTGGTGTGAACACAGGCAGGAACAGGTCTGAGGGATGGAGGAGCTGACTCCGCAAAGTGCTTACCACGAAAGCATGAGGATCAGAGTCCCAGAACCCATATTATATGAAGCTGGGCACACCTGTAACCCCAGCACTGGGGAGGTATTGGGGCCAGTTAGCCAGCCAGCCAATCAAATCAGTGAGCACCAGACAAACCAGAGACCCTGTTTCAAGAGATGAAAGGCACCTGAGAAACAGGTTGACCTCTGGCTTCCACACTCATGCACACACATGTATTCACACACAGACATGCACACAGGTGCATACGGGTGCACATTCTTCTGCACACTACACACACACACACAAACACAAACACACATGAACATGTGCACATTCATCTGCACACTACACACACACACAAACACATATGAACACATGCACATTCATCTGCACACTATACACACACACACACACACACACACACACCAGGGGCTGAGGCAATCTGGAGTAAGGGAGCCGTAGCTTTCCTTGGCCCTTCTCTCCAATTAACCCATGGCTCAGCTAATGTGCCCAGAAGTCATGGTGACAGACTGTCCATTTCCACACGTGCCCCCATGATTTAAGAACAGATGCCAGTTCCAATGAGAAAGTTCTGTGGGTTTCATATAAATTGATTGCATCTATTTCTGCTAAATGCATTATCCATTCACTCAGAACAACTATCAGAGTTAATAGAATTTGTAACTAGAGCCATTATGCGCCAAGCACGCCCTTCTGGGGATGACGACATTTGTTGAAAGGAAGTCTTCCCAGGGCCCAGCCCCTCTTTCAGAACCCATCTTCACATTGGCTGGGGGTCTTTGTGTGCCTCGGAGCCTTCTGTCCTGAGACCCTGTAGGCTCAGCCAGGTTCACTATAGGGGCACACCCATTAGTGAAGCGTCTTTTGCCTTCTGCTTAGCCCCGTTTCTAAATAAAGACGATTTAATGGAGATGTAACACATTCTGTCCCCTTGTTGGTATTGTAGACAACTCCATGGCAGGCTAGGGATGGGGAGGAAGCCAAGTTCTCACCTTTAGCCACAGCTCTTCACGGGGCTCTAGCTTGGGAGGCAGGGAGTTCCAGGATGTGAGAATGTCACGAGACAAGGGCAGGAGACCCTTATTAGAGTCTTGCCTAAACTGTCAGTAGCAGCTTCCCCATAAAGACCTGACCATGGACATTCTCAGGGACTTCCCTACTCTAGGAGCGTCTCACCTCATCTTTACCAGGGTCCCCTGTCTAGGAAGGGCTGCCCCTATGTGCTGCCCATTGGACATACCGATTCCTGGGCTCCTGCACGCCCGTGGGATATCCGAAATGGGAAGTTAACCATCCACATTTCACCAGGTGGGTGGTGGCGCACGCCTTTAATCCCAGCACTCAGGAGGCATAAGCAGGAGGATCTCTGTGAGTTTGAGGCCAGCCTGGTCTACAGAACAAATTCCAGGACAACCAGACCTATTACACAGAGAAACCCTGTCTCAAAAAAACAAAAACAAAAATCTGCATTTCTTACAAGCCCTTCAGGAACGTCTCATTAGCAACAAAGGTTATAGAAGAAACCCAGAGCTGCAGATGAAGAACCCCAAGCTGGAGAAGGTGGTGAGGTGGGGCAGAGTCATAGGGCATCTTTCATCTGCAAAGGCCTAGCATCATGCAGCAGTAATAACCATTGTTCTTTAGATGGTGCCAAGAGCCAGGAGCTGGGCTAAGCTGCATGGCTGGTTATCTCACTTGCTGCTATATTAACCCCTTACAGACTCAGGTCCACAGAGATTAAGTGACTAGCCCTAAGTTACACATCTGTAAATGGCTTAAAGATCTGTTTCTTAAGACTCACATAAAAAGTAACATTTTCTAAACTATATAACACCTAGAAGAACAAGGCTGTGATAAAGTAACCTTAGGAGGGCCCCATTGTTGGAAAGGTCTGCTGTGGGTATCGCTCTGTATGCTGTGAATGTGTTGCTCTGATTTGGTTGATAAATAAAACACTGATTAGCCAGTAGCCAGGCAGGAAGTATAGTATAGGCGGGATAAGCAGAGAGGGAATTCTGGGAAGAGGAAGGCTCCTGAGTCACCAGCCAGACACAGAGGAAGCAAGATGTGAAGGCAGAACTGAGAAAAGGTGCCAAGCCACGTGGGTAAACATAAATAAGAATTATGGGTTAGTTTAAATGTGAGAGCTAGTTAGTGGTGGGCCTGACCTAATAGCCAAACAGTTATAATTAATATAAGCTTCTGAGTGATTATTTTTTAAGTGGCTACAGGGACTGTGGGGCTGGGCAGGGCTGGAGAAAACTTCAGCTACAAAGGTCTTCTAGACGGATCTTACTATTGAGAAAACCCCTGGTTTGTTGTGTTAGTTTGCTGTGTGTGTTTGTTTGCTCAAACAGACTATACCTGCCTCTTCACTAATATAAGACAACACACTAGGCAAACAGTACACACACACACACACACACACACACACACACACACACACACACACACAAGAAAGCTGATCATTGAAGCTCATTGGCATACCTCCCGTGCACCCCAGCCTCCACCGGTGCACTCCCACTTAGTTGGGGGAGGAACTCTTTAAGTAGAAAACATGGTGTCATACATAGAGCCCTTGCAACTCACTCAAAGACTGGCCATTCCCCTGGCCTACTTCCCTGCTGGTGAACCCTCTGCTGTATGGACTTTTTCTGGTTTTAAGTTATCCCCTCTTTAGAACAATTATAGCAGTGGTTATGCATGAAGTACCTGCTTTAATAAGGCTCAGGGGCTCCCAGTCACTGCACAGGCTTAGCACCCTCTGAATTAACATGTCACTCTTCATTTGGGTATGGCTCCTTTCCCCAAGAGCAAGCGTGGTGGCTGTGCTCCAGGAAGAGAGGTGATGTGGAAATAATGTGTGATTCATCATTCTCATCACTGAAATCAACAAGTTTCTTTTAGCGGAAGTGGCTTTGCATGCTGGGAAGTCGGTCAACACCCCCCCCCCAGGTGGTGGCCAACTCTAATGACCAGAGTCTGCTTGGTAGCCAAGGAAGGGGACCGGCTGACGGTAATCGCGTGGGACTGGAGATTGGGGTGGAGGCATCCTGCTTACCAGAAAGAACTTCTTGGGGTATTCTGGGGATCTGAACTGTGACCCTCATTTTGTGCAGCAAGTGCCCACCATTACAGACCACCATTCCCACACGCTTCCATTGTACACAGACCAGGGCATACTAAGGTCATGCAATGTCTCTCTCATGTTATGCTTGAAGACCTCTGAAGATGAATATTAGTTGAGGAAGAAATATACTATAGTTGTGTGTGTGTGTGTGTGTGTGTGTGTGTGTGTGTGTGTGTATGAGTACAAGCACTTGGTTCATGTAAGCGTGGGTTCACGACTACCCAATGAACATATGAGGAGGTCAGAAGACACCCTCAGGTGTCAGTCCTAAGACACCTTCCACCATTTTTTGAGAGAAGGTTTCTCATTGGCCTGGAACTTCACCATATGGGCCAAGCTAGCTGGCCCATGAACTTACAGACATCCACCTGTCTCCACCTCCTATCTCTGCATCACTGGTATTAGAGGCATGTGCCACCCCATCTGGCTTGGGTGAGCATTGTTTCTAAAGGTCTGAATTTACATCCTTATGCTTCCTAGACAAGTGCTTTACCAACTGAACCAGTTCCCCAGACCCCAAATAACAGTTTTTAAGCACAGAACACTTGGATCTAAATCCTAGCAATGCTGATCACTTTGGACAACTTCCTTCTCCTGTCTGTCTCTTTCAGTTTCTTCGTATCAAAAACAGTGTTTTATAGGACTAGGAAGATGACTCTGCAGCTAAAGAGCTTGCTGCACAGGTTCAGGCCCCCAGAATCCACATTAAAACTGGGAGGTGTGGCAGCCTACCTGTAATGCCAGCAGGTAGGAGATAGAGATGGGGTCCAAGAGCAAGCTGGCCAGTCATATTGCCAACATTGTAAGCTCCAAGTTCACCCTTCTTCAGTATATAAAGTAAGGAGAGATTGAAGAAGACATCCTGTGTCAACCTGAGGTCTCCACACACATGTGGACCAATGGGCAGATGCACCCACCTAGACACACAGGTACCCACACACGTGCAAACACAAATGCACAAACACACGTACACTAGACATACTTGAAAAATAGTTTCTATATTATTATATCATAGGTCTTCTGTAAGGACCACATAAGTTAATGCATGCCAAGCGTTCTGAAGGATGTCTAACATAGTATGCTGGTGAAGCTTTCTAACTTTTCCTATTCTAGGATTGAGAAAAAAAATGAGGGGGTGGGGGCTCAGAAGGCAAATAACTCACCCTACCGTCTCTACAGAGTCAGGGTTCAGCATCCAGGTTGCTTGCTTCCAAGCCTTCTCTACAGTGTATCCATGCCTGTCAGAGCAATATCAGCAATGACCCGATTCCTGGCTAGCATCAAGGCAGAGGGCTGGGTCCCTCGGCTGTTTGCTTTTTCCATTCAGGGGGATTCAGTTCCGCATTCAGTGTCCAAGACAACACAGCTTCCCCTGAAACCCAATCCTGGAAGAGTCTGTGTTTTCAAAGCCTGCACTGGGCACCTACGCTGTGCCAAGGCCTGTTGCTGGGAACACAGCAAACCCTGCTCTTGCAAACTGTACACCCCAGAGCTGGTCCACACAGGCCCCATAGCAGGCCACTGTTCCCATGGAGAATTAGGACAAGTTCCTCACCACCACTGTACAGCATTGACTTCCCCCCACCCAGTTGGTGCTTTACAAATCCTGAACCAATCATCTTTTTCTTTTTAAAGAAACCCAATTCCTAGAAAGCAGGTCCTCAACTCAGGTAGAGTGGCACTTACCTGTGATCTCCGCACTTAGAAGGCAGAAGACGCTGAGGAGGTAATTCAAGGTCGTCCTTGGTTAGAGAGTGAGTTTGAGGCCAGCTTGGACTACAGGAGGCCTTAGGTTTAAAAGGAAGAGAAGGAAGAGGAGGAGGAAGCAAATAAAACACCCATACTGTCACTTTAGAACTCCCCACACCACCCTGACAGGCCCCAGTGAGACCCTAGTCCGATGCTCTGGGGTAGCGGAATTAGGAGATACTAGCAAACACCTAAGGTGTACCTGGGCCACCGCTGCCACCCCAAGCAGCCAGCAGGAGCCACCCCAGGCCTCTCTCCCAGCTGGCCTTGAGAAAACACGTTGTTTTTCCCCCATTTGTTTCAGTGACAGGCTCCATAAGTGGGAGACAATAAATGATCCAGGAGCTTTGGGCTCAGCATGCCTTGATTAAGGTCATTTAGCTCACGGCCCGCAGAACACACAGGCCCTCCGTCAGTGCATGCAGCAAGCACTTGTTTAGGAAGTCCACTTTAATCATCGTTTTCTCCCAGACAAACTCACTGCCTCAGCCTGGAGCCCAGCCCTGTGTCTCCATAGCCTTTGTTTACCGCTCTTGTTACGCTAAAACTTCAGTGACCTTTACAGAGAAGTATTATATTTTGTAATTCATCTGAGCCAGGAGGTAGACTGAGTCTCTAGGAGAAGCACCAAGACGGCTTCTCTGCTTGCCCCTCCCCTGCCAAAAGGGAAAGGGACATCAGGTAGAACTGCCTTAGGCACAGGGAAAAGAGAGGAGAAGGCAGAACTCCGCCCACTCAGGGGTTCCCCAAGGGGGACAGGCAGAAGCTGAAGCCTTGTTGTGGGCAGGGACTTTGTGGGGAGGACCCAGTACTTTGAAGCAAGCTGCCTTAAGTCTGTGAACCTGAAACAGCGCACGTTTATTTATCAATGACCTATGAGTAGGAAGCCAGGTTCAGCTCAGGTCAGCTACCCCCAGCGCTGACCTCATCTGAAGGCTAGACTGGAGAAGGAGTCATATCCAAGCCCACCACACTGTTGACGGTTCCTGGAGGATGTGGGGATTGAGAACCCCAGTTCCTAACTGGCTAGAGACCACCATGTGGGATTGAGAACCCCAGTTCCTAACTGGCTAGAGGTCACCATCAGTTTCGGCTCGCCTTGGCAGCCTGCTTCCTTCCAGGTATGGTGTGGGCAGGGAAGGATGGACAGAGAGAGAGAAAGAGTCTGCTAGCAAGACAGAAGTTGGAATCTTGAAAACAGACTCCCATCACCTGGGCATATTCTATTGGTAGAAGCAGCTCACAGGTCTCAGACTCAAGGCCAAGGGTTACACGGGTGTGAGCCTCAGATGGAGACCAGCTCAGGTCCACCTACAGTGGCTTTCATGCATCAGAGAAGCCACACCAGGAAACCCTCCCGGGCTCAGTCCCAAAAGTGTCTAATAGCATCCTATGGGCATTTATCTATTCACAAAGCACCTACTGAGTGCCACCTAACACCGAGATAGTGGACGGGCAAAGAGGCCGAGACACCAAGGTTCTTTCTCAGAACTGACCGTTGTAGTAAGAAAATGAGATCATATCTAACAGGCGACCAAGGATATAAAACCAAATATTCATATGAAATGTTGTGTTACTGTTGATTCTGTTATCAAAATATATAGTCAGAAATACCGGGTAAATTCACTCCCATGAGCTGTGTAGTGTGTGTGTGTGTGTGTGTGTGTGTGTGTGTGTGTGTGTGTGTGTATTATGTGCATGTATTTTTCTATTTTATTTTTTTTTAACTAAATTCCAAAAAAAATTCTAGTTTCTTGCTGTTAAAAATCTAACCAAATTTTTTTTAAGTGGAGAGGACAGTATTGTGCATTTCGAGTCCACTAAGTCAGTTCCCCCACCCAACCAATTGCCTGTTTGCAAGTAAAAGCATTACATCTACTTGTGTGGGGGGAGGGGAGGGGTAGATGCCTTGTGAGGGGTCCTGAAGGACTGCCCCATATGAACCTTCTCATCCATATTGACTGACGAAGGGTCTGTCGTCTTCCAAACCTCATCCAGATCTTAGACATCATGGAAACTCCTGAACCTTCTCCATGAATTTTTTTTCCAAATAAATCCCAGGTGACTGGTCCAGAAAGGCCTGATTTGTTTTTAAGAGTGAATATTGACTGTGAGTTCACAAGAAGGTGAGAGAAAATCTGTTCATCAGATTATTATTGTTTTAGTAAGTGACCGGCAGTTTTAATGATCGCACTCCAGGATTAATGTTAATTTAATGAAGACACTAAGGCAGAGCTCTGGGTTGGCTACCAACCTGCCTGAGGATTGATAGCAAAGCCTCCAAGTTATTCAGTACAGCTACCTAGGAAAGAGGACTATTCCCTTCTCCTCAACCAACCTTGTGGCTTTGACCTTTCTGACTAGTCCACTCAGCGTATCAACTGATCCGTTCCATCAACCATCGGGTGAGTAGAGTGTCCCCACCGACCACTTAAGGAGTAGTACTGTGGGGTTTTCTCAAAGATGGCGTTTTAGTCGTGTATATGTTTGGGTGCGTATGAGTGTATAGACCCTTGGTATGAGTGTATCCTGGGTGGTCCGAGGGAGACCTACCCCCTTCAGTCATGGCCAATGAATGAGGTAGCTTCTAGCAAGCGTATCGATACACTATCAAAAAATGTCCAGTTCACCTACTTCTATTGTTCTATGCTTACACAGAAGCTTAAGAGGCAAAGTCTAGGACCCCTCAGTGTTCATGACCTCTCCCTTTTAGATGCTCAAGCAGGCTTGGGAGCAGGCATGTGACCTGGTTTCTTCTCTCCGTGGTGTTTGGTTTAGGTTTTGGTTTCCATCTAACCAAGATCCATGCACCTCTATCTGTGTGCCTAGCACTATTTTAGGCTCTGGACATAAGGCAGTGAACAGAACAGACTTAACCAACTCTAGCAAGACTACACTAGCGAACAGAATTCATCTTTTCCTACCCTGGCACGATAAGGAGAAAAGGAAGGGGACAGACGCAAGGGTGGCAGGGGACTGCGCTAGGTGCACACGTGTTTGTGACAACGAAATACTGAGTAAGAAAGCTTCAGGGGACTTCAAGTGTATCAGGAAAATACTTCTGTGGACTAATTTACAGCTAGGTGTGGGCTAGAGAGAGACTTTTAGCTCCCAGCTTCTGCTTTAGCTCAGAACAATAGAGGCAGGTTACCTGGCCAAGTTCTGATAGTGTACTCATATGCTTGTTAGAAACTACTTTATTTCTCATGACTGAAAGAGGGTCGGTCTTCTTAGGACCCCACCTCCACCTCAGTATATACTGATGCCAAGTGTACCTACACTCATACATACCCAAACAAATCAAGGTTCTCTGTGACCCCGTCACAGTACTCCTGTGGTCTAAAGGCCTTGACCATGACATGTGCCAAGACACAGCAGAAGGTGCACTAAAGGAGGGGCCTCTCTGAGCGATCTAGGACAGTGGGGTGTCTCTGATGGCCATCTCTCCATCAAGGCAGCCGTGGGCCAGTATCTAAGGAAGACTTCGGAACCCTGTCTCATTTCATTGATGCCACTGTTTGAAGCTTAGTAGCGAGACCCTCAGGTCAGTTGGTGCTTTCATTGCAAGTGAGTGGGAGGCCTTGATCTACGATGCTCTGTTCAGGTTAAACCAGGACCCATTAAAAAATTAAAATAAAAACGGGGAGGTGGTGGTGCACGCCTTTAATCCCAGCACTCAAAGCAAGTTCCAGGATAGGGCTGCACAGACGGACCCTGTCTGAAAAGCCAAAACAAAGAAAGAAATAGAAAATACAATAAAAATATCAGAGATAACTGTTGGTGTTTTTTCAGTGGCCCTGGAAGTGACGACTGTGGTTAGTTCAGTACCTGGTGATCTCAAGACTCACATCTCTATGTCCCTCTTGGCCTTTTCCTCATGATCCTAAAATGGCCACTGCAGCTCAGGAGTAAGAGAAAAAACATGTCTTCTCTATCGGCCTCTAGCTTCCCTCTAGCATCTCTCTTTGGGCTGAACATTTGGTCCTGATCTTCTCCTACTGTTTCCCCCTCTACCCTTGGCTTTGGGATGCCTCATCCTCTGAGACCCAGACCCGGCAGAAGAGCATCCCCATCCTCCAGTAAGCTTCCGTTTTTTTAGGTCAATAGAAAAGGAAGGAAAAAAGGTTGCTGCTTTCATCTCAGGGGAAACGGAATCATGTGAAAAGTTAACCAGGAAGCCTGGGGGGATAGAGTAAGCCTGAGGCTGAGTGAGGGAGAGCGGGACTGCCCTTCCAGAACAGTTTCTGGATGAATTTTCAATGCTGTCTTTCTACCTTGTTTCAATGAGGATTATTTGTTTGTACATGCAACACATATATATGCTTGTACGTGCACCTATGCTATGTGTTCATATACTTGTGGGCAGCTGCCCCTGACTCCCTCCCACTTCTTCATCTCCCCCCACCCCCACATTCTTGTTTGAAAGGACTAGGCAGACGCCATAACAGGCCGCTCAGTCTTCTCTCAGAGATCAGGCCTCAATTTTAGTTTCCTGAAGACTTGAGCAAGCAGTTTCTGGGAGGGCCATGAACAAAAGTCGTAGTCCTCACAGTAGCTCCCTTTCTGCACGTACTCTGACTGCTCAAGATTCAGCCAGTTGTTTACTGTCTGGGACCCCTCACCAACTTAGAGCTATGTGCATGAGTCAAGGACAGAGCCTGGGCCACTGAGCCAGCCCCCACATTTAGTATGTGCTAGGCCAGCCAGCCTCCATGGCAGCTCAAGGACAATGCCTTGTCCAGGGCCTGACCAAAAATGATAACTGTAACCCCTAACTAACCCTAGCCAATTGAAAGTTACTAACATGATTGCCACTCACATAAGCCAATCCTGAGTCTGTTCCTATGTAGTCTGTAGACCCCAAGCCATCTCCCCTTGCTTTAAAAACCCTGCCCCATTGCTACCTTCCTGCTCTGCTACTGTGTCAGAGGGACCAAGAGCCCTGAGTTAACTCATAACAATACAAAGACTCTTTGCTTTTGCATCAGATTTGGTCTTTGGGGGCTCTGGGCACAACACTGTTCATTCACATAAAGCTCTCTGGCCATGGCTCCCCTGTTCTTTGCTGATGAAAGGTCTAGGTGTGACATTTGTGGTGACGCCAGCCCTGGTTAGCTGTGTCCTCTCACATAAGACCTCATTGGGTTTTTGCGGCCTCCTTGCTCCATAGGAAGTTCCCCCAAAGACAGGTGAGATGCCTCCTAAGTATCCTGAGACAGAGACCAGGGGCCTGAATCCCCTGCTGCTGGGAGCCCAGCCACTCTCCTTAGAGAGGGACCTCCCCACCAGCAGGGCCGCAAGTCGGAGCTGTTGAGATAAAAGCAGCTTTCAGGACTGAATTACCCTAAACAGCTCTGACACCCAGCAATCTGTGAGCACTTAATGGCGCCCGTGATGGCTGCTGCTTTGTGTTCCCAGCTACCCCCTGCTCCCCGAGGGAAACTCAGTCACACACTGGAGAAGAAAAAGGTCACTGGGGGAAAAAAAACCAACAACGACAAAACAACTCACTACCCTGAAAGCAGAGCTGTAAAAATTAAGTTAAGGGAGGTTCGGGGGCTAATTCAGTTATTCCCAAATTGGCTTCAGACCAGAGCTGGGCTAATAAAGTATGTGATATGGACATGGGTACTGTGGACTCAGCCATCTGCAGGTTACACATAATGGATCTGGTGACAAGGCTTAAGTGGAGAGGGATGGTAGCTCAAAGACTGACTCTGCCCCCACACAGGCCAGAAGAACCACAGGCTTCTGCCCTGCCAAGTTCTTGTAGGACAAGACTCGATTGGTGTGCCGCCATCAGGGTTGGGTCATTAGGAATCACTGGAGAGAGAGTGTGGTGGTGAAGCCGCACCTTCACTACTCAGTACTCCAGTGTTTTGCTGGTTGTGTGCCCCTGACTCAGCTTACTACAACCTTTCCAGGCTGGTGGGATTATGACCCCTCTGGAGGGTGGGCAGGCAGGTATCGGTAGTCCCACTAGTCAGGAGATTTCAAGGTAGAAAAAAAAAAATCTCCCGTAATTAAATATGCTGACATCCAAGACCTAAAGGCACTCTGAAGCGAGCTTGTTCCTATCCATGGTGACACCCTCTTATCTAGAGTTACACTTCCAGTCCTTCCCACCAGCCACTAAATAGGCAATGTAAGGACATTCCAAAACTCAGAGATAAAAGTCAGGGGCCCAACAGTCTAAACCAAGGAAGGTGGAGGTCCCTTCTCACACCCTTGATATTGGATACAAGATAAAAACAAAACACAGCAGAGCGTGCTGAAGTTCTGAGAGAGAAGAAAAACAAATTCATAAAAAAATACTTGTGCCCAGGACCATTTAGTGAAAGTTCAGATGGCCCCCGAACAACGCGTTAGACCTAGGTGGCACTGCCAAGCTAAGGTTAAATTGTATTTAGTGGGGAGCGTCCAGCAAAAGCAAAGTGTGATAGAGCCGCAGGTTCAAGACGGTGGTCCTTGGAGATATCCCGGAAGCAAATCAGAAGAGCAGCTGCCAGAGGGCAGAGATGGATGCAAGGGGTCTCACCAGAAAGGGGCACTAAAGGGCTGACCCTAGCAAATGGGCTGTGCTGTTGTATTTGATTTTTTCAGAGGTTCTGGGAGAGAGGCAGTGATGGTTGTTGACAGCATAATTTGTTGGGTGTTTTGCTTTGTTTCCAACCTCTCTAAATCCTTCCACAAAAACAGAAACCCATAAACATTTGGACAACATTTACAACAAAATGTTGATCAATTAATGATCTTTCAAGACCCTCAAAAGAGGAGTGAATGGAGACAAAGCATGACGTCATATTATAACCCCCCAGATCTGTGTGGTTAGTGGGTATGCCTGGTGTGTTGACGTATAGTCCTTTGAGTATGTCCCCAGGAATGGTAAGGCTGAATCTTACAGTAAATCTATGTCTAGTTCTTCTGGGAGCCTCCAGACTGATTTCCACAGTGGCTGAACCAATCTACAATCTCACCAGGAGTGTATGAGGCTTCCTTTGTCCTCACATTCTCAGTATCATCCGCTTTGTCTTTGATAGCCATTCTGACTGGAGCGAGGCAGATTGTCAGTGGAGTCGTAATCTGTATTCCCCTGATGGCTAAGGATGGTCAATATTTTTCATATTTCTTGGCCATTTACATTTAATCCTTTAAGAAATATTTGTTCCTTTCATTTTCTCTTATATTGATGGTCATTTGGGTTGTTGTGGGTTTTTTGTTTTTGTTTTGGGGGGCCAGGCTTTTTAGTTCTTTCTATACTTTGGGTAGTCATCCTCTGTCAAGTATATAGGTAGCAAATATGTTTCTCTCATGGTACAGGCTCTTTGCTGAGCAGACATGTTTTCATTTTATACAGTCCTCTTTTGTCAGTCCATGCCATTATTTCCTGAGACATTGGAGTCCTTCGGAGAAAGTCCTTGTGTATGCCTGTGTCTTAATGAGTTTTCCATGTTTACATCTAACACAAGGAAGCCTGAAGCGTCTTGTAGAGTCATATAAAAAGAAAACTCCAGTCACTTCCATTGACCAAAGATATGGCAATTTGGGCTTCTAAAGGATATTGATTATGATTAATTAAAACTCAAGAAATACATTTAAATTTATAGATTCATAATGATATGAGAATATTTAATTGAGCAACTCCAGATAATATGAAACCAATTCCATATCTTGAAAGTCAGAAACAAGGAGACAGAAGTGAATGATAATTCTGTCTTTATTACTCCTCTCCCCTCCCTGAGTGACCACGTTGCTCATGAAGGACAGCACCTTGTCACAGATACATTCCAAATAGTCAATGAGAAAAAAATATAATTAAAACACCATTGGTTTGTAGTTTCCAGTAAATACTTCGATACAGTGAGCTTCAAGAAAGAACCACTATTAAAAGGGACCGAGCAATAATCAGGCATTTGGTACCTTACAGAAAAGCACCGCCCCAAAACAAGCAAACAGATGTGCTGGCAAGCTTCCAGGACAGAGCTCTGTGCCAACCTGGACTGTGGGGATGCAGTCCACAAAATCTAGACTCTGCAAAAAGCCACAAATCAAATGGTCCCTGTTCCTCCAAAGATAAGATCAAGCAACAGGAAAAGTAGAGGAGAATCCTGTCCATTTAAAGAACCAAAAATTATATAATATATGTATATTTATTTTATAGATAGATACATAGATACATAAATAGGTACATAGACAGACAGGCCTATAATCTCAGCAATTTGGGAAACTGAGTCAGAGTAATCCCAGATTCAAAGCCAACCTGGGCCATTTAGTAAAGCCTTGCCCCAAAATAAAAAGGGAATTGGGATAGGGAGCTAGCAACAGATGAGTGCTTATCTAGCATATGCAGAGCTCTGGGTTCAGTCTTTAGGGCCACAAAAGCAAAATTAATGGATGAGGCTAGAGAATGCTCTTTAGGGATAATGCACACTTGGGGGTAAAACTATTGAGAAATTCAAAGAACTGATTACAGTGTAATCCAGGATATGATCCCTTTTAAGAGCAAGGAAGTCAAGATTAGAGAGGTCACAAAATCACTGGCCAAGTTTTATTTCTTGATCTGGGTAGCAGTATTTGCTTTATAATAACTCATCGAGTATATAATATACACTTGATTTGTGTGTTTTCCTCCATGATTTATTTTAAAATTAAAAGGCTTAATTTTTTTTAATCATTGTTGAAAGATCTCCCGTTGCACCACTAAACAGAGAGAATGATTTAATTCCCAAGTGGCTCCTTAACAGGCTGGAATCTTCCTTTTAGCACTTGTAGCTGAACAGAGGAATAGGTCAGGATTTAAAAACAAACAAACAAACAAAAGCTATCTGTCGTAATAATATACAGTAAAATACCTGGGGTCTAGTTCCATGGTTGCCCTCTGGCAGTTGCCCTGATCACACTATCAGACTGATTATAGAGTTGTTTTAACCCAGCCATGATTAAAAAAATATACATTGTTCTCATTTTGTCTTAGTTAGGGAACAAGCGGTCTTCATGAATATCAAAGGAAAGGTCATTCTGCCTGCTTCCAATAAGGAAGGGTGCCATATACATTTATAGATGGATGACTAATCAGATTTGGGCCTGGTATTTATTTAATGGGAGGCAGGGTGCCATGAAAATAGACCACTATGCACAGCTTCTGTGAAGTTGAGCTCAGTCAATGGTTATGGCTCAAATTCAATTCCAACTGAGCCCAATCAAAACGGTACAAATGGTCCACGTGAGCTGCTGAGTGCTGTTCTTTGGTACGACACACACAGGCCTTGAACCTGAGGCAGATCCTCATTGCTGTGATTAATAGAGATAGCTAAGAACTTATTTTCCTTTGTATCACACTTTATTTCTTTGCACTGAATTGAGCAGATGAGATGCCTTAGCAACAGCCATAAAACCAGCGCAATCACTGTCTGGCCTATTTTTTAAACATTGTGCTGCATATTACTAATTGATTTGTTTCTTCTTGAAGGGCTCTGCAATATACTTAAAACGAAACCCAGTGCTTAATGGATTTTTCTTTACTCAGCTGTCTATAACCAATCAGTGTCTTCATGTCTGTGGGTTCTTCGTACAATTTAAATGTGAATGAGTATTCAACTATGCTTTCCAGTGTGTGGTGTGTGGAACAGCAAGATAAATATGGGCTCTTTTCTCCCATAAAAGACTTTTAATAAAATAGGGATTCTTTCATTATTATTTTAAGGGAAGGAAGAGGTGAGCTTCCTAACTCCCTTGACCTCATCAGATCTCTTCCCCAGGGCCATTTCATCCCCTTAAGGCTTCACAGAGCTTTGGGGACAAATATAGAATCTCAGCAGAGGAACGATGGGGAGCCTCAGATTGGCATCTCAGCCTTAGCCTGCCTCCCTCGTGATCTCGCTGTGACCTTCATCATTGCTCCCTCCACTGTAGCTGTGACTGGTGACAGCATGTGGTGCTGGCCTCCCCCTTAACTTAACAGCCCAGTGACTGGATTTCCTTTTTGACACCATCTAAGTCCCTGGGGTACCCCTGGGGCTAGACCCCTCATCTTGGCCACCTGCTTTCCTTGCCTGGTTCCCATGACTCACTAAAGCCTACACTCTCGGCTAGGCTAAGTTACTGTCGTGGTCGCTGTGGGCTTTATAGGACTAAGAGTCCAATCAGCAGGACCCTGACTAGATTCTCACCTGAGCCTAAGCAACTTTGATGTGGTCCTAGTATTTTTTTAATACACATGTGTGAGTGGGCATGTGTGCATGCACATGCACATGCTCTTGTATGTGTGTGTACAGGTGTGAGGCCAGAAGTCAACCTCAGGTGGTATTTCCACAGGGTCATCTACCATATTTTTTTGAGGCAAAGTCTCCTACTAGATCATGGGGCTCAGCATTTTAGGCTCAGCTGCCTGGCCTGTGAGAACCCAAGACATCTCCTCTCTCTGCTTCCCCAGCACTGGAATTATAAGAACATGTCACCATGCCCAGTGAACCTGGAGCTCATTGCTATGGCTAAGATGTCTGGCCAATGAATCCCAAATATCTACCTGTCTCCTATCCCAACTCCCACCAGTGCTAGGATAGTCTGGCTTTTTATATGGGTACTGAGTAGCAAACTCATGCCTTTCTGCTCATGTGGCAAATACTTTACTGGCTGAATTATAGCCCCACCCCCCACCCCACCCGGCTCCTTTTTAATTCTTAAAGTTGGCATAGGAGAACCGCACTGAATTCCCGTCTTGACCAATTATCCACTTACTTGGTTTACCACATTTAGCTTCTCTGAACTTGCATTTCCTGATTCGTTTTGTTTTGTTTTATGCTTTTCAAGACAGGGTTTCTCTTTGTAGCCCTGGCTCTCCTGGAACTCATTCTATAAGACCAGGCTGGCCTCGAACTCACAGAGATCCGCCTACCTCTGTCTCCTGGGTGCTGGGATTAAAGGTGTGTGCCACCAGTGTCTGGCAGGGCAAATTTCTTGATTCTTAGCTTGACCTTCAGCACACAAAGTTTCCACAAGTTCAAAGGCATTGAATTTGTGTATGAAAGCACAGTACCTGGACCACTGAGAGAGTGTGCACTGTGTTACATGTACAGTATATACTGAAAGGCTTTTGTTCCTTTGTGGATGGGCCTGCCTCTCAGGTAGCTAAGGTTCAGATCTCACATGCACATAGACTCCAAAGGAGATAAATAGCTTCTACCTAAGGTTCAAAGCTCGCCTTGATTTCTGCTCCCCGGAGCCACTGCAGCTAATTCTCTTGCCTCTCAGATCTTAGAACAGTCTCCTTTGATTTCAAGGCCATGCTATGGCCGGCGCCTTCTGCTCTAGGTACACTGCTGAACTGGTTTACTATCTGCCTGCTCTTTTATGGTTCTAGCCTATCTTGGACTAGAAGTCTTGCCCACCCTGCTTCTACCATCCCTTGTTCCAGAAGACTCTGGGGGGACTTACCTAGGCTCACAGCATTCACTATCAGCAGGGTTAGAGCAATCGTCCACACCTTGGGCAAGGATCTGGAAATAATTAGAGCCTGTTCCAAGCAAGCACTTTCTCAGGGGCATTTGAAATAAAGAATAACAATTGTCCCCTTACACAAAGTCACAGATACACATAGTTCCATTCTAGGGGACCCACCTCAACAAGCAAATTATTCTCTTTAGAAAGACACAAGGGAGCAGAGACTCATGTATGAACACTCTTAAAAGCCTGGAAGTCTCCAAGGCAGAGAGTTGATCACCAGGGGAGGGGCCTTAGACAGACAAAGAGTAATTCTCAACTTTGATCCCTTCTTCAATGCTGACAAGATCACAAAGGTCACTAATGTTTTCTCTTCGTTCAGGACAATGAGACAGATGGGACTAGTATACAAATCTAGTTGAGTATCAGAGGTCACTAGAAGAGTTTTTATATGAGGATTCCCTCCTGACCCCAAATAAGATCTCCTGAATCTAAATCCCCAAAGCCTTGGTCATCAGGTGGTTTGGGAGCGACTGGGTGCCCCATCTCAATAAGACATCTGGGCATGTCTATAAGATGTCCAGAAAGAATAAAGAGAATCAATGGCGTGAAGCTTGAACAAGACAAAGCCAGCAGAGAAGCAAGATAGGCCTTGTTCCCGAGGCAATAAACTCAGAAAATCCATATCCCCGAGAGGTGGCCGTGGTGGCGGGAAACATAAATTGATACCAAGCAAGTTAGGCAGATTTACCGGGGTCAGAGCTATCTTCAAGAACAGGGACCACCATCGTGCTCCAAAGGCTGCTGGAACAGCAAAATTCTGGCTGGATGAATTATGAGTCTGACCTGGGATGGCAAATCCTCTATTCCCATGGAATCCACTTTAGAAAGGGTTTCCTCTCTGGACCATTCCATCAGAAATTGTTGAAGCTAAAAACAAAATTTTTTTGTATGGAAACCACATGAGACTAATATATGTCCATTGGGTTTGGGAAAATTCAAGCGCCTCTGTTGAGAAATGGCCCTGGAGTCTCTCCTTCGTGGAATGGGGGCATAAATCTCTGTGACTGATCCCCACAGTGAGGAACTGAACATGAATGTACCACACGATTTTAAACTGAATCCACTAGATCTCTCTGGTGTTACATGCTGTGCTAAGCATCTGGCTTGGGTTCGTCTTTTAATTTTCATCAGAAGTCTAAGCAGTAAGTAGAGTCTCCATTTGTTCAGATGAGAAGAAGCAAGGCTCAGACAGGTCATGCAGTCTAACCCAGGTCCTCTTAAACCTTGTTTATTTGCAACCAACCCTCTTTAGCCTGAGAAATTGTGACATGACCTTGGGAACACAGATATAAAAATGGGTATAAAATATCAAGTGTTTATTGATAATAAGTCACAAAGGAATTTGTTTCAAAACAGTTCTTTGATATGCATATAGTTTTAGCAATTATAAAAGAGGGAAGCAAATTTGCATAATAATGAGAGATGCTTGTTTGTCTAACACAACACAATCCTAAGATATATCAGTTTCATACCTACATGCTGAAGAATGTTGGCAGGAAAACTATTAAAGGTCTGTTTATGATGATGATACTATTCTGTTTGATAAGAGGAAATTTTGTGTGTGTACTAAAGATGCTGTAACTCACAACATACAATAGTCTCAAGTATGAGCTTTGATATTTCTAGGACACATTTATTGGAATTGTGTGATGTGATGGTACACACACAATGTGTGTGTGAGTGTGTGTGTGTGTGTAAACAAGATAATGGTAAAGTCACAGGATACAACATTGGTGAGCACTGCCAGAAATATCTCAGATTCAATATGTGTTTGAGTTTAAGCGAAGTTTTGGTCATTGTACCTTTATAAACCTACTGTTGCCAAATTTCTCATGACCCACAAGTTCTGTTACATGATCTCATATGGTCATGGGCCCCAAAGAGGATGCTTTCATCTAATCCAGGTCTCACAGCTAGCTAGCCAGGGGCAAAATTCAGAATGAGAAACTTTGGCCCATCTGAATCCAAAGCCCTCTCCCTTCCTCATCAGACATGGTAGCTGGCCAAGAAGTAGATGACCAGCTTTCCTTGGAATAGCTCAGAACCTCCGAATCCTGTAGTTAACACAGGCTGAAGTTAAAGAGGGTCCTACTCAAGGTTAGGTGCTCAAGCAAGGTGCAGATGTTATGTCCGGAACTGAACTAACTAAAGGAAGTACCATTCATCTGCGGCCAGGTTGAGAAGGCTTCTCCACGTCCAAGCTGTTTGCTGTAGACATGGGCTGTCTGCAGAATGGACTTCCAGCTAGACACAACGGAAAGGTGGAGCTTTCAGCTTCATTTCTTAGTTTTGTGTTTTATCCTCTGCCCTAGCCTCATGTTCAGCACACTGAGTTTAATTCCCCAGGTGCTATGGGCATGGGGTTTATAATCATAGAAACTCCCCTGGATACGTTTCCTGTTGTCAGTGATGAGAACAGCCTAAGACACAGGCAGGATCTATCGATACAGCTCATATTTGTAGAGTTTGGGACCCTACAATGACCTTTCCTACTCCCTGCTACTTTTATCATGCCAACCAACACCTTTCACAGATGACGGAACTAGGTCAAGTTCTCATGATCCATCACTGATGAAGGATCAGCGCCCCCCCCCCCCCCCAAACCAGGTATTCTTGAAGATGTCAATCAAAGCCCGTGGTCTTTCCACTTCACTTCTCCACATATGTCATTTTGGCTTTGGAACAGGTAAAGGGACAACTGGCCAAACAAAGTCTGCCAAAATACCTTTTGTAAGCAGGACAAGCTCATTCTCTTAGCACCGAGGCAGGATAATTGCTCTGAATTTGAGCCAGCCTGAGCTATACAATGAGACCCTGTCTCAAACGGACAAGCAAACAAACAAAAAACCAGAACCTTCCATAAAGAGTTAGTCCTTTGAAGTAATAGATTTGATCAGAAAGCTGGCCATCAGCCAATATGCTCCTTACTTCCCAAACCTTGAAGTGACCTTCAGAAACCACGTGGAAGTCGACCTTGCCATTTAGATTGTGTGCTTGCATCAGAATCCCACTGGAACTTCAGACCTCGAGGCCTGGGTTCTATCGCAAAAGTAAATCAAGACTGGCTGAGGCTTCAGTTTCTCAGCCCTGCCAAGGTGACCTCCCTCTGACTGTCAAACAGGCCTCTTATATTTTCATCATCAAATTAGTTCAAAGCATTCAAGAAATTTTCTTTTGGATGTTTTAGTGATGGTGCTACATACACTCAAATTAATTTTCCATCATTTTCTGTGCACTGAATTTGACTCAATCTCTCTCTAAAAGGAGAAATAATTTGGGCCATTTGAAAATGAGATTTATTTTTAAGTAGAAGCTTATTTATCAAAAAATACAGTTCTTAAAGCTTTTTATGAGTTGTAAAAAGTGTTAGATTTGAGGCCAAGAGATCTGACAGATCCCCAAGGTCCAGCCTGGCTAAAAGAGGGAAGGTTTGAAAGGAAATGTCCCAGTAGTAGAAGATGAGGTGGCAGGTAGGGTTTGAGTCGTGTTCCTGTGATGTCCCTAGAAAGCTACCAAAGGACACTGGACAAGGGCAGACAGCAGAAGGGAGTAGAGGGGGGCCTGGGGAAAGGAAGAAAGGTTGACAAGTTTGTGATAGCTTAGTCAGTTCACTGCTTGCCATGTAAGCATAGGGGCCCAAATTCAATCTCCAGGACCTGCATAAAGAATCGAGGCACCCCCTTGTAAATGACACCATCTTAGGGCCTGGTGGCCGGCCAGTCTAGCTTAACTGGTAATCTCCAGACTAATGAGAGACCCTGTGTAAGAGGAGGTGGACGATGCTCCTGAGGGTGACACTCAGGGTTTTTCTTGGTCGTCTGCGTATACACTCACAGATGCTCACGTTGCGCACATACAAATGCACTGAACGATTGAAAAGTTCAGCTTTTCTCCACTTTTGACGCTGTCTGTTGTAGAAAGACCTTAAAAGCTACTCACTGTATTTCCAAACCCAGCTTAGCTGGCATACACAGCCTTTGGTTTGCCCCATCGAGGGCCTGTTGCCAAGAAAGCATCTCTTACATGAAGCCATGTCCAGAGGGCTCGAGGCTTCCTATTCCTACCTGGGGTCCGTGAGCCACGTGTGGGGTCACGGGGCTGATACTATGTCCATTTTGCCCTTTCTAGCCACTCAAGGCCACAGGGTTCTTTTATGTGCATGCAAACCTTTGGGAACAGGTTAGATAACAGCCACAGTGTCAAAGCTTAAGTATCTGGGGTTTGCTCAGCACCATGCTGGACACAGTCAGAGAACAGGAGAGTACTCAGCCATTGCCTGTTGGTACTGAATGGGCACGTCACTCCATCTCAGTAAGAGAATGGTGCTGTGGTGGTAGGTGTATCTTCCTGTCCTGCATGGTGGGTTGCATCCCTCTTGATCTAAGTCTTCTCCATCTTCATCTCTTCCCTGGTCCATGACCCAGGTTCTGGCCCATAGCAGCCTCGTTACAGAACTATCTAGTTTGAATGGCTGATCTATTTTCTTCCCACAATCTCTGTGCCTTCTCTGAGTTTATGCCCCAAGCCATGGAGCAGAGACACCTTGGAGACAGCCCAGGGAGGCCTGTGGAAGAGGGAGATCCAAGGTAAGTAACTGACTGCCTCTCCTTTTTTTATCACAGTTCACTGGCTGTTCACCACATGTGGGGCCAGCGGACCCCACGGCCCCACACAGGCCCAATGCAACAACGCCTACCAGAACTCCAACTTGAGCGTGGTGGTGGGGAGCGAAGGGCCCTTGAGAGGCATCCAGATTTGGAAAGTGCCGGCTACCGACACCTACAGGTATGTATAGTGATAGATCAGCTCCCCACAAAAGACTCAAGTCCTCCCTGGGTTGGCCTTGAACTTGCCAACCTCTTCAGTCTGAGAGCTTCCCAAGAAGCTGGACTTAGGGGCTTCCACTGCCAACACCTGGCTTTCCCTGACTCTGAATTGAATTTTATCCCGGGCCTATCTGCATTATGGAAGACAGCCATCAAGAGGGAAAGAAAGGGAAGCTGGGAAACGACAGGGCCAGGCTCCTGTAACACAGTCCCCCTTTCTTCCTCACACTGGAACAAGGCAAAAATAGCTGGAGGCCCCAGGGCTGGAGTCGCTCCTGCCAGGTGCCTTTGTACCCCCAGTGACAGCAGAGGGTGGACGTGAGAGGCAGGTAGAAAGTGGTGACTTTCATCCAGGAAAGCATCAAAGGGGTGCAGACCAGGGCAGGAGACAGGGGCCTGACAGTGAAGGACCAGGCCAAGAAGGGCTTGGAGGTGGGCTGAGAGGGATGTGAGCAATGATGGGGAGGGGTTTAGGAATCAAGGGTGGTGAGCGGCAGCTTCTCTCCTAGGGAGAGAAAGGGAGCTGCTGAGGGCTGGGGACAGTGGGAAGGCTCTGCCTAGTTGGAGCTTTGTGGATTCGATCCCGCAACAATGCCTTAAGCGTCCCCAGTGGGGGGCTGCAGTGGTTGAAAGTGGAAGACCACTGGGAGGGGGGGGGCAAAAGGAGCATGAATTTGTGCTAGGCGGAGGACAAGAGTCTTAAATGGAGCCAGACAGAGCACAGTTCTGAGACCTGGGATGGTGAGGGAGGAGGGGGAGGGGGAAGAGGTGGAGGGAGGAGGTATGGGGGGGAAGGGGAGAAGGTGTGGGGGGAGGGGGAGAAGGTGTGGGGGGGAGGGGAAGGGGGAAGAGGTGAGGGGGGAGGTGGTGTGGGGGGGAGGGTAGAAGGTGTAGAGGGAGGGGAGAAAGTATGGGGGACGGGGAGAAGGTGTGGGAGGACGAGGTGTGGGGGGAAGGGGAGAAGGTGTGGAGGGAGGGGAAGGGGGGAAGAGGTAAGGGAGGAGGAGGTGTGGGGGGAGGGGAGAAGGTATGGAGGGAGGGGAGAAAGTGTGGGGGGAGGGGGAGAAGGTTGTGGGGGGAGTGGGGGAAGAGGTGAGGGGGGGAGGAGGTGTGGGGGAAGGTAGAAGGTATGGGGGAGAGGAGGAGGTGTAAGGGGAGGGGAGGAAAGGTGGGGGGTGGGGGGCAAGTGAGCAGTGTGAGCCAGATGGGGAGGGGTTAAAGAATCAAGTACACTGAGTCAGCCCTCAACAGAAGCCAGGCACAGCTCAGCTCACTCTCTCTGACTCTCTGCTGAATCCCTCTCCCGACTCCAGCCCCCTTCTTTCCATCCCTCCTCCCTCTCTGGGGGCTCAGCATCCTTCCCCCCCCCCCCAGCCCCCTCACTGTGATCAAAGATCACGTCTAAAAACATTTGTCAAGTGCACAGACCATGGCTCCCCGTATCAGTTCCCTCCCGGTTCACACGCTCCTCAGGAGGCCTCAGATCCCAGGTGGAGCTGACTGACCTGGCCACAGCTGTTTCTGGGGGTCTCTGTCAATGACACCTATTTCCTCACCTGGCTCCAGGGACCAGCGTGCACAGCTAGATAGCATCATTCCATTCAACCAAGTCCAAGACAGCCAGGAGACCTTTCTGAGGGCCTCACTGAGCTGGGGGCCCACTCCTACATACCCAGAACTAAGCTGGTGGGGCCATACTGTGAGCCCAGCAGTGAGCTTTAGAGTCCCTACTGTGTATCAAACACTGAGCTGTGTGCCCACCGTGAGTTATAAGGCACCTACTATGTGTCTAGCACCCAGTGAGTGTTTCGGGACTCATAGCGAAGGCTGAGACTCCAGAGCCTCACCATCTCTGGGAAGAGCAGCTACCGAGCAGGAATTCAATAACAGTCTACGATGCCAATCAAGTTCTAGACAACAGTCGGAGAGATGTCACAGGCATGATGAATTGCCAGAGTAATTGTGCAGATAGTCATCGCACGGAGCAGGGAGAGTCAGAGGTGGGGGATTAGGCAAAGATCAATGAGCTGCAAAAAAAGCATGGAGTTTGGGTCCAACTTCCACCACCCACCAGCCAATGTGACCTTGAAAGTTGTCTTCCGCCTCGCAAAGGACAAATCCATCTGCAACCTACGGGGCTTTACAGAGAGCCATTTTGTTGGTGCGTAGAGTTGTGCAGGCCAGGTGTGGAAGGAAGAAATGGACAGCACCCCACCAAGGTGCCACACTCCAAGGTGCCATTGGCCCCTTCAGCACTGCCCCTGGGGGAGTGGGGGACCCCTAATGTTTCCATTGGCCCATGCACATAACATCACCGGAAAGTTCCTGATGGCCATGGCCTCATGTTCTTCCAGTAATCCTGTAGGCTGCATCTGACCATCCCCATTTCACAGGGGAGGGAGCCAGTGGGGGAGGGACTCGCCTAAGATCCCACCCAAAGCTAGAGGTAGAGCCCAGAGTGGAGTGTGGGTCTGCTGCACATCTGGAGAGGGCTGTGGATGAGGAGATGCTTGTGTGTTTCTTAGTGGTGTGTGTGTGGGGGGGGGAGTCCTCTCCTCCTTTTCCCCAGCTCCCCTCCTAGGTAGATACCACCACTGCCAACATGCTGCCACCCAGCTGTGCTGTCGTTTCTGAATCCAGCAGGCAGCCACTTTGATCTGCTACTAATTCTTTATTTAAAAAAGATTCACAACTCAATAATAGGTAACAATAGCTCACAGTCGATAATACAAAACACAAACCCAGTAAGCATCCCACCTGACCAGGGGACACGGATTTCGATGAGGGAAAAAAAAACAAAGAAATTACAGCATCAACTCGTTCAGAGTACTAGCTTGCAATTTCCAGCAAATTGGAATCACTGCGAGTCATTTTCCCCACTTGAGTGGCAGGTATATTAATTTCTCGTCATTTGTCAACCATCAAAAGTAAATTGTTTACCGGGTTTGGGGAGAGCGTGTCAGAGGCTGGGGCTGTGGTGATTATTCTGGCGTGGTTTGGCATGGTGTGATTCACAGAGTCCAGGCCACAGCAGCGCTGAGCCAATACATGCTTTATGGGCTTAACACAGAGGAGGGTCCAAGGGTGAAACTGAACAGGATTGGACCCAGGGTCCCCTCCTGTGCCCTGATCTACCCAGTTCCCCATTCTCATTTCTCCATTCCCTTCTGGCCCCCAGAAGCTACCCCCCCCCCCAGAAAAGCACAGACTGTCAGGTCCCTGCTCTAACAGCCTCTACACATGTCACTCACTGACTGTCCTCTGGCAGTCAGTTAGGTCCCATATAGACATTATCATTTAATTCTCACCATGGTCTTTCCAGGCCAATATTATTATCTCCCTTTTATATTACCAAGGAGCCCAGAGAGGGACCATAATCTACCCAGGGTCACACAGCTATTGAGTCAGACTGATACAGCCAGGAGAAGAAAGCCAAAAGGAAGGCATCTCAGCCATGGACTTGACCAGGGCAGGGTCAGCACCTAGAAGGAGGAACTGCGATGTCTAGGTGTTCCCTGACCTGAGCAGCAAAGCTCAGATTTGGCTCCAGGTTTGTGTAAAGGCAAGCCCTGGTTTTTCTTATGCTGTCCTATGTCACTCTGAGGCAGGACCAGACTTGTGTAAACTCTGAGGTTTCAGGCCTCGGGGGAGGAGGAAGGGACCACCCCCGCCCCCAAGACCTCAACAATCCCCTACACACTGAGTCCCTAACCCATGGTGGAAATGTGTGGCTGAGGCCACCACCAGGAGTAAGTGCCTGTCAGACACCTGGTGGTCAAGTTTTGCTACTGACTTTGGAGACCCAGTCTTGGCCTATGCCTCGGGATTCATAGCTTTTTTTAAACCCACTCTTTGTCCCAGACATCTATGAGGCAGGGGTCCTTGCCTTCATTTTTTTCCCCTCAGTAGCGGAAGGTGAGGCTCCTACAGGTTAGCAGGGGTTCGCTCAGGTCACACAGCCAGGACTTCCAGGACTAGAGCCAGTGTGTGGCTCCTAGCTCAGGGCTCTTGCCAGCCCACCTCACTGCCAAGAGCTGAGCTGAGAGCTGGAGGGAGCTGGTGGAGTTTGGATTGCTGGAAGCGCAGGAGAAATATGAAGGCAGGCCTCGGAGGTGGGGGGAAAGGAGTCAGGAACAAACAACTTCCGAAATGTAATAATTTGGCTAAATTTAAACATGTGAAAGGGTTCAGAATGATTCCTAATGCATGCAGATTGATGCAAATGACTATGCAAATGATGCAGGCAGGAATGAGCAGGGTGCAGCAACCTACCTCTCCGCAGTAAGCAGGATGGATGGAGCGGGACAAAGACTTCAGCTCAAGTTTTCCAAGCCAACCCCATCCTGGGGTGGAAATGAGACCTCTTCGTGCAACCTGACCAAGCCCCAGAAACCAACTTTCAAGGCCAATATTACCTCCCTTTTATACTGCCAAGAAACTGGGGCACAGAGAGGGAAGACAATCTGCCCATGCTCACACAGCTATTGGGCAAGCAGGGACAGACCTGGGGCCTTGGGAACATTCCCATCCCGAGACTGCCCTTCTCTGGAAGCCACACTACCCACTCCCCAATCTTCTGTTCACGCTTCTCTTGCTAAATAATTCTGCTCCCTCTCGCCTTCCACCAATGAGCTCCCCTTTTGGGGGTGTCCTCATGCCTTTGTCTCTCTTTCTCTCTTTTTTGAGACAGGACCTCATGTAGCCTGGGCTCGCCTGAGAATGACCTTGAACTTCCCATCCTCCTGCCTCTACCTTCCAAGAGCTGGAATTACAGATAGGTGCCGCTATGTCTGACTTTAGGCAATGCTGGGGATCAACCCCCAGGGCGCATGTGTGCTAGACAAGCCTGACTACATCCCCAGCCTACTCCTCTTATCCATTTCTTGCCCTCCCCCCCATCTCCCCAATTCAGGTTGGGGTTGTGTGTGCGTTCCCATGTACGCTTGTATACACTCATGTGTAGAGATCAAAGGAAAACACTGAGTGTACTTTTTCTGAGACGGGGTTCCTTACTGAGCCTAGAACTATGGGGGCAGCCAGAAACCCCCAGTGATCTCCTATCTACCTCCACCCTGCACAGGGCTGGGGTTCATGTCCTCAGGCTTGTACAACAAGCTCTCTTATCTGCTACGCCATCTTCTTGGCTCTCCCTCATCTGTTTATAATGTATCAAGAATGTTTTTGGCTGACAGTCAGAAGGAACTAACATGTACAAGGGTCTTCTTGGGCCCCTCCTGGTTAATATTCATATGCCTCCCAGCAGGACACATGGGAGAGGAAGTGGCCTTGTAGGAGAGGAAATGGTCCTCTTTCTACCACTGGCCAGCTATGCGGCCTCAGGTGGGTTCATCTCTCTGAGCCCCGTCTTTCAAATGAGATGAATCACATCTACCATAAGCCAGCATGCCTTTCAGCAGGCACCCTGGAGCATGCTCCCTCCCTTCTCCAGACCTACAACCTCCCCTTCCCCACACTAGCCACCTGCTGCCATTGGACAGCAGAGAGGCTCCCTTCCTCGTCACTTCTGGCCACACAAGCCCTGACTCATACCTTCTGTCTTGCCTGAGAGCCCCCCCCATCTGTCACCCCCACCACAAAGCCAACTTCAGAGCTCCAGATCACCCCGGTACCTCCACCTCTGGCACCCATCAGTCCTCTGGCGCTCCTGGCTCTGGGAATCTGATGGTGCATACTCTTTGTGGGAATTGACAGCACCCATGCATCTCCATTACATTGTCTCTTTGCTTTGAACAACCATGTTGGTTTGAAGACTATGAGGCTGTCCTTCTACTGGGGAAGAGGCTGGGCCTCCAATGGGGCACCCAAACTTTGGTCTTGGAGCCCCACAGCTGCCTCCACAAGAGAGCCACCCTTATGGTGAGGTCTCCCTTTGTATAACTGTGTGCATTTCCCAGTTTCTTCATAAGCTCTTGCAGAGCCTGGAACCCATCTCAGGTCATCTTCTTGTGCATGAAGCCTCATGCCACTCCACAAGCATTTAATAAACTCAAGCAGGTGCCTGAGTAGCCAACTGGACCATGCATGCCAGAATCCATTTGCATTCCACGGAGAACCCAGGTTCTTGTCTGTTGCATTAGAAAACAGCCCATCTCCAGGATTGTCCCTGCAGAAAGGACCTGGACTGTACCCTGGCAGAGACTTGAGGGCGGGGGTGGGGGGGGGTGGGGGGGAGCTTTCCACGTGTTCAGAACACGGGCTGTTTACAGAAGCCATTGTATATGTGGACAACGCCGTCTTCCATCTCTTGCTGTCTTTTTCTTACAGGACCTTCCACCTCAACACACAGGGACATGAGAACCCTCCCTGAGCCCCTGGTATCCATTCTCCAGGGAGGCGTTTGTTAGTGTTTGTCAGATGGTAGGCTAGCTGTCTTCAAGACATGCCGTCCCTCTGCCACAGTTCATGAATTGAGTTTTTCCCCCATCCTCGACTGACTTCATCTCAGCCATCTCAGAGGCGGCGGATCTAATCCCACATCCCCGCGATCGGTTTTCATTTTCATGGTGATCAGTTGTTTGTGGTCTGCACAGATAGTTCCAGGAGTTACGGCTGGGATGGGATAAGCAGTCTAGCTCATAAGCATGCTCTCCTCGGATGATGCTCCTTGTTTCTGGGCCCCTGAGGAGAGACTTCCAAACTTTGTACCAAGCCAGTGACTGCTAGCTACTACCACCATTCACATCCATTAGCAACAAACACTGGCTCAGTGCCTATTGTGTACCAGGCCCGAGGATTTCAAGGCTGAATTCCTTCATCATCCATAACACTTGTGGGATAAGAGATAGGGTCTTTTATTTTTTCTAGTCATATATAAGGAACAGGGAGGTTGTTTGTCTAGGGTCACATGAGTCTTTTGATTCAGGGCTAAGAAATCCCATCTTGAGTGGGATTGAAGCGTTCAACCCTTTCCCAAACCCAGCTCCCTCCCTAGAACATCTGGCTAATCCCTCACCTGCCTAGCTCTGTGACTGAGTAACTCCAGTTTCCCCCACCCCTAACTGACTGCTTTCTTCTCCCAGCAGTGGGGAGCGATCTCCCTCCTGGTTGAACTCATGGGGGTGTGGACAGGATGGGGAGGTGCGTGGGCCCCTGAAAACCCGCAGTTTGACAGGGGGCAGGGGGATCAGTCTCCGAACACAGTGAGGGTCATCACGTTCTGATCTGTTGCAGCATCTCAGGCTATGGAGCGGCTGGTGGGAAAGGTGGGAAGAACACCATGATGCGGTCCCATGGCGTGTCTGTCCTGGGCATCTTCAACCTGGAGAAGGATGACATGCTGTACATCCTTGTCGGCCAGCAAGGGGAGGATGCCTGTCCCAGGGTAAGTGCTCAGAGCAGGGGCGTGTTTCAGCCCCAGGGGAGGTGAGGGTGGCTTCTTGGAGGACAGTAACCCCCAATGATCCTTCTGGGGATTCAAAGACTTGCACCAGCTCCATCCATGAATTCCCCTACTCTTCTAGGGCCATTTGGTGCTTGAGGCCTATTGGAGTTTTATAACCCCATGGGAGCCACAGTTGAAGCTTAGGTTTCATGATTGACTTGAAGCCAAAGGTCTGAATCCTACCTAAGTTCTGTGGATTTTCTCCACAGAAGTAGGAGAAGGAGCCTCCTCTGAGGGCTCTGGCTGACGCACTGTTGTATTTAATCATGTTTTCATGCATAGTGGGAAAAAAAATGAAAAGGCTTTACATTCACTCAAAAATCAGACATATGACCACATGTAGATGTACATAAAAGTGCCAAAACAGTGTTCTAAAGAAATACAGCTTCATTAGCTACACTTCTTGGGAGGAGACTGGATTGGGGGTACCTGGCAAACGATGTCTGAAATCATCACAGAAAGAATGTTCTCAGGTCTGGGATGTAGCTCCGTTGGTGGAGTGTTTGCCTAGCTTGCACGAGGTTTGTTGTTCTCCTGAGCATGGTGGAGTACACCTGTAATCCCAGCATCTGGGAGATGGAAGAAGAAGAAGAAGAAGAAGAAGAAGAAACAGAAATCCAAGGTCATATTTGGCTGCGAATGGTGTTCGAAGTCGGCCTGCGGTATAGGGACACAGGAACCCCTAACTCAAAAAAAAAAAAGCAAAAGAAAGAATGCCTTCATATATTATTTATGTGATTAAAACTAAAAAAATTGAAAGCATAGACTAGACTGAGCCAGAATGCTGGTAGCCCATTTCTCATCAGTTAATTTTATGTTCTGACAAACTACGGGCCAGAAACAGGAAGGGAAGAGAACACTCCTTTTTGACTCATGGTTTCAAAGGGTCTCAGTCCATCATCATGGAGAAGGCAGGGAGGACCTCATAGCAGCAAGTCTGGAAAGAGAAAGAGAGGCAAGAGCCAGGGACAAGTAAACCCTTCAAGGACCATCCCTAATGACCTGCTTCCCACCCCTGAAACACTCCACACCCTCCCAAAACAACATCAACTGGGAAACAAATATTCAGAATTTATAAGCCTGTGGGGGACGTTTCAGGATTAAACTTTACACTCCCATTTTATAAATGAGGAAGAAGGGGGAGAACCACAGAGGTGAAGGGACTTGCCCAATGTCACTCACAAAGTGGCCCAGAACTCTAGAGCATTTCGTCTGTCTACATCCTACACTTGTCTTGTTTCCAGGATCTTCTTCCCATTTCCACTTAGCTAGCCCATCGCTGGGCGAGCCTCTGTGGTCACAAAGACAGCCTGGCATTGTGTTTCTGACCCCACTGGGGTGTCTAGCTGTCAAAGCCCAACAGCAGGAGCTGAGATTGCCCAGAGCCGTCAAAAGTGACCCACAGAACAGGACAGTGAGGCTAACTAGATAGCAGCTATGGGAGCCTCAGACACCCCCAGTTATCTGGCTCTTGCCTTGGGGGTGTTAGCGGGGTGGCAAGACCCTGGCGGTGCTGGCTAGGCTAGCAGGAACTGAGGTGTCCCAGGAGGGCAGATTGTCCTGCTTGAGTCAGGCCAAAGCCTCCCCTGAAGCACAGCTTTGCTGGATCCCAGTGCCCGGCACAACACCACCTCCAAAAGTTGTCCCAGCAGCAGCCTGGGAGGAGCAGGGGCTACCAAGAAAGCAGTTCAGTGCCATAAAGAAACTCAGCTCCCAAGAGCCAAGGGATGGGCTGTGAGTTCAGGGGGCAGCAAGCGACAGCAGCTTAGTCTCCTGGTACCCCCCACTCCTCCAGGCGTTAACACAACACCAGAGGACAGAGCCTGGTGGGTACAACCTCGTGTCTGAGAAATGCCTCCAACTCCAACTTTTATTTAGGAACTATAATCAGGATTGTGCAGGCTGTTATAATATATTAAGTCATTAAATTGTAGGCTGCTGTAATTTTCACAGGAATTTATTGAGTGCTAATGTAATTCTTTCATCTAAGCAGAAAGATTGCATTGACTTCTGCAAGGGACGTTCACTTGATTGGATTGTAATCAGTTATGTCTTTTCACAGGACTATGTCCTTTTTATTTTTTTAATTCAATTGTAATCTACTTGTTCCTCTAGGTTGCTGCACTTTATCATTCTTATTAATCAACGTACTTGTTCTCAAACTTTGTGGATGCATAGGGAGCAAGCAGTTCCCAAGAGGGCAGGAGGAGGCCACCTCAGCCGTGGAGCAGGGGGCAGCGCCCTCTGCTGGTCGGGCCAGGCATGCCAGGCACACTTGGGCATGGGAAGAAAGCCATGGGTCCTCCTGGTTCCTCTACACTCTCCCCGTGGGTCCTTAGGAGAGAAAGAAAGGTCAAGAGGGACTCCAAGGACTGAACAGCTGCCGTAGTGAGTTCCAGGATAGCCTCAATTACAAGTGAGATTGCCAAAACAACAACAACGCAATAACAAAAAAAAAAAAAAAAACCACCACCAACAACAACAACAAAAAAAAAAAAACAGAGCAGATTTTGTGGCAAGGTCAGGAGTTCAAGGTCAAGCACACTGGCTATGGTAATCTAGTAGACAACGGGAGATGGCAGGTGGGTAACACTGATAGACCACTGGGATTTCGATGAGTGGTCCAGGGAGGAAGATAAAAACCAGCATAAAGCTCAGACGGACTAAGATTGCCTATGGTGTGATACAGATAGCAAAGAGGAACCAAGGATGAGCCCTGGGTCCCCAGCATTTAGAGATTAGAAGGAAAAAGAAGAGAGACTAACAAGGAGCCAGGGAGGTAGGAGGGACTTGGGGCAGGGGGAGTCCTAGGAATCAGGTGACGTGCACTGTCTCCCCCCCCCCCCCCCCCCCGCCCCCCGAGGCTGCTGCTAAGTCAGAGAGATGCTGGCTGAGAATGGATATGTCTTAGATGTCTTCTGCCCTGGGCAGAAGGACTACCTGGAGCAGGGACATGGAAGACAGGCCTTCCTCAGGCTCCACTCCTCATGTCCCGACACTGTATCCAAAGTCTCCAGAATCAGTTCTCTCAGAAAGAGGCATCCCCAGGATGTGGAGGTCACACTGCTGACTGCCAGAGGAGAGAAAGAGGGGCAGACAGGTCTGGAAGTGGGTCTTTTCGGCTCTGCTGGTTCACGATAGACAGCCCTTTCTTTTATAGATGGAGGCAAGTCCAGGACCCTGAGAGCCTCGTTAAAGTACTGCTCAACCAGCAGCCCCCCAGCCTTTCCCCCTCCCTCTGGACTCAGGACATGCCCCTTGCCACCCACTCCTGTCCCAGCAGTCTCCCTACAGCCCTGGGCATCGCTGCATAGACATGGGAGAAATGCTTAGCTCTACCCCAGCAGTCCAGAACTTTCCATGCACACTAAATCCACTCTAAGAAATGTCAAATTATTTCCATCATTAAATCCAAAATGCTATAAAACAAATTGCATCTCATCTGTTTATCTGGAAATTTCTCAAGTACTCACTGCCGGCACTCCTGAATACTTTAGCATAAGGAATGGCTCAAGATGGATTGCCGTGTCCACCGCCTGGTTATGCAGAGGCGTTTGATGAAAATTTGATGTTTTATTGGCTTTTATTCCATTAAGTGAAAGAAAAGTCATTTTCCTCTGAGGTCAGGCTGGTGTTTAGAGAATTCATCTGAGCTGCTGTGGCCAAGCCAGGTATGACTATTCTTCAGACAGTAGGCTCTGCCTCTCAGGATTCCAGGGTTTGTTTGTTTTTTTTTAAGTGTTACAGACATCCTGGCACAGTCCCAGCAACTCCCACATCCCATCAGGAGCCTGTGGGGCCCAGAAGTAAATCTAATGGAATCCTAACTCAACCACCTACCCATCCTTAACAAGTGTGGCACCCAGGGGTAGCGGCTCGCCGGCACATCACCATAGGGTGTGTGATGTCACTGTCCCCATCCCATACCTGAAGACCACTGAGTCACCCAGAGTGGTGATGGGTGTAGCTGTCAGATTCCAAGGTCCACTCCCTCTTCTCCGTGGCAGCCAGGGGACTCTACTCTCTACCTGGGGCTACGTGCTGGAGATTTCTAGAAAGAAGAAATGGGATGTTAGGCGACCAGAATGAGATGTCTAAGATGGAGAAATGACTTACAGAGATGAGCCGAAAATGAAAACTCCGCTGTTGGGTTTTGTTTACTTGTTCTGTATTTGTTTTGAATTCTCTGCATAGTGCTCCAGAACTGAAGAGAGAGAGAAAGCGTGCTCATTGACTCTCCACTCCCAAATCCAACTCTGATCACCATCAAGGCCCCTTTGTCGTGACCTGACTGCTCATCTAACGCCTATAGTCACCCAAATTTATATGCCCTCCAGCCTATCTCACAACCCGGGGTCTGGTCTTCGTCAGCAGTCACTGGATCCTAACCGGTCCCTCTGGACTGAGCTAGACTTTTCTAGGCAAGGGAGCCTAAAGCCTTTCTCCACACACCCACTTACCTCCTTCCCTGTGGGGTCATGCTACTCTCTGCTCTTGGAATGACCCGAATTGTCCTTCTCTGTGCTGAAACCCTCCTCCCTATACTCCAGAGCCCAACTAGGAGCCACCTCCTGCAGAGAGTCCTCTAACTGAAATCCATCCCCTCACTTCTCATAACATCTGTCTCCAAGCTGGCCTTGGGGCCCTTTCCAAACACTGCTCAAAGTGATCATTGCGAGTATTTATTTTCATCTCCCCAATTCAATCACAGGCTATTTGACACGTGATCAGAGCCTACCTTAAGCATACAAGATACAAGGTCCCTGACCTGGGCACAAACCCAATGAGGTGGTTTGTTTCGTTTGTACAGGCGAACCAACTAATCCAGAAAGTCTGTGTCGGCGAGAACAGCGTGATAGAAGAAGAGATTCGAGTGAACAGAAGCGTACATGAGTGGGCAGGAGGAGGAGGAGGTGGGGGTGGAGCCACCTACGTGTTTAAGGTGAGGTCTTCCCCGAAAGATAAAGCACTGGCTTCTGCCCGCCATGGTGTTTTAGCCCCAGAACAAATCTAGATAGAAACCCCTGGGGTGTTCTATGTCAAGTAAACAACGAGAAACCATGGCCCAGAGGGAGTTCGGGTTTGTCTACCCAAGAAAGGGTATCCCGGAACACCACACTCAGCCTTTGCCTTCAGGGCTCCTTGTCCACCCGGGCCAGGCTGGCTTTTCGGACATTGTGAAAGCCAGGCTACAGACGGGAAGCAGAGTTTCTTGCTGGGTGCTCCCCTTGGAGACGGTGATGCTAAGGGCTTATTCTTGAACTTGTGGGAGGTCCAAGAGGTGACAGAGTACAGAAAGATAAAGCAAGACCTGCCTCTAATCACCAGCAACAAGACCTCCAAGGAGCTTCAGGGAAGGGGTCCATTCCAGCTCATTTGTGACCTAAGAGGTGGGTACCCTAGTTAGGCTTGCATCACGGACTGAACCCCAACTGATACAGAAACTCAGAGGGGGGTTACTAGAACATCAATTTGGGGCCCTCAAACCCCCACAGGTGGAGAAGTCACCCCACCGCCCTGCAAGTTGTGAAATTGAAACATTTAAACTGGGGCATAGGGTCTCCCTAACGGATGCCTAGCTCAGTCTCTCCATCTCTGAATGTCTTCCCCTGGGCAGATGAAAGACGGAGTGCCAGTGCCCCTGATCATTGCAGCCGGTGGTGGCGGCAGGGCCTATGGGGCCAAGACAGACACGTTCCACCCAGAGAGACTGGAGAATAACTCCTCAGTTCTAGGGCTGAATGGCAATTCCGGAGCCGCAGGTAAAGCCCCACCCTCTCCCAGAAATCTCCCAGGGACCCTGAAGGCACTGAGTGATGGGAGCTGTTCCCATTGATGCGGATATCAAGGAAAAGGGGGCAGGCATCCCCCTGCTGCCTCTGAAGCTATCTTGCTGGCTTGAGGCTTGCTGATTAACCCTATGAAGGCCCAGGGCCCCAACCCCGCAGGTGCCCAGCCGTTGGCCACAGAGACAATGGGCCGGGCCGCAGGTCTCCTTCAGATAGAAACAGTTAGTGAAAGCCCACCTTCAGGTGGTGGCAGCCATACAGTAGGAAGTTCCGCCATCATTCTGCCTGTCCCTAGTGCTCCCCAAATACCTATTGGAGTACACTGCCTACTGCTGACCTAGAGGGGCCTGTCAGGAAGCAGGGCACCGGGCTCAACAACTGTATAGGCACATGGTGTGGCCTAAGAGGTGTCCCGAGTGCCAATGGCATGCTACTCCTCGCTTCCACCATGAACAGGGCCCTGGAACAAGATAAATAGGCGTGCCCTCCCCGCCCCACCCACATCCCCGGCCAGGGCCCACCACATCCTCTTTCCAACTTCTCCAGCTCCTCAAGAGAAGCGTCTCCTTTCTTCCCGCAGGTGGTGGAGGCGGCTGGAATGATAACACTTCCTTGCTCTGGGCCGGAAAGTCTTTGCTGGAGGGTGCCGCTGGAGGACATTCCTGCCCCCAGGCCATGAAGAAGTGGGGGTGGGAGACAAGAGGGGGTTTCGGAGGGGGTGGAGGGGGGTGCTCCTCAGGTGGAGGAGGCGGAGGATATATAGGTAAAGATGATTCGTGTTCTAGGTGTCACACTTCCCCCTCTTAGTCCTAGGCTCCTCCCTCCCCATCACCTCCCCGCCCCTGCCCCCGCCCCCGCCCCCGCCCCAGTGTGGACTGTGATGTGACTGCATGCTCCTCCCCTCCCCTCTGCCTGGCTTGGGCCCGCCAGAGGCGGGGTGTTGGCTTCCGAGCCAGCATCCCGCCTCCAGGCTTGTGTAGCAAACAGCATCAAGATCCTATGTGATCCTCCCCGATCCCGCGCCCCTTCAAAGCTGAACGTAAAAAGTGTTTTTCTTTCCAGATGGTGGCATAAGCCACCACAAGGACCAGGCAGCCCTGAAGACCAGACTCTTCTAGCCCCTACAGCTCCTTTTGGGGGCCTGGCCAAGCCAGCGTAGAAGAGACTGATCTGCCGTTTCTTGGGCTCCTGGCTTTCCGTTTTCTGCCCTGCCCCTTTAGCTGCTAGAGAGCAGCACTGTCCCTGGCGGGTGGGAACTACTCCCAGAAGCCACCTCAACCAGTCCTGCAGCAAACAGCCTACTGCTGTTGACCGCCCCCCCCCCCCCTTTCTTGGGAAGAGTTTGCATCTAAGAGACTGGCAGATGATACCCCCACCCTCCCCCAGATTAGGACACACTGCATGCCAGCATTGTGATGTTCGTTATCTGTGTTTCGCTTTGTCGCTGTGTGGAAAATGCTTGTGCTAACCACACAAGCTTCCTTTTCAAGCTTTGGGTGGATGGGAGGACCACGGGGCGGGGGGAGGGGAGCCCCAAGATCACCCAGCCCCAGATAAAAGGAGGGACAGGAGTCTGAAGGCACAGTGATTCATCTCCCCCAGGCCCCATCGTGATCCCCAAGTGTCCAGAGAGTAACTCCTCCAAGCCACCAGGATGCACCCTTAGCCTAAAGAGACTAGAACCTTCTAGACTCTTGCTCACTTAAGCTATTTAGTACTGGGGTCTCAGCAGTGTGGTAGAGATTCCCCTGGATGGTCTGGCCCCAACCTGGAGGGGAAATTGACCCATACACCCAGCACCTGCAGAGCTAAACCAAAGTACATCCTCTGTGCCTGGAACCTCCTTTCCCTCTCCATCTCCCTATCCCATAGCCGCCCACCCCCCAGTGACCCATAGCCTTGGCCAAAACTGCATGCCTGTTGATGTGCATGTGTGTTGAGTCTTGGGCACCCACCTTTTGGGGTTCAACGCTTCTCTGGTTTACCACAGGGGGCAACGCAGCATCAAACAATGACCCCGAAATGGATGGGGAAGATGGGGTTTCCTTCATCAGTCCATTGGGTATCCTGTACACCCCGGCCTTAAAAGGTACCCCCTCTACCAGGTGATAATACAGACTTAAGCCCCTTCTTCCACCCAAGCCCAAACCTGGACTTTATTGACATGGGGTCAGGACACCAAGGCGTGGCTATGGGCCACTTTATGACACAAGTCTTCCTATAGCTCATCTCATCATATTTTGTGGAAGTTGGGGTGCGCGATGGTCTGTAGCTGAAGTTTTCTCTGGTCCTACCCAGTCTCACAGACCCCACAACCACTTAGACCCAAGTGAACACACAGAGGCTTATATTAATTATGAACTGTATGGCCTATTGGCTCAGGCTTCTCGCTAGCTAGATCTTACATCTTAAATTAACCCATTTCTATAAATCTATACTTTGCCACGTGGCTTACCGGTATCTTTACATCTTGCTTCTCATGGCGGCAGCTGGCAGCGTCTCCTGACTCAGCCTTCCACCTCCCAGAATTCTCCTTGTCTGCTTATCCCACCTATACTTCCTGCCTAGCTGCTGGCCAATCAGCATTTTATTTATCAACCAATCAGAGCAACATATTTTCACAGCATACAGAAAGACATTCCCATCAATGGACCACCAGGCAGGCAGGTCCTAGCAAATGATACAAGGGCAGCTAGAACATCTGTACCAGCATCAGGATCCTGACTACAGCTCTCTCACTTACACCCAAACACACATCCTCACTCTCAGCTCTGCTCACTAGGGGCCCAAAGATGCTTCCCCAAACAGAGATGTGTTTGAAGCGACAGAGGGACCTGGGACAGGGATCATAGGAAGCCACTGCAAGCAACCAGAAATAAAGTTCAAAGTCGGGACCTAAGGGTACAGGGCGATCGACCTTCATGTTCATCCTGAGACTGACCCCCCCCCCTCTTGTCACCAGTGATGGAGGGCCATGGGGAAGTGAATATCAAGCATTATCTAAACTGCAGTCACTGTGAGGTAGACGAGTGCCACATGGACCCCGAGAACCACAAAGTCATCTGCTTCTGTGAACATGGGACGGTGCTGGCTGACGATGGTGTCTCCTGCATTGGTAAGGGGCAGCGATGGAAAAGGGGAACAGGGCTGAAGCTTGAGCCGACGGAACAAGCCCAGCTCTTTTCATAATGTCCCGTCCCTCTCTTGCTCATGTTCTGGCAACTGAGCAAAGAGACCTTGTACAAAAGGTGGGTCATCACACCAGAAGGGGGTCTCAGAATCGCCTATGCCCTTCCCTCAGCCAGGGAACAAAACCTCGGGCATCTTCACCAAGGGGTCAGACATCGCATCTCCTCTCAAGTACCCAGCAGCAGGGACCATAGCTCTCCTAAGACACCCTGTGTCATGGAGTTTCAGAGCCAGGCTGTGTGCCTTTGAGCTTCCTGTAGATGGTTCATGATTGGACACAGCCTTTAGCACACACATTCACTAAGGATGCTCTGTCTTTGACTCTTCTCCAGATGCAATAGCTATTTGTTGTGATCACACAGAGCCCTAAGCCTGCTTCCCATGCTAGAGTCCCTCTTCTACACATGCTCCAAGTCTCCCTTGAGACACGTAGTGTCCAAGCCAGGCCTGGGAGCACAGGGCTATCATCCCAGCGGAGATAGAAGAATGGAAAGTTCAAGGCCTGTCTGGGCTACAGAGGGAGTTCAAGGCTAACCTGAGTAACTTAATCAAATCCTGTCTCAAAACTGCACAAAGGTCTGGGGGTGTAGCGCGGTGGTAGGGTGCTTGCCTAGGTATGCACTAGACCCTGAGTTCCAATCCAAAGGGAGATGGTGGGTGGAGGAAGGAAAGAAAAGGAAAGAGAAAAATAAGAAAGAAACAAAGACTGGAGAGGAAAAGGGAAAGGATAGGGAAGAGGGGGGAGAGGAAGAAGGAAGGGGGAGGAGGGAGGGAAGGGGTAGAGATAGGAGCGGGGAGAGAGAGGAGGGGAGGGAAGGGGTAGAGATAGGAGCAGGGAGGGGAGAGGAGGGGAGGGAAGGGGTAGAGATAGGAGCAGGGAGGGGAGAGGGAAGAAGTTGGGAGGGGAGGGGAGGGGAGAGAAGGGGTAGTTTTGTGAACCAGAATATAGCCTGTCTAGGATGGGGCTCACAGGACCTTCCCCTGCTCCGGGACCATAAGAAGTAGTTCCAGCTCTGAGGGTGTCACCAAGGGACTCTACCGCTGGGTCCTACTGAGTGTGGAGTCCCCTAAGGTCCCCAAGTCTCTTCCATGCCCACTTCTGTTCCTCCTCCTGTCCCCATCCCATCCTTGTGCAGCTGATGTTTGGGACCAACGCCCAAGATTGATATTCATCCCTGTTGAATTTTCCCTCTACCCCAAAGCTACTTCTGGGAGCCTGTGACACCAGGATGAGCCTGCTTAGGGCCCATGGTCCCCTGAAAAGGGAGGTGTGACAAGATCTCCAGAGACGGGAAACAGCAGGTGGCTTTTCCAGCTGGGGAGGGTATTTCTGACTTGGGAGCTGCTCAGAGGAGAATCAGCATGGTGGTCAGTGCCCCATCGGGACCTGTCTTCCAGTGTCGGCCACCCCGGAACCCCACCTGCCGCTCTCACTGATCCTCTCCGTCGTGACCTCTGCCCTGGTGGCCGCCCTTGTCCTGGCATTCTCCGGCATCATGATTGGTGAGTGAGCCAGAGCCCAGGCAGGGGCTTCTAAACCAGGACCTGCAAAGAATAGGGTCAGGGTCTCAGGATGTACAGTGGCCACCAAGGCATCACCCTGCCCTGCTGGGTCCCTGCTGGGTGAACTACTAGGCCAAGTGAGAACAGAAACATCAACCCTCTACCCACCAGAGAACCTGCAGTTTCAGGGAGGAGCCTCCGATGCTGACCTTTGACCCTGCGTGGCCTCCTGGCTACTCACATGACGGGCACCCTTCAGTGGCCAACATGATAGAGAAAGCCCTTCCTGCACCCCCACCTTCACTGGGGGCTCTTCTGTGCTTGAGGGAGCCTTGGTCGTGGCTGGGGCCCCTCCCCTGTGTAAACAGCTCAAGCTGTACTAGCCAGCCAGGTCCTCCCACTCAACCAGAGAATGAAAGTTGGTTTCTGAGCCTTTTCCAACCAACCAAGGTAAGCTGATCTCAGGTCACAGAGGCTCAAGAGAGACCACCTGGCTATCAGATGCCCTGACACATGGGCAGGGACATGAAGCCAGGCAGAGGGAATTGTCCCAGAAGCATGCAGGCAGACTCATTCAGAGGAGACCTGAGATAATTCTGATGGCCAGCTTGGGTCCCAAAATGCCCCCCCAAGAACCTCGCTAAAGCATCCTTCCACTGTGTGGCCTCCAGCCTGCCCCTAACCTTCCCTGTATCCTTCCTTCCTGTCTAGTGGACAACAGTCATCTCCCTAATAAAATCCCGGCACGTCCACCCGTGAGGGTTAGTTTTAATTTTCAACTTGACACAGTCCAGAATTACCTGAGAAGACCATCTCAATAGCAGGTTGACCCGCAGACATGTCTGTGAGGGGTTTTCCTAATTGGGTTAATGGACGTGAGATGACCCAGCCTAAAGGTGGGCAGCGCTGTTCCCTCCAGGTTTGGGTTACTGGACCTGTATTTAAAGAGAGCGAGCTCAAGATGAGTGCAGGCATACACGCATTCCTTCTCTGACCTTGACTGTGGATATGACCAAACCACTTCAGGTTCCTGCTACCTTGACCTCCCCACAAAGATGGACTGTACCCTGGAACTGTGAGCTAAATAAAATAGACCCCGTCTCCCCCACATTGCTTCAACAGAAACAAAACACCGCCCCCGTTTCTCTTCCAGTTAGGTGGTTTTAAGCTTCATGCTTGCTTTCCACGATGGAGGAATACTCTGATGTGCATCATTGCTTTGTTAGCATTGCTAACGGTGATAGGGAAGTGTAAAGTTTAAGGTCTGGAGGAGGTGGCCTCTGCTGGGCTCGACCTGAAGGTCACCTGGTCCAGGCCCTGTAGCTAGAGTTTTTCTCTCCGGGCCCGCCAAGCCCCAGCAGTCCCGTAGCCCGCTTATAAAATAAACATACAGATGCTTATATTATTTAAACTGCTCGGCCATTAGCTCAGGCCTACCATTGTCTAGCTCTTACTCTTACACTCAGCCCATTTCTGTTCATCTATATGTCGCCATGTGTTCCGTGGCTTTACCTGCTGCCTTTACATGATGCTCCCTGGATGGCAGGCTGGCATCTCCTCCTCTCCGCCTTCCTGTTCTCTCAATTCTCCTCTCTGCTAGTCCCGCCTATACTTCCTGCCTGGTTACTGGCCAATCAGTGTTTCATGTATCCATCAATCATCCACAGCAAGGCCCCCTCACAACAGACACCCCCCTTCTGTCGACAGTGTACCGCCGGAAGCACCAGGAGTTGCAAGCTATGCAAATGGAGCTGCAGAGCCCTGAGTATAAGCTGAGCAAGCTACGGACCTCGACCATCATGACCGACTACAACCCCAACTACTGCTTTGCTGGCAAGACCTCATCCATCAGCGACCTGAAGGAAGTGCCACGGAAAAACATCACCCTTATCCGGTGAGCATCCTGCCACTGTCCCAGGGCTGGACTTGTCTCTCTGTACCAGAGACGACTCTAGCCACAAGGAGCATGAACAGCCATCCTTGGCTTATACCCCCAGCCTCTCAGGAAGACAAGGCTCATGGGGATGTTTGCTTATTTCCACACCCTGTGTGTCCGTGCAGTTTATGCAATGAGAAGGATAAATTGGGGAGAAGAACAAAAGTTCTCAAAACCCATCATGTCCCCTCTCCCGAGGATTCCTGCCCACCCACCCCCACTCTCTGAGTGTCCAAAACACCTGTCATTCCCTCTACCATTCACTACAATGCTCCACAACAGGAATCTGTCAATCATCTGTCCCTATCCCCAGGAGCATCGCCCTCTTCCAGACAAGAGTCATCTCTTGCTTTTATCCCTGGCAGATACCAGAGACTCACTAAATACTCATTGAATGAATAAACATTTGACCATCTTCATGAATCCCTGGTTAGAACTGTATTTGATCTGTTTTCCGTTTGCCATGACACAGTACCACAGGTTAGGTGCATTAGAAAAGAGGCTTGTTCAGGCTCAGAGTTAGGATCCGAGATCTGTAACTATATCTGGTGATGATCTTCATGCCGGCAAAGACAGAGCTGGGTTTATGAAGCCACCAAGATCTGACCAAGGGAGGCTCCACCCTAATGACCCTGTCTGTCTAAATCACTTCCCATCACAACACTAATCTGCCACATTCTTAACACCTCACAGTCAGGACTGCTTTTTAGCCTGTGAACCACCTCCAAATCTTAGTAGACCTGTTCTCACCAGAGTTCAGATAGAGTAATGGAGGCCTCGCTCACAGAAGGAAAAAAATGAGTTTTCTTTCTCTAACAGAGTCTCAGTGGCTGTCAAACCACACTTCAGGGCAGGCCCCCTGCCCAGCAGTAGATGTCCAACACAAAATGAACTCAGTGGTATTTTGGGAGGTTGTTTTTGGCTTGTTTGTTTGCAATGCTTTTAAAAAAAAAAAAAACCCTTATAGGTCTTTTGCTTATATATTATGGTTTCTGATTTTGTGTTTTTAGGGAATTTCTCTGAGTCTATGTGCGTTTCTGATGCTTTTTCTTTGGCTCTTTTTTTCTGTTTGTTTGTTTTGTCCTAATTCTAGTTCATTGGTTTTCTTTTCTTTTTCTTTCTTTTTTTTTTTTTAAGATGCCTGTTTGTTTGTTTTTTTAATGACAGTGAGAAAGAAAAGATGTGTATTGGGTGGGGTGGGGAGGTGACAAGGACCTGGGAAGAGCTGGGGGGGCAGGACCATCATCAGAATACATTGTATGAACAACTATCCATTTTCAATTAAAAGAAAAAACAAGTAAATAAATAAATGGAGGCCCAGGGTGACAGGGCAAAGCCAAGCCGAAGGTGTAACTCCTGAGTGTGTCCGCCTTGCCTCTTGTCTGTGTGCACTGAATGGGACACTTACCTAAAGGACCCCAGCTGCCCGTGGCTCACTTAACTATGACTTATCTTGTCTTCTCGGTACAGGGGCCTAGGCCATGGCGCATTTGGGGAGGTGTATGAAGGCCAGGTATCTGGAATGCCCAATGACCCAAGCCCTCTACAAGTGGCTGTAAAGGTGAGGGGTGGCTCCACCTTTCGCCCAGCCTTAGCCTGAGGTCCCGGTAGGCTACAACCCACAGCTCATGGCCACCTTCTCCCTCCCGCCCTCCCTTCCAGACACTGCCGGAAGTGTGCTCAGAACAAGATGAGCTGGATTTCCTCATGGAAGCTCTGATCATCAGGTAAAGTCTCGGAGATCCCAGCCTCTCTCCCCACCCCTCAAGGCATATGAAGATCTTTTTAATTGATAGGTGTCTCCCCGGGAAAAGGGGTATGTTGGTCCCAGCATGCCCCATCACCACCACCCAACAAGCAGAAAGATCCCCAGAGTGGAACAACCCCAGTGATTAAGCCACTCAGATAATTTCTGAGATAATCATTGATAGCACTCTGCCTACAACCAGCAACCCAGTGTCAAACATTGATTCTTGTTCCTCACTTAAGAAAGCATGCTCCTTTCTAACATTAGATGATACCTCCCACCCCTTCCCCCTAAAGTGACTCTTCCATAACTGAGGTCCTTCGCCCATCCCAGCACATAGGTTTGGTATAAAGGAAGGGAATCCATGACATGATGAAAGATAGCAGACCACCATACCTCACATCTACAGTGTCAGACCTGGCTTCCCCCAGAACCCGGCGGGCCAGGCCTAGATCGAAACTCAGGGCAGCTACTCTTGACATCAGGTCTCCCGAGGGAGGAGGCAGACAGTCGCCCTTAAGACCTGACGGAGGCTCACAGCCACCTGTGGCACTCTGCTGCCTCCAGACATCCTGACCTAGACACGTGGCCCAGGGTGGTCCAGGCTGAAGTAGCAAGAGAATACAGCCAAAGCTGTGTGAGTGATACGTCCGTGGGCTCTGGAACACCAGGAAGCTACACAGCCAGGATAGCACTTTGCTTTAAAAACAGTATTTACTTTCTGGCTTTATATGTAATGGGAGAGTATTAAATAAAACCTTAAAAAGTGTAAAATTACATAGGAGAACTTAATTATGGAATATTCCTACTAGGTAATAACAAATGGTTATATTTCAGCCTATAATCGCCAGTCTCTCAACTCACTGTGTGTGGGGTGTGTGTGTGTGTGTACACGTGTGTACATACATGTATATGTGTTCTACATATCCTAAAATGACAAGATGACCGAAATCTCAGGACCTCATGTCCCAATCAGTCCCTGCCTATGTGGCATCCACAGGAGACTGCAGAGATCAGTAGGGCTATTTCTTTTCTTCTCTTTCACAGACTATCTGTCACCCGGCAGGTCACATACTGTCCCTTTCAGACACCAACCAGCCCTTCAACTTCTACCTGAGACCTTTCTTATAGAACTCAAGTATGAATTCATTCAGCAATGCCCACACACACAAACACAAATACATATACATATACATGTACGTACACACGTGTACACACACACACACACACACACACACACACACACACGTGCGTGCATTCACGCATACATACACTTTGTCACTTCAAGATCCCCCAACTCCAATAGAATTCTTTCCTGCTAATCCACCTCCCACCAGGCCTGCCCCATCTGCACAACTCCCCAGGAAGGCTTACCTCAGGCTCAGCCAGGGACCCCTGCCGCCCGCCCGGGACATACAGAATGCAGCTTCACAGCGTGTCTGCTGAAACTATGGCTCGGGTGTCCTGCTTCTCCTAATGGTCCCAGACCCAGCTCTGTTAAATTTGGTTATGCCCTCTGCCCCGCAGCAAATTCAACCACCAGAACATTGTTCGCTGCATCGGGGTGAGTCTGCAAGCCCTGCCCCGCTTCATCCTGCTGGAGCTCATGGCCGGTGGAGACCTCAAGTCCTTCCTCAGGGAGACACGCCCTCGCCCGGTGAGTGAGTGAGTGAGAACTAGCCTTCCCTTCAGTGCTGGCTGTAAAAGATCAAGGGTGAGGAGGGGAGCAGGAGTGGGTTGTCTAGGAAGATGCATGCTTGATGGGATCGTAGGCGTCAGCACTATGGTTCCGGGATGAAGGGCATGGGCAGGACTGGATGGACAGAAAAAGAGCACTAGGTTTAAGGAACCTGTGCAAGACTTACACAGTTGATTCAATAGCCTGACTGCTTTCCACGCCTGATGACTCTGGATCAGAGGGGGCTTGCATACCAACCCTGTCACTAACTCGCTTTCCGTCCCCTGATTCCGAACCCACTGATCTCTTCTCTCAAGCAGATGTAATAATAATACACAGCATCCTGACTTGGTAGTTTTCTGTAAAATAATAAATTAATAGTAATAATAATAATAACGTGCTGGAATATTTATGAGGGTAGCGTATGTGCCTGTGGTGTCTTGGATGAGGGACAGAACTTGTGACGAACTCTAAGGTGGACCCGTGAAACCCAGCCTCCAGCCCCTGCACCGCCGTCAGGCACCACGTGACCCAGAGCAGCCCACCTCCTTTGACCTTAACATCTGTGCAGGTGGAACCTGAGGCTCGGAGTGGAGCATCCTAGAAATTACTTGAAAGGACAAAACACTGCCTCTCCAGCCACCAAGAGTTTAGTACCTTTCCCTGAAGGGCCTTCGGGAGGCCCACAGTCACTAGGAACTGGAGCAGAGCAGGCCTGGGTAAGGACCCAGGGTAAGAACCGTTTCTCAAGGAATCTCCACAAAGACTAGCTCAAAAAGAGCAGTGGCCACCAGCCCTGCCAGAGAAAAGCAGAGTAAGCCTGACACACTAGTGACAGAACGTCAAGAACTGACCACACTGTTCACGGGGACTAGAAGAGGCAGCAGGACCCCTGGGATGTCGGCTCCAATCTCCATCTCCAGCTAGGTTCAGTAGCCCCCGCAATGCCCTGGGTTCAATCCCCATGTTGCATAAACCAAGGGTAGTGGAACATAGTTGGGAAATAAAAGGACAATCAGGAGGTCATGACCATCCTCAGCTACATAATGAGTTTGAAGCTAGCCTGGGATAAATGAGCCCCTATTTCAAAGAGAAATAAGAAAAGTAAAATAGCCTCATTTTGGGATCCTACACATATGGACACCTAAAAGGTCCCATGGTCCCCCCTTGAAAAAGAATAGCAGGATGCTGGGAGACAGTGGGGAAAGATTAACCCCTCTCATGAACTAAATTCACATCAGCATCATTGTCCTCTGAGCTTTCACACATAACAACACTACCCTATGAAGTCAATAGTGCAGATCTCATGCCATTTTACAGATGGGAAAACTGGCCCTGAAAGGTTACCGGCATGCCAGGGCCATGGAAAATAGAAAGCCAGGGCTAGAACTTGGGACTTGGGACTCCTGGTTTCGCTGCCATGTAGGTGCCGAGAATTGAACTCAGGTCCTCTACAAGAGCAGTGCTCTAACCACTGGGCAATCTCTCCAGCCCCATGTCTAAAAACATTTTAAGGGCTGGAGAGATGGGTCAGTGGTTAAAACATTTGTGGTTAAAGTGCTTGCCACACAAGGACTGGAGTTTGCATCCCCACGTTATCTCACGTAGAGGTCTTTTGGGCATGATAACCTGTCTGCAGTTCCAGCCTCAGAGGGTCAAGACAGGGCATCTCTAGAGCAAGTGGCTAGCAAGACTAGCCATGTTGAGATACTCTGGGTGTGACTGAGGAACCCTACCTTAGTGACTAAGATGAAAGTGAGTGGTTCCTGACATCAGCCTGGGGCCTGTAATGCACAGACATGCATAACCATGTGCACACAGCGCGCGCGCGCACGCGCACACACACACACACACACACACACACACACACACGCTTGCACATATGCACACTCACGCACTTACAACACACACGCAAGTGGAAAAATATAATAAATAATATATAGACCATTTAGAGACATTGCAATAGAAGATTTCAAAAACACTATGCTCCATTGGTTTTCTCTCAGGCCTGTTTATCAGGTTGTAGCATGCACATGAAGTTTGGAGTAGACGAATGTGTAAAATACATAAAAGAGTAAGAACGTCTGTCCTGGATTCCTGTGGCCTGGACAACCCTAACCCCAGCTGTACATTAAATCACTTGGGGTGCTTTTAAATAAACAAAGCCATGCCTATCCAAAAAGATGGATTCCTTGGCCACCGTTGGGGCAAAGCAACTGATTTTGAAAGGGGTGAGACCCCTGCTAGAACTGCCTGAGTGGACTCAGCCTCCTCGCAGACAGAAGCCAATATACCATCTTTCTCTCCTCCACCAAAGCCTCATCAGCAATCCTCTTGTCTTCCCACAGAACCAGCCCACCTCCCTGGCCATGTTGGATCTTCTACATGTGGCTCGGGACATCGCCTGTGGCTGTCAGTACCTGGAGGAAAACCATTTCATCCACCGGTGAGCCAGTAACCTTCATGTCCTCACAGCCCAAATGAGACCCTGTTCGTCCTGAGAGCAGATCTCCCCGACGTTTTTTAGTGAAGACTAGGTCTCTCTTCCAGATCTGGTTGTGTGTGTCACCTTTGTCTTTGAGGGGTACTGTCTTCCCAGGCATCTCCTGTCCCTGTTTGAAGTGAGTGTCTCTACACTTCCCCACAGGGGCTAGGTGGAGGCTGGGGGATGACTCCCACCCTCCCATGGTCCTCCTGCCTATACGTTCAAGTCTTACATCACCTTGAGCTTCCCCTACCTAGAAACTGGGCTCTTCAAAGGAATGTTTCTTCAACTCATCCTGGTATCCCTGGCATATTATTGGATACCGAGTAGTGGCTGGATAAATTATTTTTTTTCCAAAATACTCTAAAGTGAAGCCTAATAATAGTTTCTTTTTACTGCTGCGTCATTTCCTCCGCCGTCTGTGAACCTTGTATTTAAATGCTGTGTGGACTGAGGCATGAGTACTCACACTCAATGCTCATAAACATCGTGGGTCACAAGTTTCCTCCCTCATGGCCATTGATGATAGCTGGATCGGAAATCCAAAAAGTCAAATATATTACACTAGGTTCTTTTTTGTTTGTTTTTTGCCCGAGTCAGGGTTTCTCTGTGTAGCTTTGCACCTTTCCTGGATCTTGCTCTGTAGACCAAGCTGGCCTCGAACTCACAAAGATCCGCCTGCCTCTACCTCCCAAGTGCTGAGATTAAAGGCGTGCACCACCACCACCCGACCTGCAAAGCTCATAATGGTTTGCTTCTAACTCAGTAAATGGTAGCCTAGTGAACTCACAGTTATTTATTAACCCATGTCTTCAAACCATGCTCATCCCCATTAGTGCGCATAGGCACAGAGCAGAAAACAAGAGTCCTGTATGCATTTAAGAGAGAAGTGTGGAAGCGCATAGTAGCCAGGCTTTCTCCCTGCTAGAGTGAGGAAGCCAGGAAGTCAGGAAGTAGACTCGCCCAGGTTTTCCAAGTCACTGTGAAGACCAGACAGTGGCCTCTTGTAAACCACCCTGTCTCCTCACTGCCCACTCACTGCTTTGGTTCTCGGTCTTTCCTCTTGTTTTTAACCTTTTCCAACTTGCAGGCCTATCTGACTGATAGAAATTGACGGCAACCCAGACCACTCCTCTGTGTCTTCATCTAAAGCCACACAGTCTGCTGCCCTTTTAATTGCGCCCCAAACTTTCCATAAACCCCCAACTCTGGGCTCTTCCGTCTCTCAGTGGAGGCAAGTCTGTGCTCCTTTGGAAATCAGCCTCCACTAAAGCCACTCACCCATCTTTTCGCCCATGATCTTTAAGTCTGGATTCATCTACTAGCAGTCTGTGTATCGCCTGGGTGACTTCAGGTGTCTGTCTTTGCTGCTCATGGAGATGGCTTCAGCGCTGGCATTCCACCCACAACCAGCACCACAACCGACAGAGTATCTAGCTGAGGGAATCATTTCCTTTACTGACAATCTGAAATCCACTTTGTTAAGATATTTCACGTTCTGTAAGAGAGAACATGATCACATTCTTCCAAGATGCCTACCACCTCCAGATCTGGAAATGGTTCGTGAAGATCAGAATTAGGTCTCTGAGTAATCATTTGCTGCTCTTTTGGTGTGTGTGTGTGTGTGTGTGTGTGTGTGTGTGTGTGTGTGTGTGTGTGTGTGTGTGTGTGTGTATGTGTGTGTATGAGTAAGTGGGGAATGGAGCACATACATGTTTGTGTAGGTGTATGTACATAGGATTGCAGGTGCAAGTGTGTGCACATGCCAGAGGTTGGTACCAAGTGTCTTCCTCAGCCACTTTTCATCTTATATTCCTTAACCCAGAGCTCATCACTTCAGCTAGGCTGGCCAGCCGAGTCGCTCCAGGGATCTGCCTGTGTCTGCCTCCCCAATGCTAGGTCACAAATACAAGCCTCTGGCTGATTGTGTGAGTGTTGGGCGGTCCAAACTCAGTCCCTCATGCTTCCACGGCAAGTTCTTTACCAGCTGGGTCACCTCCCCAGCCTCTCATTTTGTCTCCTTCAAGAAATTGAATTGTCAAAGGTCAAGTGAAGATTGTGTTGAATGACCCGTTTGAAGCGAAAGGGAACATCTAGAAATTGCTCACCTTCATCAGAGTTTTCCTCCTGGGCTCCCGTGGTAGTTTGTATCAGGGAAGTGCCTTACAGCTTCTCACTGGCTAGGAGGTTCATGGGACACTTGACAGTTACCTCTCCCTCGCCCCACCCCCACCCACCCCCACCCCCCTTGAACCCACCTTTAGGATTCCCAGGCTGCCACTCCGAGCTGACTCCCTCAAATAGAGCCACACTTCCCCACAATCTTTCTTCACTAAAAGCTGATGCTTTGGGACATGGTTTGCTGAAATTCCAAGCTGTATGTGCCATTCTACCAACGCCTTGTGTGTTTGATACTATTACATTTATTTCCTTATCATTAAATTCAAAGTCACTTTTTAAGCAATGGTCTCATATACTTCCGTGTCAAGACCTTTTGGGAGACAGAAGCATTTCTCCCAATCCACTTCATATTTCTCTTCAGAATTAATGGCTAATTGTTTTCCTGACATACACTTTATGCTTTTAAGGTTCTCTTTGGATATTTTGTGAACCACTGCTCTTCAAAAATTCAACTTCAACTTAATGAAATGGGTTAGTGATGTTAACAAGCATCCAATTCTCACTCCAGACCATTTTTTTGAATCTTAAGCCATGATCCCCAAGTCATACTTTTAAAATATTTAAACTTTTATTTCTTTTAGTTTTTTTATGAGTAGGAGTGTTTTGCCCACATGTATATATGTATGTGCACAGTGTGTGGGGGTATCTGCAGAAGTCAGAAGAAGGCATCAGACCCACTAGCTCTGGAGTTACAAATGGTTATACGCCACCGTATGGGTACTGGATATTGAACCCAGGTCCTCTGCAAGAGCACCAAGTGTTCTCAACTGCTGAGCTATCTCTCCAGCTCCCTCTTTAAATTTTTTAATTTTTGTTTGTTTGTTTGTTTTTCAAGACAGGGTTTCTCTGTATAGCTTTGTTGCCTTTCCTGGGACTCACTTTGTAGACCAGGCTGGCCTTGAACTCACAGAGATCTGCCTGGCTCTGCCTCCCAAGTGCTGGGATTAAAGGCGTGTGCCACCACCGCCCAGCTCCAGCTACCTCTTATTTTACTTTTTAAGATAGGGTCCCCCTTGGTAGCCCAGGCTAGCCTAGAACTTGCTAGATAGCCCAGAATAGCCTGAAATTCAGGTCCTCCGGTCTCAGCCTTTCAAGTGCTAAGAATGTAGACATATACCACCTTCCCAAGCTTGCTACTTTCTTTTTCAGTGTGTGTGTGTGTGTGTGTGTGTGTGTGTGTGTGTGTGTGTGTGATATTGGTATGTACACATGGATGTTTTCCATAAATATGGACACACATGCATACGTGCATGTGCATATGTATGTTCATACATATGAAGGCCCAAAGATTGATGTCAGGAATTATTCTCTATCACTTTTCTACTTTATTCACTGAGGCAGGGTCTCTCAGTCAAACCCAGAGCCTGTCGATATGGCTAGTCTTCCTAGCCAACCTGCTCTGAAGATTCCCTGTATCCACCTTCCAAGGCTAGAAATGCAGGCATGCTACCACATCATCCCTGGCTTTCTATGGGTTCTGGAGACCTAAATCCAATCCTCCTGTTACACATGGCAAGTTCTGTAACCACTGAGAAATCCCCAGCCCATCCTCACTTTTAAAAGCCATCTCAGCCAGGTGTTTATCCTCCAACTTCATCCTCAACCAAGACTAAGAACCTCCACAAAGCCATCTGAAAGCATAAAAACACCATCTGTGCCCCTTAAGGTACTTGTTGGGGTTTGGTTTTGTTTTTTTCTGCATAGGGCTTTAACATGATTAGCACTGCATTCCAGACTTCTGGCTGGGGTCTGGTTCCCACATGTATGTCAATGCAGAAGCAGTCTGGGGCCAAGGGGGACAAGTCTGGGAAGTCCAGCCCCAGTGCCTCACAGGTGTGCTGCAGGAAAATGAGCCACCTGGAGCCCAGGAGCAGAGTGCCAACTTCTTAGAAGAAGTGACTCTTCAGCCGCACAGCTTAGCAAAGGATCGAATCACAGGTGTCAGAACCACACTGGCTATTAAAATACAACAACAACAACAACAAAACTAGAAATGTTTGGAGATATGGCAACCTATTTGAAGTCATACTGTTCTGGAAAATTTCTTCAAACTATTGGCAAACACTAACCCATGCTCTATGTAGAACAGTATCCCAAAGCCAGATAGCATTTCTTATACCCCTGTGTTGTCTGCCTTTAGCTTAGATGTTTCATAAAAGGAGGATCATTATAATACCCTGTGTTCTGTAATGAGAATTAGTCTTTAACAATGCCTAGCACACAGTAAAAGACCAGCAAGTTTTGCTTTATATTATAGTTGACTTCATTACTCATATCTCACTAAGCACTGTTATATTTGTAAAGCGTCCCTGGAGTCAGCACAGAACACACCCAGAGACTAAATTTTCAGCATAAAGGAGATTTATACCCTGGAGGGGCAAGTCGGGGGGTGGGGTGGCTGCTTCTGGATTAGGCAAAGGCAGAAAGTAGGTGTTTCTGTGGGACTTTAAGGAGAAAGGGGGGAAAGTCTGTGTTAGAAAGAGTTGGTAAGTCCTGATTGGACAGGTTAGCCAGTGTAGCCAAACCATGAATTTTAATTTCTAGACTCTGGTATTTTGATAGTTGGACCTTGGAGTCCAGTCTCAGGAATGAGTCATCGGCCAAATGAGGGACTGGACCTTGGGAGCTAGCCTTAGGAATGTAACCTAATGGTTTAGCAAGGGAAGGGGAAGGGAAAGAGCCAAACCTGTTGGCCCCGTGCTTGCCATGTTTGGGCCTCTTAGAGACCCCTCAATAAGAGTTGCTTTTCTGTGGCTGAGATAAAACACCATGACCAAAACCACCACCAGCCAGGAACCAGGAAGTGTTCAAATACATGAACCTATGAGGAACATTTCTCATCGAAACCACGGAGGTTTCAACCAGCTCCCCTAATCCTGGTCTGGAATCAGCATGGCGATTTCCTCCACAGTGAAGTATAATATAACAGCATGAATACAGGGTGAAGAGGAGAACTGTTGGAACTTCACTGGGGGTGAAAGGGCTAGAACGTTTTATGTATAAAATTAAGAAATCTATTTTTCTTCCAAGGGATATTGCTGCTAGAAACTGTCTTCTAACCTGTCCGGGAGCTGGAAGAATAGCAAAGATTGGAGACTTTGGGATGGCCCGAGACATCTACAGGTGAGAGAATTGCCTTGCGCCACCAAAGCCTTCCTCCACCATCCAGTCTCCTCCAATAAATGCCTATGAAGGCCTGCACCTTACATCATCCAGTACCTTGTCAACTTCCCACGTGGGCTCTCAGTGAGTGCCTTCCACGATACAGGAACCTTGAATTAGTGTGCAGTCTAATTCTCGGTGGTACTTGATACCACGTTTCATCTTGGCTTATGTCTCTGGCTCCAACTGTCTTACCCTGCCGTGTTCTAACACAGAATAACTCGATGTGTAAAAAGCTTTGAGATGGGTTTTATATCTTACTCGACCCCTCAACTCTCAAAAATCCTAAACGATTGCAGTGGCATTCATCACCAGAGACACAAGCTCCCCAGGATGGACAAGGTATGGGGTCTTGCCAGCACTTAGAGACACAGAAATAGAGTTCAAAACACAAGGGCCCCTTGTTCAGCTTCATTGATTTTTTTTCCCTATCACATTCTCAAGACTACATAAAAATTACCAATCAAGGAATGATGATACAGCATAGTGGAAAAATATTTGCCATGTGTATACAAGGTCCAGTCTTGGTCTTCAACACTATAATAATAGTAATAAAGAAAGGGTTTTAAATGATCAAATATAGTGTTTTTGTTACACCTTCTCTCTTTATTTCTCAACCTGTAGTTTCTTATTTTTCTAATTATTTGCAACTCTGACTTGCTAGATGGGATGAGCAAGCTGTTCCTTCACATGGTCACTAATCAGTCCCTTCCCTAATGCTCAAAAGTGGGAACCTGGTTATACGGAGCTTTCATTATCTGAGGAATGAGTAAGAACATCTGGAAACTAGAGAGGACTTCAGTGAGAACGAATAAGCATCTCCAGAGGGCCAGGGGCATTGATCCTGCGCTGGGACCCTGAGGCCATGGTGTATGGAGCACAGAATCAGGGAAGAACTCTTTGGAACCATCGACTGATGCTATCATTGCATGATTTCCACATTTTCCCACTTTGCTTTTTACCCCCCATTTAGTTATTTTTCTCATCTCTGTGATAAAACACCCCAACAAAAGCAACTTCGGGAAGAAAGGGTTTACTTGGCTTTCAGTTCAAGGGTACAGTCTATCACAGTGGAGAAATGAATGCAGAAGAAGCCTGGAGCGGCTGGCCACATCATGCCCACAATCAGGAAGCAGAGAGAGATGAATACATGCTCAACTTGCTTTCCTTTTTTTTTTCCCCCTAGTCTAGAACCCAAGTCCAGGGAATGGTGCCACCCTCCTCTGGGGTGGGTCTTCCCAGCTCACTTCACCTACTCAAGATAATCCCTCACAGGCATGCCTAGAGAGGCTCATCATCCAGGTGATCCCAGAGTCTGTGAAGCTGAGAATCAGCGTTAACCACCACAGCCTTCTCCCCAAGGTTCTGTACACCTCCCTGTACTTTCTCAGGACATTGGGGAGTGCCTCTGGTTTCAAATACAGCAGTGTAGCGTGACATCCAGCTCCACGTCCCTTATTGGGTCTTCCTCTCTGACAACTCCTTAGAAGTCAGATTCTCATCTCTGTGGCAAGCACATGAGCTAAATGAATCTATGGGGATGAAAGTGTTGATGTTGGGCCACAATTACAGAGCCCTCAGTCCATGGCCGTATGTTTGACACTGTTGCTTCCAGCCTGTGGTATTACAGGACACGGGGCACAGGAGCACATGACGCCAAGTTCACTTCATGGTGGACACAAAGCAAAGACAGAAAAAGGGATGAGTGGACTGTGGTCCACACATCATCAAGAGCATGCCCCCCATGGCGTAACTCCCTTCTGATAAGCCCCACCATTTAACAGTTTCTACTACATGCCAGAAGTGCAGCAGGCTGGTGACCAAGGCTCTAGCAGATGGCGTCTAGGGACACTTGAGATCCAAACCAAAGCAATTCCTTTTCTCCAGACTTCAGCCATCCTCTCGAGTCCCCTGCATCTGTAGGTGTTCTGGACTAAGAACGGTCTTTGGAGAGAACTCCTTGGCCAGCTCCATGATATACCTCTCTGTGATGCTGCCCCTGTATGTACCCTTATTTTATATACAGAAAAGTCAATCTTTCATCTGTATCTCTGACTTCCATTACTACTATTATACATGGTGTTAGTGCTGCGATTTCAAGTGTGGGTTTCTTCCACCGAACTATATCCTTGGGAGAAAGAGAGACTATGATTTATTTATGTCCTCAGTACATGGTGGAGCACTTGATACATCCTAATACTCAGAACGTGCTTATTGAAGTCATTAATTAGTGTAGACAGCTGGAGAAAAGCTGTCTCCCATAACACACAGGCACAGAACATCAGGCTAGGTGTGGAATTGGCTTAATGGGTAAATGAGTTAATTTATTAGTTCTTATTAGCCAGTTGCATCAATGGCATTGCTGATGAAAACTAATAAATTAATTCATCTATATGTTAAGCCAGCTCATGCCCAGCCCTGTGTCCTTCTGTCTGGATGTGCTGTGGGAAGCAGCCTCCAGCCAGCTGTCTAGATTATTTGTTGAGTGCCAACAGTGAATGAAATGCCACTGTATAAGTACCACGGAGGATCCAAAATGAACAAGACACGAGCCCTGTTCTCAGCCCTCCCATTCTGGAATTACTGTAGGTCATCAGAAACACGCTGTACTTATAAGGTTGGAGTAATGTTATTCATTGTGAGTTATAATAAACAAAACCCAACAGGGAAATCTAAACAGCCTCTAGCAGGGATCTTAGTCACTGCATAGATCTTTTCCTCTGTGCCTCCAGTGGGCCATTAAGTGACACCAAGATTCTTAACTAAATGATCTGTGCTCCCCCGCTCTCCTCCCCAGCCACCCAGGACCTGTCTTTAATTTTGGTGTTTTTTCACAGGCAAGCAGTATTGCTGCCCCTTTCCCAAGCTTCCAGGCAGAGTTTCTGTTCACTAACCCATTCCGATCCAAGCTTGGTCTCCTCTTCTTCCCCCACAGGGCCAGCTACTACAGAAAGGGCGGGTGTGCCATGCTGCCAGTGAAGTGGATGCCCCCAGAGGCCTTCATGGAAGGAATATTTACTTCTAAAACAGATACATGGTGAGTCTTCCCTCTGCCCTCCTGCAAGTTCACTGTGACTTAGTGATGATCTTGGACCAACTGGACCACACCCCGGGAGCTCTTCTGCCGGGGAGAAGGGGAGGAAGAAGCCTCGGTGGAGACTCTTAAGTGTTGGTGTTTATCAGAACAGTTCCTTAAAACGCCCATCACAAGACCCCACCCTGAGAGCTGATCATTCAGGAGTGGGATCCAGATGAACTTGCGTTTCTACCAAGCTCCCAAGTAATGCTGACTTCCCTGGCTAGGAGGCCACACATGGAGACTCCCTTATCATTTTAAATGACAAATTAAACTCAAGCCCCCTCACAAAGCATGAGCATACACACACACACACACACACACCAGTAAAAGTCGTTTGAATTACATTAAACCCCACAATAAGAAGAAAACAGAATGGGATGGGGGTGGGGGAGGACGGGAACCACCTAAAACAAAGTTAGACCTGGGCAAGTTCATGGACAAGTCATCCTTCACTTCAAAGAAAAGAAAAATGTTGACATCCAAGCCCACAGAGTTCAGATCCAGAACCCAGGCTGCTCAGTCTCCTAAGAGTCCCAAAAGGCCCAGGAATTGAAAGTCGGGGTACAACAAATAGGAAAACTGGTTAAAGGTCTGTAAGAACTAATTGAACCCTCTGGCTCAGCCCTCCACCCCCTGAATCTTGGGGACTGTCCCTCCCCTGCCATCAAGCCTGGTGGTCTCCCAGCAAAGAGATCCAACCAAAGTCCCCCTGGTCTTGGTGGTATAGACATCGGCAAGAGTGAGGTACTCAATCATATGCAAGAGCAGCCTTCAAAGTCTGCGTTGTTGAGGGTGTGTCCTCCCTGCACCAGGCCGGGCGATGAGGGAATTAATTCCTCGGCAAAGTGAGCCATGAGGTATAAGGCTCACAAGTGAGGTTGTCCATGAGGCATTAGGCTGAAAAATGGTCACCAGACCATAATGTTCTGATCCCAGAAGCCCACAATTGTTAGCTGATTCCATGATAATGTCTTAAGAGACACCATGACCATAGTAACTCTTATAAAGGAAAACCTTTAACTGGGGCTGGCTTACAGTTCAGAGGTCTAGTCCATTATCATCATGGCGCTGGAGAGGTAGCTGAGAGTTCTACATTTGGATCCACAGGCAATAGGGAGAGTGAGCCACTAGACCTGGCTTGAGCTTCTGAGACCTCAAAGCCCACCCCCCTTGTGACACACTTCCTCCCAACAAAGCCATACCTACTCCAACAAGGCCACACCTCCTAATAGTGCCATTCCCTATAAGTCTATAGGGGGAGGGCATCCATTTTCATTCAAACTACCACAATGACAGAGCCCCCTTCTGACCTAGGTAGGATACTATGAGCAAGAGCCTTGGATATTTCTAGGCCAGTGAGATTTGCCTGAACCTAACCCAGAGGGTCTCAAAGTGGGGTCTACAGGTCAGCAACAACAGATCCCCTGGCACTCATTCGCAATGTAAATATGCAAATCCTCAACCCCTCACTTCAAATTTCCTGAAGGGGTATGATTAAGTGAAGGATCTTGAGACAAAGTAGATTTTTTTTTTTCTGGATAATCTCCTGGGTGGAAGGAACTGACATGACCAGTGTTCCTATCAGAGTTGGGGAATGGGGAAATTCTTCATATTCAGAGGAGTGAACTATATGACCCCAGAGCCTTTAGTGAAGTAGCCGCACATGAAAGGACTCCATCAGGGACTGAAAGAAGCAAACTGAGTAACTACTTTGCCCTAGAGCAGTGGCCCTCAACCTTCCTAATGCTGTGACCCTTAAGTACAGTTCCTCATATTGTGCTGACCCCCAACCCTAAAATTATTTAGTTGCTACTTCATAACTGTCATTTTGCTACTGTTATGAATCGAAATGTAAATAACTGATATGCAACCCCCAAAGGAGTCGTGACCCACAAGTTGAGAACCACTGCCCTGGAGGCTCGGGGGGGAACGTCACACTAACGTTGTGACATAAGCCCAGCAATACTCATTTCACATGTGTGGGCTTCAGATCCATCCAAGAACAAATTACTGTTTTGTTACGCCACCCAGTGAATGACATTTTTTTTTCCCCCCTCCAGCTACCACAGGAAAAACAAAACCCACAAAGGCCACACCTTGTCATGTCGGCAGGCTGGCTCACTTTCTTAGCGCTTTCTCCTCAGCTTTTGGTCGTCTAACCTTACAACACCATCAGCCAGCCAACAACAAACATTTGAGAGACGGTTCTAATGAAGAAAAAAAAGCACAAGAGACCGGACAGGGAGGAAGGAAATGTAAAAACACTAGGAAATCCTTTTAAAAGTACACTGTCCTCAGAGAAATAAAATACGGCAACCCTAAGTAAAGGACAGTGCTTTTGGGTGTTGGGACAATGGCTTGGCTTACTCGCCCAGAGTGAGGACTAGAATTCAGAGTCCCCGAAACCTATGTCAATGTAAGAATGCCCACCTGTAATTCCAGCCTCAGAAGGCAGAGACCAGGGATCCCAGCAAACTGGCTTGTGAGACCAGCTGTAGCGAGTCTTCCTCTGTCCCGCCAGCCAGCTCCCAAATAACCACCCGAAGGATTCTTATTAATCATGAAAGCTCAGCCGACAGCTCAGGCTTGTTTTTAGCTAGCTCTTATAACTTAAATTAACTCGTTTCTATTAATCTATGTGCTGCCCCGAGATTCATTTACCTCATCTATGTATGGTCCAGCCTGCTTTCCTGCTTCCTCTCTGTCTGGCTGGTGACTCTGCCCTTTTCTTCCAGGCGCCCTCTGTGCCTGGAAATCCTGCCTAGCTACTGGCCATTCTTCAGCTTTCTGTTAAACCAGTCAGAGTGACACATATTCACAGTGTACAAAAAAAGAGTATTCCACAGCAGCCAGCCATATTGGAGAGCTCTGAGTTTTACAGGGAGCCCTGCCTCAGTGAATACAGTCCCCAAGAGAGATGGAGGATGAACTCCAACATCAACCTCAGGCCTCCACATAGACTTGCACCCATTGTATGTACACCATACACACACACACACACACACACACCATTCACACACATGGAAATGGAAAATAAAACAGTCCTTTGGAAGGGGACATTCTCAGGAATAAAAACGTGATCAGTACCCTCAAGGAGGCCCTCAGAAGCCCATGTGGGTGTACATAACAGCATCCTTCCAAGGACACAGGAGTGGAAAGGAAGGGGCAGAGAGAGACAGTTGAGAAAGCTGGACAAAGACAGCTTCAGCCAGATGCTCAAGGCCAGCATCAGCATCGTGTCACCTTGATAGCACGTACTCCTGAGACGAAGGGGTGTGAATGTGGTCCTCCCCAAACTCCTTAGTCCCAGTGTAATCATGAGGAAAGCGGGTAAAGCTGAGAGAGATCCCACTGAATCCCTGACCTGGACTGTTCAAACCTGCCCAGCCAGAACAAGGACATCCAAAGAAGCCAAGGGAGTGTGACAGCTCAATGTAACATGATGTCCTAATGGGATCTGGGAAGAGAATAGGGAAATGCCGTGAAAACTGAGGAAATCTGAACAAACCATGGGTTTTAGTTAATAATGCCTTAATGCTGATCCATTCATTGTAATTAATGTACCATGTTAATGTGTTGCTAAAGATAGCAAGAACCGTGTATAGAGTGCATGGAAACACAATATTGCTAATACAATCCCTTCGCAATGTGAACCATTCTGTTTTTTAAAAAAATGAAGTTTATTATTTTTTCATCTGATAACTGAAATGTAAAAGTCGTGGATGGAACGGCATACAGAATTAAGTAAAACTTCGGGGAAGAGAAACAATTCTAAAGAGATGGGAGACGAAGGAAAGAAAAGAGCAGGAAAATGAGAGGATTAAGCCAATCGATCTGATAAGCTAGCAAAATAAGAGTCCCGGGAAGGAGGACATGGGAGATATAGAAAATAAACATGTCAAAGCAACAAAGGAACACTGTCCAGAATAGGACGCACATCTCCCGGGTAAAGGTATCCACTAAGTGTCAAGTCACACAGCTCAAGAACCACGCGAGCATATCGTTGTGAAGTTCCAGGCCAGAGCCTATAATGACTCTGCATGCTTCCAAGCAGAAAAATAAATAGAGAAACTGGCCAGGGGTTAAAATGTCAGGGAATCAAAGTGGCATGGAAATTGTTCCTAGCACAGAAAACACAAGACAATGGAAATGTCCTCCAGTTCTGAAAGCCCCGTACTGAGATAATGTCCTAAGATGCAAGACTCCCCTTCCTGACCCATGCTGGCTATTTTAAGCAAGCAGCTTAGTTATTTCTAAGCCCATGAGATTCGCCTTGACCTAACCCACTGAGTCTCAAAGTGGGGTCCATAGGCCAGAGGTAACCTGGAACTCATCATTAGCACCTTCAAATCAGCTCCACCCACCCACCTCAAGCTTCATGCAGCAGGAACTGCAGAGGTGGAAGCCTAGCCATCTGCTTTAACAAGCCCTCCAGAGGACTCACAGGGGCACCAAAGAGACAGTGACAGCCACCTAACCTACTCAGAGGCAGAATAACATCAGCAAGTTAGTCATTGTTCTGGAGACATGAACGACCTATGACCCATCAGGTCTGCTCCTGGTGTGTGTCACCCACGAGAAGAGGTGACACAGATGGACATGGGCAAAGGTCCCCAATGACACAAAACCACCACCTAACTTCCCCTCAATCAGGGGACGGAAAGACAAAGGGACAGAAACTGCCGAGCAGTATTAAAAGGATACACTAAGCCTACAGCATCAACACAGAAAAATGTTCATCCACGGTACGAGATCCAGTGAGGGGGGGAAAAAAAATCAAGCCACAAAAGGGAATGTGGGAATATTTAAAAACAATTTTACAATGCAAAAAAAAACCCCTAACTTTGTAATACAGTCTTAGTTGCATATATCTTTACATGTTAAAGAATATGAAAAAAAAAACCCAAGGGAAATTCACTCTAAACTTGGGGCGGGGGAGGGGGGGCCGCAAAGAAAGAAGAGATGGAGAGGGAACATGTCTATATCTGTTTATTCAAGAAGAAAAGGAAACACTCTTATCAGGAAGGCAAAATAACACCTCGATTCTCTCAAATGATGTGGTGGCACATGCCTGTAACCCCGGCACTGAGGAGCCTTAGGCAGGGAGATTGGAGGTTTGAGGCCAACCTGGGCTAAATAGTTTTAGGCCAGCCTGAGCTACAGCCAGGCCTTGTTTTGTCTTTTAAAATAACAACAAAGGATACTTCGATCACTAACTAGTATCTAACTATATGTACTTATCTATATGTACATATCTCTATGAACCTATCTATATGTACCTAGCTATATGTACCTGTCTGTAGACAAGCAAAGAATGTATCGCTGTGGCTCTTCAGACATCTTCCCTACTGGATTTTATTGTTTGTTGTATTGATGGGGATCTTCTTTCCCCTTAGAAGTCAGAAAGACCGCATGAGAGGGGTTAATTCATGTTCCTGGCCATTTGCAGGCAGCTAATTTCACCAACACAGTAACAGTAAAAGAAAGCATTCCTACTCCACAGATGTGCATTTTCCCTACCACTGTAGGGCAATGTTTACTGACAGCAGGAAGCTGCATGGAGATACTAGAACAAAGACAGATTTCCTTTCTCCAAAATCTGATCATTAAACTAAGAGTTGGAAATAAAAATGTCATCAGAGTAGAAAATATTATTTCTGGAACCTAATAAACTGCATCTCAAAAGTCCTTTAAAACAAACAACAGGAAGTCAAATACCTTTTTTAAAAAGGGGGAAATGTCTCATTTGATGTCAAAACACAGACAGAAAAAGCGAAACAGAATATTGTCAGTGCAGAAAGCGAACAGATGAAAGTAATAGGTGGGCATGCCTATTAAAAATGGCCCTGTCTTTAATCGAAAGCCAACAGGGAAGAGGGACTCGTTGTATAAAGTGTTGGAAGAGTCGTTCAGAGAAACAAACCAATTTTGACCCTTCCCTCCCACTGTACATAAATTCTAAAGGAATTCAAGGAGAGAGAGAAACACCTAGAAAATAGTACACATGTACTTAATCTTTGGTGAAGAGAAGATGGCACAATTGTAAAATAAATAGAATTACAAAAAGTTAATATATTTAACTACTTGGAAATGCAAGCCTTTGATACACGATAAAGTTAGATCATAAAGCAACTAATAGAAGGATTTTGGCTAGGCCTGGTGGTACATTCTTGTCATTATAACTCTTTAAGGAGCTGAGGCAGGAGGATTGCAATATCAAAGCCCGCCTGACCACAGAGTGAGTTTAGGGCCAACATGATCCACTACCCAAAATTAAATTTTAAAAAAGAAAGCAGGGAGACTCAACTCAGTGGTAGAATGTTTGCCTAGCACATGCAAGACCCCGGATTCAGTCCCCAGCCCTACCTCCAACTCCACCAAAAAATAAGGATTTTTATTTTTGATAAAGGTGAACATCTTTTTTTTTTAACTTGCTATTCTTTGTGGATTTCACATCATATACTCTGATCCCATTCATCTCTCTATCACCCCAAAAATATTTTTTTTAAGAATTTAAATGAAAAAAAAATATCATGGAAGCTGTAGTGTGTCACAGTGAGTCACACAGTATACCCTTTAGTCCATACATCTTTACTTGTGAGTGTTCATTGCAATGAGTCATTGGTTTGGTTTGAGGTCTCTGGCTTCTGCTGCACTGTCAATATTGGGCCCTCACTGGGACTCCTCCTGGACATCCTGTTGTTGCCCTGTGTCATGGAGATCCTCAGCTTTGGATCCTCAGGACTGACCCCTCACTGCAGCAGCAGTTCATAGATGGGGTGGATGGATGGATGTTGAGGTGGGCCAACGTAACAGCCCTGGTTCTGGGCCTGGGTGGTAGCCGGGTTGGCCAGCCCATCAGCTCATCCTCACCACCAGGCGAGCTCTCCAGCACTGCCCCAGCTAGTTCACCCAGAGCAGCTGTTCTCCTGCCCACACACCCTCAGGGCCAGCTCACCAGCACCCACACCACCAGGGCCGGCTCTACTGTGCTGAAGGGCCAACATCATTAGTTCATATAAAGAATGTCTACAAGACAAAGGCCAAATTGAAGTACTCAAAGAATATGCCCTGACAGATACAATCATGCAAAAGATGGAAACAGACAGTATGTTGAAGAAAAATCAGGAGTAGATTAGCAAATTTTAGTAAACCACTCCGCCATGTGAAGTCAAGAGTCACCATATTCCACCCTACCTGGAGAGACTGCTCAGCAGGTAAAGGCACTCACTGCCACTACCGAGTTCAGTCCCCAGCACACACATGGAAGAAAAGAACAGGTTCCTGAAAGTTGTTTGATTTCCCCATGTGCACTGTGCCAGGCCCTCCCACAACACTAACTTAATTAACTAATTAGTTAATTTAAAAATGAATCTAAAATATTAGGTTGGGAACACTTCTGCCCTGAGGTTTTTGTGTTATTTTTTTTCCTTTTTTTGTTTTGTTTTGTTTGTGCATGGGGAGGGGGATGGGGGATATTCTGGGGCTGGGGAGAAGCTCAGTGGTTAAAAGCACTAGCTGTTCTTCCAGAGGACCTGGGTTCAGTTTCCAGAACCCACATGGCAACTCACAACTGTCTATAACTCCAGCTCCGGGGAATCTAACGCCCTCTGCTGGCCGCTGTGGGCACTAGAGGCATGTGGTGCACAGACATACGTGTAGGCAAGATACTCTCATACACATAAAATAAAAAAATAAAGGTTAAAAAAAATAAAAAGTTGCCGGGCGGTGGTGGCGCACGCCTTTAATCCCAGCACTCGGGAGGCAGAGGCAGGCGGATCTCTGTGAGTTCCAGGAAAGGCGCAAAGCTACACAGAGAAACTCTGTCTTGAAAAACCATAAACAAACAAACAAACAAACAAATAAATAAATAAATAAATAAAAGTTATCCTGTCATATTTTGCTTTGAAATGAGCAAACATTAATATTAGTATACATACTGAGAGTTGGGGAGAGGAACACTAATGGACAGACAGAACCGGGTGCCCCAAAATCAACAATAGGTACCAAAAAGGGTTCAGAGTTTGTGTTCTTTAAATCTAGTTATTATACTAGAATAACATTGGTTTTACTAGTCTATTAGTTTCAGATGATTTAGCCTAAGGAAATCTTTGAAAATGGACAAAATCCAGGTGTGGCGGCCCACCCTGTGGTCCCCCCAGTCCTCAAGAGACAGGGAGATTTTGAGTTTGAAGTCAGCTGGATTACATAGCCAATTCAAAGCCAAGCTGCAATACCAAATGAGACTCTCTCACACACAAAAAAAGTAAAATAAAATGAACTAAAATCAAAGTGCAAAAAGTTGTTCACACAATGTTTAAAATATTTTGAAAACTGAAAACAATGATAAGGCAAACCATGCTACATTTCAATAGAATACTTCACAGGCATTTCCAGTTCTATTTATAAAATGTTTAGCATGGGTGTACGGTAATGAAATGAGGAAAATTACCAAGGTTCTCTAGCTACAATTATGTAAAAAGAAATCTAGGCACAGAGCTTGGCTGGAATGAAAAGTATGCTAACGGGTTATCTTTTAATGGAGAATCATATGGGTGCTTGGATATTCATTTCTCTGGATCTAGAAAATCCTCTGGACTGAAGTGATAACTCAGCCAGTGAAGTGCTTATAGGTTGCAGGAAAAGGACCTGGTTCATCGCCAGAACTCAGGAGAAGAGGGAAAAAAAGTTGAAGGATAGAGCAGCTTATAATGCTAGAGATTGGGGGATAGGAACAGACAGACCCTGGGGTTCACTGGCTAGCCAGCCTAGCCTTTTTGGTGAACCCCAGGCCACTGAGAGATTGTATCTAAAAATATAAAAAAAAATTAATGAAAAAAAAAAAACAAGTTAGGGGCAGGAGAGAAGACTCCATGGTTAAGAGTGCTTGTTGCTCTTCCAGAGGACCTAGGTTCAGTTCCCAGCTCCCACACTGAATGGCTCACAACCACCTGTAACTCCAGCTCCAGGGAATCTGATGCCCCCTTCTTGCCTCTGTGAATACCTTCATACACATATGGTCATGCATATGTGTACAGGAACACTCACACTCACACTCTCACACACACACACACACACAGAGACAGAGAGAGACAGAGAGAGTAAATCATTATTTAAAACAAAAACCATGGTAGATGGTTCCTGAGAAACGATGCTTCAGGTTGTTGTCCTTTGGACTCGGTGTGTATGCACAAATGTGTGTACACACACGTGCGCGCGTGCACACACACAGAGCCCTTTGTTACAGAAGGTGGTATAATGGAAAACACACTAAAAACTTAGGTGTCTGTGTGTGTGTGCATACATCCATATCTGTGTCTTCTGTTCCATGCCCAGGTCTTTTGGAGTGTTGCTGTGGGAAATATTTTCTCTCGGGTATATGCCATACCCCAGCAAGAGCAACCAGGAAGTTCTGGAGTTTGTCACCAGTGGAGGACGGATGGACCCACCTAAGAACTGCCCCGGGCCTGTGTACGACCTTTGGGAACTTCCTACTAGAAACTGAGCACGGTCTTGTTTTTAAGTATTTGGATCCACATATGCCCCTTTAATATTAAAGGGGAAGTGGCAGCCTTCTTTTAAGATGTCCCCAAACAAGGTGTGCCAGAGACTTCAATAAGATGGGTTTGTCTTTCAACCTTTCAAACACAATAATGTCATCCCAGAAAGGAGTCCAATTGCCGGGCTGGAAGCTATGGACTCACTAGCCCTTACACACTTCAGAATCGCCTCTCAAAATGTGTGTCCCAGACTCACCCTCACCTCCTTTCCAAAAACAAGATGGGAATAAAATACCCTACCCAAAGTGGGATTTGATGTAAACAGCTAAGGTGTTTTTCATGGGACTTACGTTTGGGCGGGATTCCCTGTCGCACCAGCAGGGGGCAGAATAGGTCAACCACGTGGACTTAGATGGCTTCCCATCCTAACGCTTTGGCTTGATTGGGAAAGGAGCTGGGGAAGACAGCGCCGCCTTCCCCGGTGCTTCTCCTGATCCATGAATGTGCTGTTCTTTCAGGTATCGGATTATGACTCAGTGCTGGCAGCATCAGCCTGAAGACAGACCCAACTTCGCCATCATTTTGGAGAGGATTGAGTACTGCACGCAGGTAAAATGTTTTCTCCCCTGCCCAGCCTTTAATCTCCGTGGGAACGTTACATACCATTTGATATTTTGTGATATTTATAGTCTTATAAGATTGGTGATCGTGAGGCCCGATATTCCTGATCTCTGAAATGCTATGACTGGCATCTCACGTTGCCCGCCCATGTCCTACAGTAAACCCTGGAAATGTCCACTTACTTCACCAGCGCCAGACAATCTGTTCACTTCCCAAGCATTAGCTAATCCTGCTGGATAGCTAATGGGCTTTTGTTGTCATCTTTTAACAATTAAAATATAATTACATCATTTCCTTTTCCTTACTCCAATCTCTACACACACACACACACACACACACACACACACACACACACACACACAGCCTCTTTACTGCCTCTCAAATCATGACATTTTTCTTTGATTATTATTGGTACATATATATGCATATAAATACAACTTACTGAATCCATTTTGTGTTCACACACAAGGATATATATATGAATATATATATATATGAATATATATATATATATATATATATATATATGAATGACTATTTGATTTCATGGCCAACCCCCCCCCCTTGATATTGGATAACCAATTAGAGAATTCCACCCTGGAGAAGACTAATCCTCCCTCTCAGCCATCATCAGTTGCCCTTCGTTCTTTGTCTAAGCGTGGGGTCTGTGAGATTTCCCCCTTCCGTGTTAGTGTGTCTGTTGATGCTCAGGTCTTGTTTAGGTAGCCATCTTGTTGTAGTGTCACGGAAAGCTACACAGCTAACGTTTTGTAGATGAAACTGGGGCTTCAAAGGAGAATGAAAGCTCTCAAGACTTACAACCTGGCTAGACAAATACCAACATTAAATAGATAGCAACTATAGAATTGCTAAAGCAATCAGGAGAAATGTTCCAGCCAGCCATTGGGATTATACTACACACGGCGCTTTCCTGTGTCTTTTCATTTTGTTCTCATGGAGGGTTCATTTTATCCCATCTTACAGAGGAGGGGGCTAGGCTTGGAGAGGCTGCCCAAGTCACAAGGATTCCTAGCAACCTGGGGTCTCTGTAGATCCCTCTCCTACTTGCTCCTGTCTTGACTGAATTGTCTGTTCATCTTCAGCAGTACCTCCCACTCACCACCAGGTGGGGATAGAGGTGGCGGTGGGAGAATCCCTTTCCTCCGTCTCTGGCACAGACTTGCCAGTATCTGCCACCATTCTCAGGGGCGACCCTATTTCCCCAGTCCATCTCCCTATCAGGATGTCACCAGCTACCCCTCAGGACTTTATGTCAGTGTCCACTTTTCTCTTTACTGTGTCCGATCGTCCCCTCCCTCCTGGCTCTGATCCTATCAGGATACAAAATTAAGTTGGCATAGTCTCCCTACACAACACCCTCCCCCTTTGGCCAGTCCCTTTTGTTCCCCAGTTTTTCTATTTATGTTCTCCCTCCCCCCACCCCACCCCCACTCTACGCACTTTACCCCCTCCATCTCCTTGGTGTCTCCCTAACATGGCCCCTTCCCAACCTCAGGCCTTCTTTTTTAGTGGTTGCTCGTGTTTGTTGTGTGTCCGTTAGGTAAACCTGAAGTCCAGCAAGTGCTACCCATATGTATTACTTAGGGTTACTACTGCTGTGATGAAATACCATCAAAAGCAAGCTGGGAGGAAAGGGTTTATTGGCCTTACACTTCCATATCGCAGTCCATCACTGAAGGAAGTTAAGGCAGAAATATGAAGGCAGGGAGCAGAGGCAGAGGCTATGGAGGGGTGCTGTTCACTGGCTTGCTCCTCATGGCTTGCTCAGCCTTCTTCTAGAACCCAGGACCAGCTGCCCAGGGGTGGCACCACCCACAATAGACTGGGCCCTCCCCCATCAGTCACTAATTAAGAAGATGCTCTACAGGCTTGCCTATGGCCAGATCTTATGGAGGCATTTTCTCAACTGATGTTCCCTCCTCTCAGATGACTAACCTGTGTCAAACAGACATAAAAACCAGTCCGCACACATATGTGCATGGGCTCATCTGCTGGAGCCCATGGGAAATGCCTACCAATGGCCTTGCCACTGAGACGTTTTTAGAAAAGTCAAACAATGAGCCACTGTCTCTCCAAATTCCCTCAACTGGACCAGGGACTGACGCTTTCTCCCGACTTCAGCATCTGTCTGTCTAGCCACCCTATCTCAACCCTTCACTGAGGTGGGCGTCAGTGACCATGTTCTCTGGGGGTTGTTTCAGGGAACCTTGCTCAATGACATTCAACTTACTATGTTGTAACAGGAAGAGAATGCACTCAAACACATATACACATTCACACACCTTCTTTGCAAACGCAGATGATTCTACAGCTGCATATTTTTTTTGTTGTTGTTGTTTTTGGTTTTTCGAGACAGGGTTTCTCTGTGTAGCTTTGCGCCTTTCCTGGGACTCACTTGGTAGCCCAGGCTGGCCTCGAACTCACAGAGATCCGCCTGGCTCTGCCTCCCGAGTGCTGGGATTAAAGGCGTGTGCCACCACCGCCCGGCCCAGCTGCATATTTTTAATGACTTACTGTGAAAGTAAAAACACAGGGAAGAAATGAAATGACTTATTAAAAGATAATTGTTGTTTTCTTAAACCCTTTGCTGATAGATACTGGACTGGTGTGTTCTTCTGTAAAACTTAATGGATGTTTTCCCTGTATTTGCATATACTATTGCTGAACTAAATTTCCCCAAAGTGTTCGCCCACCAATTTCCCTTAAACCCTTGGCAACTGCGTCCACTTTCCCATTACAGTCTATGACCGTGACGATGATCTAGCACCAAGCTGTTCTTGTGAATGGTTTCTCCTCGCCACGATTGAGTATTTGCTCGACTCCACAAAAGCCCCGTCCACATCGGAACGGGCAAATGAGTCTCTTCATTGGGATGGCTGCACATGTAATGACAACGTATGACACAAAGTCACCATCGGGTGACTTTGAACCATCGCCCAAATACGAGGGGAACTGCAGGTGCTTGGGAAGAGAGCAATGACACCCTTTGTAAGCCAAGCGTGGTGTCCCTCTCCTCTGCCACGTCCCCTGCAGCAAAACAGAAGTCACACTACCTTTCATCTTTTAAGTTGCAAGAATATTATTGGACATAGACCATAATATTGTTTAAACAATGTTAAAAACAAAACAAAAAAAATGCAGGGACCTCAGCAAGTTAAGGTTCTTGCTTGCTGGAACCAAACGATGTTAAGTTTGATCCCCAGGACCCGCATAGTGGAGGACAGAGAACCCACTCCATAGGGTTGTCATCAACTTCCATACACACACCGAGGCACATGCATGTCCAAATGCATATACACACACACATTAAAATCTAATGAAGTTTTTAGAATCTATAAAAAATAAATAAATAAAATAAAATCGCCCCAGGGGCTTCTGTTCTGCACTGCTCCCATTCCACTGCCCCATGCGGTTGCTTAGCAGCACCCCATAAGTACCTGGTACCCTCTCCTACCACAATGGTTTCTTCTAAGGCTTCCAAGAACAGTGATGCCCGCTCATTACTTATGCCTACCTGTTAATGCACTACTTTACTGTTGCTGCGGTAAATACCACGAGCAAATGCAACTTGGGAAGGAGAGATTTACTTCATCTTAACACTTGACAGCCCATCCTCATGGGAAGCCAGGGCAGGAGATCATGGCAGGAACCTGGAGGCAGGAACTCAAGTAGAGACTAAGGAGGAAGGCTGCTTATTGGCTTGCCCGGAGCGTGTTTTGTTTTACACCACCCTGGACCTCCTGCCAGGGGTGACAGTGCCCACAGTGGACTGGGCCCTCCCACATCAATCATTAAGAAAATGGCCCACAGACGTGCCCACAGGCCGATCTGATGGAGGCAGTAACTCAGTTCAAGATCCCTCTTTTCCCAAGTGACTCTAGTTTGTGTCAAGTTGGCAAAAATGGCTCATCTGTAAATACATGTTACTCTGAGATCTCTTCCAGATCCAACATCGCTGTGATTCCGTTCTCATCTGCCCTCTCTCCCCCCCGCCCCCCCACAGGATCCGGATGTCATCAACACAGCTCTGCCCATAGAGTATGGCCCGGTGGTGGAGGAGGAGGAGAAAGTACCCATGAGGCCCAAAGACCCCGACGGGATGCCTCCTCTGCTGGTGTCCCCGCAGCCGGTGAAGCACGAGGAGGCGCCCGCCGCCCCCCAGCCCGCAGCCCTGGCGGCGCCAGGCCCCTTGGTGAAGAAGCCCCCGGGTGCAGGCGCCGGAGCGGGAGCGGGTGCGGGTACCGGCCGGGTACCCCGGGGGGCGGCCGATCGGGGCCACGTGAACATGGCGTTCTCCCAGCCCAACCCTCCCCCGGAGCTGCACAAGGGCGCGGGCTCCAGAAACAAGCCGACCAGCCTGTGGAACCCCACCTACGGCTCGTGGTTCACGGAGAAGCCGGCCAAAAAGACCCATCCCCCGCCGCCGCCGCCGCCGGGCGCCGAGCCGCAGGCGCGGGCCGGAGCGGCCGAGGGGGGCTGGACCGGGCCGGGCGCGGGGCCCCGCAGACCCGGGGCTGCGCTGCTGCTCGAGCCGTCGGCGCTGAGCGCCACCATGAAGGAGGTGCCGCTGTTCAGGCTGCGCCACTTCCCCTGCGGGAACGTCAACTACGGCTATCAGCAGCAGGGTCTCCCCTTGGAAGCCACCGCGGCCGCCCCCGGGGACACCGTGCTGAAGAGCAAGAACAAGGTCCCCCAGCCGGGGGGTCCCTGAGCCCCGCGCCACACTAGCTTCTCCCTCTGACGGAGCCGAAGCCCTCCCTCCCGGAGGAGGGAAGATGGACAGAAACGGCTCCACCACAAACCAGAGACCAAACGTCACTTTCATTTTGTGCCAACTTGTTTTTGAAGTGCCACATTGAAAGATAATCATAAATAAGGAAAACTTGTATTTTCGAGATGCGTTAGAAAGGTTTTTTTTTTTTTTTTTTGAGCATGGGTTCATCTATCCTTTCAAAAGAAAATGCCATTTAAAAAAAAAAAAAAAAGCGATCAGTAACAAGGCCCAGATTGGTTGCGTCAGGTTTCCGTGCATGGTCCGCTGTACAGTCCCCTAAGGCTTCTTTCCGATTGTGTGTGCTCTCTACTTCCGTGTCGTCAGAAGTAGCTGCTTCCGTGTCTCATAGGGGGAGTCGTAGATGTTCCCTTGCCTTGTGGGCATGGACCATTCGAGGGGCGAGGGAACAGAAATGAAGGAATTAATTGCAATGACTCAGCATGGGGAGAGACGTTATTCACTTGGAAGAGAAAAATCATAAGCTGACATCACTGTGGGTGGTGCTTAGAGGCTTTTAATTGTTCTAACTCATTGCCTATTGTAAAAAAAAAAAAATGTCGTGAATAGTTCGTAGTGTAGTGAAAAAAAAAAGTGTATATATTCATCTAAGCGAAATGCATACATCTCAAGTGTTTTGCGTCTAAGGAAACACCAGTAGAGATCCAGCGATTCAAACGCCCTGTTAACATACCTCATGCCTTAAGAAAATCTTCCTACTAAAAGTAAAAATACTGAGTGTGAGGTTTCCTACTGGATTTAAAACTCAAGATTGAAATTACTTATTTTCGAACTTTCCATTAATTCAGATCTGACCACTTAAAAAAAAATTAAGTAGCCGTGATATATAGAAGCATAGAAAGATACCCCATTCGTGGACATGTATGTCAATACATCTGAGGTCCATACCAGAGTTCCTCCCCTTGGTGACTCATTGGGCCATTGGAGGAAAGGGCCTTCCAGTGGCCTAGACCCTGGCCCATCCTTTCCCAGTCCCCCCGAGTTTTCTCTCCCTTAGCCATGAGATCCCGGTATGCTAGGAACACAAATGTCACATATTCATAGCATAATTTATATAGCTCTCAAATGCAGATTGCAGCAAAGCCTTTTTCCTCGAGGTGGCAGTGAGGACAGGCATTCAGGGTTGCTTGGACAGCAGAGGTTGACGCTGTGTTTGAGTGGGCGTTCTGAACCTGGTTTTCACAGAGGACATTTATTTCTATGAAATGGAATCGGGAACCCATTAAATTTTATACACATGCTTATGCAATACCGAGTTTATCTGTATGTTTTCATTTCCCTTCCCTCCGGTTCTGTAGTCTCATGTCCAGTTTGTCCCTGATGGGAGCTGTGATGAAGCATCTCTTGGGGGGAAAACAGTTGTTACTTGATGAGTATAAAGCATTCCCAAGCATAAGGACTGTGTGTGTGTGTGTGTGTGTGTGTGTGTGTGTGTGTGTGTGTGTGTGTGTGTGTGTGTGTTGTGTCTTTCTTCCTACCTTCTCCATTTCATCTACTTCAAAAGTTGTCACTTCTGAGTGTAGGAGAGCCATTGTGTTCTACACCAATGCCAGACAACTTTTCAGTTTCCTTAACCAGTTTCAGTTACCTGGCCCTTGAATTGGTTCTGAACAGCTAAGGATTCACTGGTAACTCCAGGGACTACTTCCCATAACTGCCCCCAAATATTTCCCATCAGATGTCCCTGAAGCTGGAAGACAGGTGTGCAACTGTGTGGATAACAGTTCTGAAAAATAAACGTTATCAGCAAAGTTTCGGTTTGTGCCAGCCTTGGCTCAAGTTTTGATGCAAAAATAGTCATACAGTCAAAAAGCCTTGTTCCAGCGCACAAACCACCCAAAGGGGTTCCAGAATCTCACTGGGAAACACTGTCCTGAAGGCTGATGCCGGTCAGTAACTTAGCAAACAGCTTCATTTTCGATCTGTAATGTCACTAACCAACCAAGCAGGCAGTGTGCCCGTGGCTAAAGACCTAACTTTATTATTAACGGGGTGGGGCGGGAAATCTTGCCCCTTTCCACTCTTAAAAACTACAGATTCAGGTTGTGCCTTACTCTCACTGATATGGGTTTCTTGCTCTTCTCTAATCGTCTTTATTGGTATCAATGTTCATGTAAATAATGGTCAAAATCTTCAAGCCTGTGTACATGGATAAGTCAATAAACAACTCCACACCGAGCTACGATGACATCAAGATGTTTCATTCAAGTTGGTGTAACCCCCTAGGTGCCATGAATCTGGATTACTGTCCACTAAATATTGTGCCAGCCATATGGCTATGGCAAATTATACAGATAGTGGACCTCAATGCGTTTATTAACCATGATAGCAAATTCCACTTAGGATGTGAACTGTGAAGCCCAATTAAGGTTTGCAGGAGCCATGCTAAGTAAACCATAAGCTAGTATAATTATTTGCACTCCATTCTATAAAGAAGGAACCTAAGCCGGGCGGTGGTGGCGCATGCCTTTAATCCCAGCACTTGGGAGGCAGAGCCAGGCGGATCTCTGTGAGTTCGAGGCCAGCCTGGGCTACCAAGTGAGTCCCAGGAAAGGCGCAAAGCTACACAGAGAAACCCTGTCTCGAAAAACCAAAAAAAAAAAAAAAGAAGGAACCTAAAAGGTCATGGCTGTTCCGCTGTAGAACAGGCAATTTGTGAGGAATGACCAGTTTGTTAATATGGGACACCTCTAGATTAGAGCAAATCAGAAGAGTTGAAACAACCTTTCTCTAGCAGTACATTCCGCTTCACAGACAGGACTAGACTCTCTTGCACTAAGTGATGTCTGAGTCCAGGCCATCTGCAGTTAAATCAACTTGGTGGCACCTCCATGCACAGCAAGAAAATACTGCTCCTACCCTGCTACCCCTGGGGGAAATCATGAGCTGTGAAATCACAAGCAGCCCATCTTGTCCCCCAGATGTGGTGGGGTTGGTTGTGCTACCCACACTCAGCACTCCTGGCTTTCCCACTGGGGCATGGTTTCCCTTTATCTACCACTCATCTATTGACAGCCACAACAATACCATCTTGACCGGCTCCTTTTTGGCTCAAAAGAACATTGTAGACCTTTTTTTAAGCTGTAGAGACTCTAAAGTCCCCAATGTGGTAATAAGCACCACAGAGAAGAAGCCATTTCATCAATTTAAGGCAATCTTTTAAAACAGTCATTTCCATATAATATTTCGTGAACCCTAAGACAGTAAAGTATCACATAATTGCAGAACCATTTTATTATTTTAAAATGTGAGGCTTTTCCATCCAAATCCACAGGGCGCACCTGTAAGCAATTCTAATGGCTGGGCTATTTTGAGAGGTTTTCTTCAGTAATACAGCAGGATTAAAAATCCCCCCTGAGCTACACAGCTCTAAAACAACATGTATGTAAATCTAGGCTGCTCCACGTCCTGGCTTTCCACGACAAGATTTCCAAAGCTGTGTGAAGTGTTGTCAATCTGTCTTTAACTAACTTTTTTTTTTTAATGAGTCCCTAGAGAACCACAATTTGACTTAGATACTTCACAGCAGCAGATGGTCCCCCATGTTGTGCACACACAGACACATGCCAGTGTTCCTGAATCCCTTGACATGATGCCCTGAAATAAAAGAGGATGCCTGAGAGACGACGACAGGAAGGCGTTATTAAGATTCTATTTTCACTCGGTACCCTGAAGCAGGTATATTTAATTTCTAGTGCATCCTTGAATATAAACTCTAGCTAAGCCGGAAACACTCGGAATTCTGTCAGACGGGAGCAGAATGCCGATGTAAAATGAAGGGGGAAGAATGAAAGTCCCGTGAAGTAGGACAGAAGACTAGAGGCACCCTGCTCTCTCTGCACCACGACACACATCAAAGTCAGTGCCCTCACTTGCAACGATGGTTTTGCCACGCTGTGCTCAGAGAATGACAACCAACGCCTGTTTCCAGTTCCTTCCCAAGTCCACTTCTTGTTGGACACTCCTGCACGCTCCCCCGTCACGCCATCCATCTACAGAGGCCTAAGGCCTCCCTGAAAACATTCACCCACAGTTACCTATCACGCAGTGTTCCTCTGTCAGCTGGGGTCAGTTAAAAGGCGAGTTCTTATTCAACTCACCTTCACGCTGAGCAACCACACTGTCGGGTGTAGACTATTCACATTGAAGGGAAGCCATTTGCCAACTGGGAGGAACATCAAGTTGTTGTAGAAGATTATTTTAAGGTGTGTTACTTTTGTTTCTGTTGCATTTAACTCTGTGAAGCTGTGTTACTGTGCCTGTCTAAAACACCCGATGGTCTAATAAAGAGCTGAACAGCCAACAGCGAGGCAGGAGAGGACAGGCGGGGCTGGCAGGCAGAATATATACAAGGAGAAATCAGGGAGGAAAAGAAAAAGGAAGCAGAACAAGGAGAGGAGGATGCTAGGGGCCAGCCACAGTAAGAGATAAAGGTATGCAAAAAATAGAGAAAGGGAAAAGCCCAGAGGCAAAAGATAGACACGTTAATTTGAAGTTTAAAAAAAAAAAAGCTGGTGACAAACAAGCTACACTAAGGCCAGGCATTCATAATCAAAAATAAGCCTTACGGTGTGATTTGGGAGCTGGGTGGTGGGCCCCCAAAAGAGCAAAAACATCAAGTCGATACAGTTTCAGCTGACTGTGTTGTGTGGGACGGGTTAGCACTCATCCATGGCTTTACAAACCCTGAGCAATCTGAACAAGAGTTTAGGGACTGTGCTAGACAGCAATCCCCCACCTGGGTGACTCAGGCAAGGGACAGGGAGTTTCTTGTAAAAATTAAGGAGTCCAGACATAGTGACACAAACCTGTAATCCCAGCACTTAGGAGCCTGAGACAGGAAGACCATGAGTTCAAGGCTGGCCTGAACTACACACACAGAGACACCATCTCAAAGAAGAAAAGGGGGAGAGCCCCGTGGGGAAAAAAATGAAGGGTTCAGTCTCAAGGGATCCGTTCAACTCTGAATTGAGATCTACGATGGGCTTGGTCAGGTAAACCCTAACGGCCAGCCCATAATCTGCAGAGCATAGCTGTGTATCCTTTACCCTAATAACTCATTTAGTGCCAAAGATAACGAATTCAGGGCTCAATCCTAGTGAGACAAATTAATTATATGAACCTTCACAGAGAAGCAGACCAAGAGGGTCAGCCTCCATTCACATTTCCCCTTCCTAGTCAAAATCATAAAACCATTAGCAAAAATGAAGTGGGTCCGGATGGCTTCCTGGCAAGCTGCATAGTGGAAAGGACTATTAGCCACATCTGATGACCACCATGCCTTCAGCAGGACTTCACTCACACCTCTGATATTTGCTGCAACCACAGCCTGATTTCCCAAAGAGAAATCCTGAAACTTATCTCTCGAAGCTGGAATGGTGGCGAGATCCCTGGTGTACTGGCAGTGGCCAATTTGCTTTTCTTAGTGCCCATCCTCAGAGAGGCGGCAAAGCCCAGGGTGGGCCAGATGTTTCCACAGGGAGGTGTCTGAATTCTGGCATTCCTCACCAAGTGTTGTTCGAGGGCCACGATGATAGGGAATTCGTTGAGGAGTCTTCCTAATTACCCTAGGACTGGAGAGTCCCTCCTTTCAGACTGAGAGCCAACGGCCTGTTTTCAATGATGTTCCTTTATGGCATATCGGGGAAGGAAAACTCCAAAGAACAGCCAACTCAACATCGCACCAAGGTAGAAAGAGGAAAACTATAGGTAATTTTCCTACAGCTTGCATACCTGATACTTGGTTTTTAAAAAAAATCAAAATCTCTTTCTCTTTATTTTCAAAGTATTATTTACATAGTATTTCCAAGACCCCCCCAAAGAAGTCATTTTAAACACAGAAATTCTTTTTCCTCATGTACATGCCGATAAGCAGCTGGCGACGGTGATAAAAGAAATGAGGCTGAACATAACAAAGGATTTTCCCTTGTCACAACAAGGTGCATGGAGTGAGATCACGAGACTCTCAGGCAAGTTCTTAATTCCCTAAACTCCATTCCCTTCGAGACAGAGAGAAGAGGGGGGGGGGGAACGACTCCAGCATTTTTACTAATATAGATAGCCTGCTGGCATTATGAGAATCATGAGAGACCCACTTTGACCAGCACATCGGGATGAAGCCAACGCCCATCATTGACAGTGCCCTGACGCTCTGGACACTCCACCACACACACCGAGCAAGGCTGCTCCGCCCACTCTCAATCTGAGACTTGCCAAGACTATCAAAACTCACTCTAAAATCCCCTGGGTGGGGCGTTTTCCCCACAGAAGAGGACAGCGGCTCTTATCCTTCCCAAGGACTGTCAGAAACAGCCGACGTCATTGACACTGTTGACTGGGTTTTAAGATGGACTTTGGCAGTGACAGGGGCAGGAGAGGAATAGCTTGAAGCTGTGCGTATAATGTTAACATGATTCAGTTTCACGTCAGTCTGATTTGACGTGTTATGTGAAAAATAATTATCAGCTCACTCACTCTTCAGTGAGGCAAGTGCTCTGGACGAAGCTGCAGAGAGTCCTGTGGGGCTAAATAGACAGGGCTCGACTTCCTTCAGACTGACGGTGGGGACACGTCGCATCAGACATTCAGACTCCCAAAACTTTAGAAATGCCTAAAGTTCAAATTCAGCACCGGGCAGGCAGACTTCAGAGAGTCTCTATTTGATCTCACTGATCTGGTTCAAACAATCAACAACTCACCCAATCTTCAAGATCAAACTCATCCTGAGTTTGATCCATCAGGCTACACATGCGTGCAATTATCTGAGACACTGATACATGAGATTACCCATCAGGCTACACATGCATGCAATTATCTATGTGAGACATTATCTATGGGATCCCCCAGGACTCTACAGCTGAACTTAAGCCAGATGTATGAGCATTTCTTCAATACTGGAGATCGCTAAGAACAGATTATATTTAAGTTAATAGCCTCAAAAACTCAAAACATCTTACACACTCCCGGACCCTCCTCAGCACACCACGACTACACACTTTCCTCTTGGAAAAGTAATGGTAAAGCAGGTGATGGGACTCACCACTGATTTATCATTATGAAAATTCTACTCATGAAGACAGTGAAGAAGAAGAAGAAAGGGGGAAACCCCCCACCCTTGATACTTCTCCCTGAGAGAGAGCTATAAAACAGAGTTTCATTTCCATCCAACATAATGAAACCACATTAATGGCAGAAACACAGGCCCATGTACTTTAATCTCCCTATACACACTCTTCTCCCTCTGCTACAGAGCATTCACAAGGCTGTAATGGAATCTTAACACATCCTATAAGCATAGCTTGGTCGACCCCATCATGAGCCTCCTTAGAAATGTCTGTCGTTAGAGGTTTTTGCTCTTTTTTTTGGGGGGGGGCGCCACCCAGCTCCCAAATAAATCACACATGGAGGCGTATTCTTAATTATGAACGCCTGGCCTTAGCTTGGCTTAGTTTCTAGCCAGCTTTTTGTAACCTAAATTAACCCGTCTATCTTTTGCCTCTGGGTTTTTCCCTTTCCATTCCTAAATACCTTTGTGTCTTACTCCGTGGCTGGCCATGTGGCTGGGTGGCTGGTCCCTGGAGTCCTCCTCCTTCTCCGGCTCCTTCTCCATCCCTCCTCCCAGTTTTCTCCTTCTATATATACCCTCTGCCCGCCAGCCCCGCCTATCCTTTCTCCTGCCTTGCTATTGGCCAGCTCTTTATTAGACCCACAGGTGTTTTACACAATCACAGGAACACAGCTTCACAGAGTTAAACAAATGCAAGATAAACAAAAGTAGCACACCTTAAAATAGTCTACTACGAATGTCTTTTGTACAGTCAAGCTTCTTACACTGTAAATGAGGACTGGTAGATCAAAGGACCTTAATTAAAAACGTAGGTGACAATATGACTTTTTAGTAACAAGTGTGCTTGTATTACAAGTAAATATAGTGAATCAAAGGGCATAATTATTTTTAAATTTTCCTACTGGCTTGCAATGTTGTGATATATATAGAGAGATATAGATATATATATTTTTTTCCTACTGGCTTGCAATGTTGTGATATATATAGATAGATATACATATATAGACATAGATATTATATGTCTCTGTGTCAATCATTTAGGTAACAAATATCCAGCCAATAGTTAAAATTACTCAATAATGTTCCTCAATTAAAATGATTCTAATATGGTATGTTTCTAGTATTGATCAATGAAATTTAAGTACTATTAGCATGAATTCTAAACAGCCTCAAGCTCTAAAATGAAACTCTTCAGCACTAGAGACCAATGTTGTGCACACTTTCATGGGGTACAGTTCTCTCTCTCCATGAGAACCACATAGTACCATGATCTGAACTATGGTCACACCACAGACAGGTGGTGTCTCAGTGGCCCTGTCTGTCTTCATCCCTTCCTTCTCTCTGCCTACCCCTCAGCATCTTTCCATCCCTTCCTTCTCACTCTTCTAGGGTGTGAATGGTTTGAATGTGCGTGCGCGCGTGTGCGCACACACACACACACACACACGCTCATGTGTTTGATCACTTGGCCCCCAGAGTGGCATTGTTTGGGGAGGTTTAGGAACTCCCACCTGGTTAGAAGTGTGGAGGAGGTGGGCTTTGAGAGCTTAAGGTCTCACCTAGCTGCCAGTTTGCTCTCTCTGCTTCAAGCTTGCTGCTGAAGATGGAGCTTCTGGCTTCCTGTTCCTGCCTGCATGCCTCCCCACCACGATGGTGACTGACTCTTGTTCTGAAGCCACACGCCCAAATACACTCTTCACTCTGGAAGCCGCCTTGGTCATGGTGTTTCATCACAGCAGCAGCAAAGTAACTGAGACATGGAGCAGAGCTGGGATGGTGCAAACGGACCTTTCTTGTCCTCTTCCCGCGTGTACCTGGTAAAACGAACCTGTCCCAGGACCTAATCGCTCAGTGTCTCCTCTAGGTATTTAAGCCATCAATGCCTTCCGGAGCCTCTGTTTGCTCACTGGGCATTGCTGAGCAGCAGGCAGGTGCCAAGGATTGGTCTAGGGGTGAGGACAGAGTGGTGAACAGAGCAATCAAAATCCAGCCCTCCATCCAGTGCAGGAAATGAGAAACAAGCAGAAGGTCTTTCATGTCTTTCGGAGAAAAGTGAAGCAACATGGGGTGTGAGACTTGTGGGGAGCGTGACAGGTGGGGGGGGTGAGAAGTGGGGGGGGGGGGGGCGTGACAGGTGGGGGGGGTATGAGAAGTGGGGAGGAGGGTGACAGGTGTGGGGGGTATGAGAAGTGGGGGAGCATGACAGGTGGGGGGATATGAGAAGGGGGGGGCGTGACAGGTGGGGGGTATGAGAAGTCGGGGGTGTGTGACAGGTGGGGGGTATGAGAAGTGGGGGGGGCGTAACAGGTAGGGGGTATGAGAAGTCGGGGGTGTGTGACAGGTGGGGGGTATGAGAAGTGGGGGGGCGTGACAGGTGGGGGTATGAGAAGTGGGGGGGGCGTGACAGGTGGGGGTGATGAGAAGTCAGGGGGCTTGACAGGTGGGGGGTATGAGAAGTCAGGGGTGAGGGGGTATGAGAAGTGGGGGGGGCGTGACAGGTGGGGGGTATGAGAAGTGGGGGGGCGTGACAGGTGGGGGGTATGAGAAGTGGGGGGGTGCATGACAGGTGGGGGGTATAAGAAGTGGGGGGCATGACAGGCGGGGTATGAGAAGTGGGGGGGGGGGCGTGACAGGTGGGGGGTATGAGAAGTGGGGTGTGTGTGACAGGTGGGGGGGTATGAGAAGTGGGGGGGTGGGCGTGACAGGCATGAGGCACTCTGGGGAGGAGGGTGGAGAATTCTCACCAAGATCCAACTGTCTCAATCCAGTTTCACCTGTAAAAGAATCCCTTGAATTTGAAAATTTTGGGGGGGAAAAAATAAAAGAAAGAAAGAAAATTTTGAACAGTTAAAATCACCCCTCCCCAAATTACCCTGAAATACAACACAACACTCTAGGGAGGGAGGGAGGGAGAAGAGGATAGAGCTTTTTAACCAAAACGCAAACTGTTCCATCCTGCTCTGGGTACACCAAGGAGCCGCAGGCCCCATGAAGGGAAGGAACGCGACTTTACCAAGCTGGAGAATCACGTTCTTAGTAACTCCTCGAGAATCTAAAGAGGGGTGGGTGGCTAAAATACCATTTTTTTTCTTGGTGAGTAAAAAGCGTGAAACTTCTGGACGTGGCAGTACCAGTGCACTCAGGAACTCACATCAGCTGCGGCTGCCTGTACAAGATCCAGCCGGCACACGCGAGGGAGGGGATCAGGCCACGCCCCCCACCCCTCCCACCCCCGCTGAGGAACTATTGGCAGTTGACCCCTACCGGGGAGGAAGAGTCAGTTTTCAAGAGGGTGGCTCTGGGGAGGTTGTCCATGTTCTAGTAAATGGCCCCATACCCATGCACCTATGGGCAGTGCTGATTAGAATTAGTGAGTTGTTCAAAATAAATACACAGATCAATAAATACATGAATAGAGGGCATGACGTGGTGAGAGGGACATGGGGGGCATCTGAGAGGAGCTGCAAGTGGGGAGCGGAGAGATATGATCAAAATACATTGCACACATGCATGGAAATCTCAAGAAATAAAGTGCTGTATTAAAGACTTTTAAGACTCTTTATTATAAGGATAGGGCAAACCTTAGCCGTTATGACGGGGGTGGAGCTCAGAGCACACGGACCCCAGGACACCAAGGAGAGTGGCAGATAGGGTAAATGACACAACACCAGTCCAGCATCTTCCCTTTTTATTAGTGTTCAAGAAGTGAATCTGCATGATATTTAATAAGCAAAACACACACACACAAAAAACCACCTAACTTGCGCATGTAGCATACATAAGCACATACATTATGTGGATTTAATAATCCCCATCTAAATATGAAGAGAACAACTGGCTTTTGACCTCAAAAATAAGTTCAGTGTGGACACTGCTTCTCTAACAGCGTTTAGTATAGAACAGGAAGAACTACAGATTCCCAGGCTCGCTCTTGTTGTGGATTTTTTATTACGGTATAAATAGATTTTTAAGAAATCATCTATATAATAAAATAAGTTCACTTCTGAACTGCAGCAGTCATTTTCTTCAATCAATAAAAATATTCCTCGATTATAAAGCAGCTTGAGTTTGCAAATATATTTCAGGAAAATAACTCTATTTGAAATACCACACTTAAAAAAAAAAAAAAAAAAAGGCAACCAAGTGACCGGAGTTAGATTTTTAAGATAGCATATTGCAAAATAGTTCAGCAGAGTATATTTCTAAGCACAAAGCAAGTTCCATCCTGAAGGATACTTTTAATTTCATAAAGCAAACTGTTCCAATATTTGTGTGGTAGTTTCAAGTCTAAGTATTTACAATAGAGGATGAAGGTTTATACAGAACAGGACAGAAACTTCAATACATATCCACAAGACGAATGGGACATTATTGCATCTCTATCGTGAAGCTTAGTTTAACATGTGCCCAAGACAATGAGTGCATCAGAGCAGCAGCTCTGCAGCCGTGGAACAGGCACAGCTCAGCAGCCACAGCTAACCCCACCCCACCCCAAGCCCAGACACCATGAACATCCAAACGGACAACACACCCCGCCTAACGCATTTTAATTTACTTTCTTCTGTGAAATACTTCTTTGATGTTTTTCATATCCCAGGAGGAAATGATGGCAAAGTCTCAAAAAAAAAAATAAAATAAAATAAAGAGAAGAAAAGTGCATCGTGTTTCAAAAGTGCTGTGCGTGTGTCAGGAACATACAATGTTAAACAAGTGTGCAAAAAATTCTGCCTTGAGGTCATAAACTCAACTGCGAGCCTCTTGTGGTGCGTGCAGATGGGGCCGTCCAGTAGCAGAGGGGAAACCTGAGAGCGCTGTGTGCAGAGACATGCGCGGAGTCAGGAGACCCACGTTCACTCTCAGCTCTGTTAACCAACTAGTTAGTGCTGGTGAAAGGAATTCCATCTCCGTGGTTGGCAGTGGGTGCAAGGTGGAGCCAGACACTGGCAAAGCCCACTCTCCGCCCACGTTCTAACGGCTCACAGGAGCCTTTTCCGGAAAGGGCAAGTGCGTTTAGCAAACATAAAAGATACACCGGTTATGTAGCAACTGCTCTCTTGGTACTTTTGAGTAACAAACCCCAGACAGAAAGGAACATTCCAGAACACTTGGGCAGGAAACAGATCACGTGAGCATCACGAAGCTGGTGAAAACTTTCACCTCTGTGAAGACGGTGACACCATGTGCAAAAATGAAGCCGAGTGGCGAAGTCACCGTCACACATCGCTTAATAGCACTTTTTTTTTTTTTTTTAAAGTTCCAGAATTTTCTTGGGACCTAGTTTTTCAAAGTGCTTATTCTGAAATTTGCAAAAGAACCATGACCCTCAAAGTTCAAATGTGTGTTCCTTTGGAGTTTTTTTTTTTTTTTAATGAAGATTATTGTATTTTCAGCTTTTATATATAATATCTAAATAAAGTAAACCCTTTGTCATAGAGCCTATTTTACACCTAGCACATATACATATTCGGAGGAGCTCACTTCATGCCTTAAGACACTTAGCAACTCTCATCCACGAGCTTCGACCCATTAATCCCTCGGTAGGTCACTCTGCTTGGCCTAACCAGCACTCCATAGTTTGGCTTACAGGTAAAATAGCGCTTGTCCCCCACGGCGCCGTCATTTTTCCCCTTGGCACTTCGGAGCTCCAGTCCAAGCCAGATGCCTGAGGCAAAGTCCGTGGGGCCCACGTACCTAACGGTGGCCATTTCGTTAGAGCTCGTGAGCAGGACCTGAGATCCCTCGTGCAGCTTCGCGGTCCCCTCCAGGCCACCCGCCGCGGCCGTACTGCTCCAGCTGCGGCGCAGGGTGGTCTTGGACCTATCCAGGAGGGAAAGGAAGAACAGGCCTTAGACCCTGGAGACACTCAAAGGCCATTTCCACATCCGCGGCAGGAACGCCCACCGCCACCTCCATCCACCTCCATTTACAAAAGAGGAAAGTTTGGTAATGACTTCCTTTTTATGTGTGAGCAACACAGCATCAGATGTTTTTATTTCGTTTTACTTTTCTATTCCTCAGCAGAATCTAAATTATCGGTGGAAATCTTTTTATTTTTCCACCGTCACAAGGATATCTTTTATTTTAATATCACCATTGCTCTCTAATTAAATGTAAAAGGCAATTTCCACTCATACAGTTAAAGGACATTTGGATTTTTTCCTTTCCCTTATTTTTATTTTTGAAATTGTAATTTTTAAAATTGGAAACAGCAGTATTAGGAATATACTTCCAATTTCTAAATGTTTTTCTCTTTTGGCTCTTTTAATACTGCAATTTATAAAAATATTCTCACTCACACACACACAGAGGGAGAGAGGGAGAGAGAGAGAGAAATTTCAGTAAACAAATATATTTTAAAGAACAGGAAACTGGCACTCTGAATGTGGTAAATTAAATTTTCTTTTTGTTCACTTTAAAATATTTCTTTAGATGAAAACAAATCTTAAACCTGTAACTTGGGAAAATCAATTTTAGATAAAGATATAGAGTCTCTCCCATGGACTCCAGTTATCTCTCCCTTCTGCTAGCACAAGAGGGTCTAGGCTATGCTGAAGAGCATTCCTGTCCTACAACACATCTAAGATGCTCTAGAGGTATCCTTAGCACCTGCCACCTAACTGGCTGGCACAAAACGGGCCGAAGCCCATACTGCCCTCCCAGGGTCCCTCCTCTACCCAAGGAGCCCTCCAGCTCATCCCCTACCCATACTGCTCCCCCCTCCAGGGCTCCCTCCACTGCCCACACCCCCCACCTCTCTGTGTCCACAGGAGGCAGCTGACCCTGATATTCACAACAGAAACTTTACCTGGACCTTGCTGCCCTCTCAGTGGGCACCATCCAGAATGATTATTTAGGACCTGTCATGGTTACCTGGAGTCTTCTGCCTCAGGGTCCTGGTACCCTCCCTTCCTGTGCCTACTGCAGACTCAAGGCAAAGCCTTGCTGCCCAAACTGGCTAACATCTTACCATAAAGAGGAGTGGTTCCTACTTCCTTTACATTTTTTTTTTTTAAGATTGATTTATTTATTATGTACACAACATTCTGCCTCCATGTATGGCTGCAGGTCAGAAGAGGGCACCAGATCTCATTACAGATGGTTGTGAGCCACCATGTGGTTGCTGGGAATTGAACTCAGGACCTCTGGAAGAGTATAGATGGTATTCTTAACCTCTGAGCCATCTCTCCAGCCCTACATTTTGTTTTATTTCTACACTTTTAAATGATGAATTCATTGTGTATCTGAGTGTACCATATGTGTGTGCTAGCCCGTGTATCTGCTGAAGAAGGTATCAGGTATCCTCCATACTGTCTACTTAGTCTTTTGAAGCCATTATCACCCCTGAATTTGGAGCTCATACTGTTGGAAGCCAGCAAGTCCCAGCCATCCTCCTGTCTCTACTCACCTTAGAGCTGGGGTTAGAGTTTCTTGGTATACCTGACTTGTACTGTAATGGGTGCAAGATCTGAACTCTGGCCCTCATGACTGTGAAACAGGGTTAAGAGGGCTCTTAACCACTGAGCCATCTCTCCAGCCCCCGCTTTCTACAGTTTTAAATATGCTACCACACATAGGATCTCATTTGTTTCTATGAGTAACCCAGTAAGAAAGGAAGAGGATTTAAAATTTATAGCTAGGATGCCATAACTCAGAAACTTCCCTAAGACACACCTTCCAAAAAGTGAAGGAATTGTAACCTGTAAATACTTTTATTAGAATCCGGCATGATAGCACACACGTGTAATTCCAACACTCAGGAGGCTGAGGCAAAATGATCATGAGTTCAAGGACAATCTCAGCTACACGGTGAGAACTAAGCTAGCCAGGGCTGTATGGTGAAACCCTGACTTAAAACAGCAAACAAGGAGCCAGGCATGGTGGCTTATGTCTGTAAGACAAGCAGTCAGGAGGCTGGGGCAGGAGGATCAGGAGTTCAAGGCCAGCCTAGGCAATATGAAGAACTACTTCAAAAATGAAATAGGGGCCAAAGAAAGGGAGGAAGTGGATAAAATGAAATAAAAACAAAGATTATTTATCACATCAAATGCATAATGCAATAACACAGAAGCAAATTTTTACTGAATGCACAAAAGAAACAATAGAATTCTATTCCTACACAAAAGCATCTATTCATTCATTCATTCATTCTCCAAACTCACACCAAATGGATGCTTTTGCAACCTGATGAGGAGTTTAATCTAAATTTTTCTATTATTAATAAAAACTTGGGTGTCAAATATCGGGGTAAACACCCAACTGATTACAGAAGTGGCAGAGAAGGGACCAGTGGCCTCCTCTCTCTCTCCTTCCCTGATCCAAAAGGCCCTCAAATCTTTCTAAACCCCTCCATACTACTTCCTGTGTCTCTCTATATGTATGCTGGGTCCTCCAAAAACTCTATGGCTAATTCTGGTCAAGTAGTTGCTAACTCCACCCCCTGATTCAAGGTTAAACTTTGCTAACAGTCTCGGAGTGTCAGTGTGAACAAATATCCCACAATAACCTGGCAAAGCTGGTGCAATTTCTCAGAAAAATAACGGCAATACGCTGTAGTTTGTGAACACTCGCCACGAACCTCGTGTAAACACAATCTCATCCTCACACAAGCCAGGAATTTCACCATCTCTGTTTTCCACATTCACGCTGAAGGCATCATTTATTTCCATATAAATAATTAACACTACATAGCACCGCACTGACCAGTCCATCATCAACTCACTTTTCAACACAGATCCCTCCAGGTGGACCACCAGCACAACAGCAAGTTCTGCAGAACCAGCCAGCAGGCTCACCGCCGAGTCCTGCCACACTTCCCACTCACAGCCACTGCCCAAGTCTTACACTCCCAAGAACAGTAATCAGAAAACACTGGGGTCATGTGTTCTCTATGTTTTCAACAAAAGAATATTTCGAGCTAGCACTTGAAACACTACGTTGAGCAGGAGTGGGGTAAGTGGGCACCCTTGTCTCCCCATGTTAGTGGGAAGAATATCTCACATTTTTCTCCATTTAACAGGATGGTGGCTATTGGTTTGCCATATACAGTCTGTATTATTTGAGATGTGTTCCTTCCATGCCTAGTCTCTCCAGAGGTTTTTTTTTTTTTAAATCACAAATGGTTATTGGACTTTTAACTGAAATGATCAAGTATCCCTATCTGCAGATGCCATGACTCTGTGCATGGAAGACCCCAGAGACTCCACCAGGAAACCCCTAGAGTTGACCAACATGGGAAGCAAAGTGGCGGGTCACAAAATTAGCATACCAAGACCAATCTCCTTCCTATACACCAAAGACAGCCTGAGAAAGAATCCATGGAAACAATCACACTCACAATAGTCAGCAAACCAAACCACCTGAATAAACCTAACCAAGAAAGTCACAGACACCTACAATGGAATTTTTAAAACTCTAAAGAAATACAGATTGAAGATGGAGAGACCTCTCGTGCTCATGGATTGGTAGCATTAATATTGTGAAAACAGCTATCCCACCAAAACTAATCTACAGATTCACAATCGATGCAATCCACATCGAAATTCCAATGCAATTCTGCACAGAAATTGAAAAAACAACAATCTTAAAGTTCATATGGAAATATAAAACACCCCAGATATCCAAAATAACCATAAACAATAAAAACTCTGCTGGAGGTATCACCATTCCTGACTGCAAATTACCCCAGAGAGCCATAGTAAAAACACATATCCCCGGCACAAAGCCAGACACACTGAACAGGTGCAGCAGAACCAGGAACCAAGATATAACAGAGCCCCCATGCCTACAGCCACTTGTTTACAAAGATGCCAAAATACACACTGGCAAAACGACAGTATCTTCAACCAACAGAGCTGAGAAAACTGAATGTTCACACAAAGATTGAAACTTGATCCTCCGCTCATCCCCTGCACACAGATCAATTCCAAATGGATCAAAGACCTTAATGTTAACCCTGAAACACAGAGACTGCTAGACAAAAAGAGTACGGAGGATACTCCAGGACATAGGCTGCAGTAAGGGCTTCCTGGACAGGACCCAAATCGCCTAGGAAACGGAACCAACAATCAACAAGTGGGACTTCACGAAGTAAATGGTTAACCCAGTGAAGAGGCAGCCTTCAGAAAGGCAAAGATGGATGATGGATGGATGGATGGATTGATGGATGGATGGATGGATGGATGGATGGATGGATGGATGGATGGATGGATGAGAGGGTAGATGGGAGGGTGGATGGGAGGGTGGATGGGAGGGTGGATGGGAGGGTGGATGGATGGATGGATGGATGGATGGATGGATGGATGGATGGGTGAATGGGAGGGTGGATGGGAGGGTGGGTAGGTAGATGCATGCATACATGCATGCGTGGATGGGGGATGGGTGAGTAGGTGGGGGTGGGTAGATGATAGATAGATTAGATAGATAAGATAGGTGGGTAGGTGGATGGATGGATGGATGGACGATAGATAGATAATAAATAGATGATGGATGGATGATAGATAGATAGATAGATAGATAGATAGATAGATAGATAGATAGATAGATAGATAGATAGATATGATGGATGGATGGATGGATGGATGGATGGATGGATGGATGGATGGATGGATGTAGATGAATGGATGATTGTTAGATAGACAGATGAGTGAGTGGGTAGCTAGATGATGGGTTTATAGATAGGTAGGTAGGTAGGTAGGTGGGCATCTTAGGTATGTAGGTAGGTAGACAGGTGATGAGGTAGGAAGGTGGAGATATATATATATATAACTTGGCCAATTAATTATACGCCTGACAGAGGACTGACCAATGTTAGAATATACAAAGAACTCAGAAAACTAAACACCAAAAAGACAAACAGCCCAATTAAAAAGTGGGCAGTGGAAATGAACAAAGATTTCTCAGAAGAAATACAAACGACTAAGAAGTATTTTTTAAAGTATTCACCGTCCATCCTTTGCCACCAGGGAAATGCAAGTTAAGACTACTTTGAGGGGCTGGAGAGATGTGTCAGCAGCTAAGAGCACTGGCTGCTCTTCCAGAGGACCCAAGTTCAACTCCTAGCACCCACATGGTGGCTCACAAGGGTCTGTAACTCCAGTTCTAGGAGACCCAATGCCCTCTTCTACCTCTACAAGCAACAAGTGTGCAAACTATGGAGACATGCATGCAGGTCAAACACTCATAAAATAAAACAAATGCCTAAAGCAACTTCTTTGAGTTTCAGCATTCTTTTTAATATTTTTATTTCTAATATTTACTTTATTTTACATGTATGGATATCTTGCCTAAATGTCTGTTTATGCATCCCATGTGCACAGTGCCTGCACAGGCCAGAAGGCATCAGATCCCTTGGGAACGCAGTCACAGGCAGTATTAATCGAGCCCCAGTCCTGTAGAGAACAACCAGTACTCTTAACCACCGAGCCACCTCTCCAGCCCCAATTTTATCTTTCTTAATGAATAAGATCTGGGGGGAAAGGGATCATTGGTGAGAGTACAAACTGGTACAGCCACTATGGAAATCAGTGTGGCAGTTCCTCAGAAAACTAGATCTACCATATGACCCAGCTGTAACTCCCTGGTATATATGCAAAGGACTCTTATTTCCTACTACAAAGACACACGCTCATCCATGTTTATTGTTGCTATATTCACAATGGGGAGGTTATGAACAGCCAAGAGTTCAATCAACTCATGAATGGATATGAATGTGGTACCTACACACAATGGAATTGTATTCATCTGTAAAGAAAATTGAAATTATGAGATTTGCAGGTACATTGATGGAATTGAAAAATATTACCCTGAGGTAACCCAGACCCATAAAGACAGTATCACCTGCTCTCACTTATATGTAGATCCTAGCATTGGATCTTTAAATTTGTTTAACTTGGAGTGCCTGTGATGTCAGAAAACTATAAAGAGGACGTTGGTGGGTGTGGGGGAGAATTTTGAGGGGGGATAATAGAACACAGGTGACAAGAGGGGTAAATGGGATGTTTAAGTGCGGTGAGGATGGGGGCAGAGGTCACGGGAGGAGGTGTGACAAGGGTTAATTAATTGTGAGGATGCTTGGGAAAGCTATACTGAGACCTACCATTTTCTAAGTGTCATGGAAGTGAGGCTGGAGAGCGTGCTTGGTGCTCACTGTTCTATCATGAGGACTGGAGTTTGGATCCTAACACCCATATCTGGCAGCTCACAACCGCCTACAACTCCAGCTCCCCAGGGATCTGACATACAGCCTCCACTGGTGTGTGTACACATGTGCGCACACACACACATATGTGCAGACACACGTACACAATAATAATCAATCCTAAAAAAGAAAGGAGTTTATTTGAAGTTGTCCTATACATGGGATGATGCTCCTACAAGAAGCATAGGTAGACCAATAACGGGCCCAGTGCCAGGTATGAGCTACCTCCCCTCAAGCTGCCAGCCAGGGGTGTCCTCGGAACCCCCCAAACAACACCAGCTACTGCCACTGCTCTTAGTTACCCACCGGAAACGGATGGTAAGACCCGACTGCTGAAGACGCCACACAACTTAGTCATGAGTCATGGAGAAATGAAGTCGGTTCTGAGTGGAAACTTTCTCCCTATACAGGCAGGTGCTGTGGAGGCTGCTGGGGAGAAAAGTCACCAACAGTCTTAGCTATCTGTGTACCCTGTGGGTCCCAGTAAGGACCAGTGTGGCAAAGCTCTGGGAGTAACCAACTGCTCTCTGATTGGATTAAGGGGCCATTCCACGGGAGGAAAAACATGCCTAGTACTGTAAATCTGGCCAAGAATCCATGTTTGGGAAACCCCAGGCCACAGGACCAAATACTATGATTTTGCTACATGGACAGGGTATCAAAATGCCCTCTAAGTTCACATTCCTATATTCGTAGATTAGTGCAGCTCTCAGACTACATCAAAAACGTGTCTCTGTGTGGTAGATGCATTTGGCGCAGATACAACTGGTCAAGGTACAGAGAATAAGTGTCTGTGGGATGCTCAGCCACAGATGCAGCATCTACACCACACCCCCTTCCTCTAAGGTTCAGGGACCATTGTGGAAAAGGGGCCAGAAAAAAAAATGTAAGAACCAGTGGTTCCAGAGGACTAGAGTGGAACAGTATCTACTGGACAGGACAGGACGGCCGCACTCATGACTCACAGCAGCTGTGGGTGTCTGCATTAGGCCTGCACAAGACCAAGCCATCAAACTCTGCTAGGGCACAGGGTGGGGGGGGGGGGGAATCACTGGGCACCCCCAGCTGAGGAACTACTGGCAGTTAATGGCTTCTTGAGGGAGGGAGAGTGAGTCTTCTTTAAGAGTGTGGCCCCTGGCAGGTCCATCACATTCCAGAGAATGGCCCCACACTTAGGAGTTTACAGGAGTATAAATTGGACCCAGTGGACTTAAAAGAAAGACATAAAGTTGGGAAGGAGTATGAGATGAATCTGGAAGGAGAAAAGGGTGAATAGGATCAATGAAATATGATCAATGAAAGACACTGTGTGCATGTGACATTCTCAAGGGATTAATAAAAATATTCTATTTTTAAAACGTTATTTCTCTAAACAGGTACTAGTGTCGATCTGTTTACATTTCCGTAAAGTTCAACTTCCTGTTATTTCCACAGGCAGCAGGTAAGTACTATACCTGCTCCATTTCTCTACACTGTGCCTGTGACCTGCTGCTGTGCCCCGACAGGGATCAGCGATTTCTCTCTTCCCTGCACGCTCTGGGTCACCCTCCTGCTCAACAACCTCCACACTGGCTCTGCTGCCCCGGCTTCAGAATCCTTTCCGTCCAGGGTGTCTCTTGCCAGTACTAAGCCCCATGCTGCCTAAGAACGCTTGGCTATCTACAATAAACGGGAGCAGGAAGTTACCGTCCTTAATCTCTCAGCCATTTGATGGGGAGGCCAGTTTCAAACCCCAAGTCGGTGATGGATTTAAGCAGCAGACGCTACCAGGGGAAGCAAGAGCATTTTTAAAAAATAATTCTAAGCCACTGCCTTAGGCAGATGGGCCTTGCTTTTCTTTCATGCATGGCTGAGCATATTAAACCAGATCTGATTAATTCAGTAAACAGGACTTCAAAACGAGCCCGCCTTACTCAGAGAAAACACCATGTAAATACCCCCAGCTTCGATTAGTGGCCATCCTAACCTCTTAAATAGAAAACACACGCGGCGCACTGCTTTTAGCCACTTGTGACATTTTTAATTGAGCTTTTAAAGGAGGGTGGGAGAACTCAACACACCAATCACACTTTCTCTCTTACGTGCTAACATTCTATTGAGCAGGGCGTAAGATACAAAACTCCATTTTTTCCTTCCTTCACGGAATCCCGGCATGCTCATCTTGAAAGGCAGTTTTCTAAGTCTTCTCAATACTCACTTGGCAAAAGCATTTCTCCTGTTAATCTCTTTTTGGGAAGAAGCAGAGGTTGTGCTGAAACTTCTCCTAAAACCTAAAGGTGAGAGTGATAGTCAGAAGAGGAAACACAGCGCTTGTTTTCAGTCTTTACAAAGAGTTGTTTTTAATCACTTCTATAGGTGTTCTAGGACACCAAGGTTGATTGTTTTTGTTTTGCTTCATTTTTTTTTTCTTGAGAAAACAACTAGGTAGCAGTTACTCTAAGATAAAAACCTTCCATCTTGCAGGGAAGTGCCTTAAGCGCAGGAAGTAAACAATTCAAAGCCTCAGGAAGTCCGTAAAACCGACCAGATACAACAGATCCCTCCCTCCCTGAGCATACACTGGCAAAAGAGACAAGAGCCCAGACCCCCTGCCTGAAAGTCAATCTTCCTAAAAGATAGTCAGACCACCTGAGCTACCTGAAGAAATGCCCTCCAGCCTACGGAGCTGCCTTCGGGCTGTACACTGTCCTCAGGGTTTCTAGCTCCATAAGCTGTCCGCCACCTGTGTTGCATCCACCTGTGTTGCATCGGGCTCTTGGTGACACTTTTTGCTGTCTTTGAGTGACTTCTGCTCCTGTAAATCACCTCTCACCCATACTCCTATAAGGAGCCTCAATACAACTCACTGGGTCACTCAGTGGGACTTGGGTGATATCCTTACTTTGGTCTGCTGTTCGGTTCCTACATGGGGTGAGTAAACATTCGTTCACATCTCCACAGGAACAGTATCACACAACGAAAATAAAACAGGTGACTACTCAGAACATAACTAGTTTAGATTTCTGGGCAATTTCTCATCTTTGCCTTTTTCACCAAGCTCTGCTCACACGGAGATTAGTGATGAACACAACATGACTTTCGGGGCTTTCTCCTGTAAGATTTCTTGAAAACTAAATAACACCAAGTCACACACGGATAACACGGATTCGGTATATGATGAAGTATTACAATCCTGATAATCATATGGAAAGGATGTTTTTCAAAAATTATCATTAAAAATATTCCAGTAACAGAACACTGGATAATAAACTTTCAGAGCTCCTCAGTGCTCTCTCCATACAAAAGAGTTCAAAGATTAAAAGACTTCACAAAAGGTAGAGTTAAAAATGGATTTCCAATTCAGGCAAACTAGAAGTGCTGAAGAAATCTCTTGATTAAAATAACTCCCAATTTAAAACAACTATAATTTTATATAATGTACTGTTGAACTAACTCAAAATCATATTCTCTATGTCTGTCTCTGTCTGTCTGTCTCTCTTCCCCGTGTGTGTGTGTGTGTGTGTGTGTGTGTGTGTGTGTGTGTGTGTGTCTGTGGCTGTGTGTGGATGTTGGCAGCACATCCAGGCCCCCAAAGTACAATTTCAGAGAGGCCAAACCTAGGAAAGAAAGAAGCCAGGAGAGGCTGCCAGGTGCCCAGTGTACAATCCTGTACCATATAGGGTTGCCACTCAACCCATGGCACTGGACTCCTGACTGGCTGCACAGGACATGGCAAAGGAAGGAGCAAGGGCCTGGTGCATGGGAGATCCCACCAAAGACTCCTGGGAAAGGACTTCATGCTCAGTGTAACTTGGGGTAAGAAACCAAATGAAATAATGGCTTTCTTAACAGTGCAAGGTTAGAACTACTGCTCTCAGATTTGATGGCCATGAACAAATTCATGCTATGTCATTAAAAAAAGAAAGAAAAAGGAAAAAGGAAACCACTGCAGAGAAGGTAAGTAAAAGCAGATCTAGGGTGGCAGCGTTTCCAGGCAAACAGTAGAAGTCGACGCATCTGAAGGCAGCCAAGGGCGGCCGTCTATAAAATTCTGATTCGACAAACATTTCACAATCACAGATTACAGAGTCACACAGGGAAAGCAGGCACCACAGGCCAGGCCCAACAGACCCAGGTTGCAGAATCAGACTCAGCAAAGCTCCAGATCCTGAATAAGTTAACATAAAGTAATCCATCATACTTAAGGTTTAAAGGGCATGAAAGAAAAACTTGGGAATAGAGGGAAAAGTAAGAGTAGCAAGGTACGTGAAAAATAAAAGCAGACAGTTTGATTATTATTGATGTTCTGGTTGGATTACGCAGTAGAACAGACGCAGTTGAAGAGAGAAACGGGAAACGGATAGCACTGATGGTTCCCAGAATGTGGTCAGAAGGCCAGGTTGTAACAGACACAAAAGCAGCATGGGAAGTATCATGGAGAGGAACTTGAGAGGCCTGGTTAGAGGCTAACCTTGAGATCTAGGAAGACCCAGAATGCCAAACAGGTGAACAAAACGAAATTTCCACCTGCACACATCCTAACAAAACTGCCCAACAGCAATGAAAGAGACCCTTCAAAGAGTCCAGCACAAGCAAGAAGGCAAGATAAATCACCTACCACAACACAGACTCATCAGATGCCCAGCTTCTCATCAGCGATGGAAGCCAGAGCATCCACGTGCAGGGAGAAAATTCTAAAACTCGACACCCATAAAAATGTCACTGGAAGAGACAGAAACTGAGTGTACACAGGCCAGAACAAAGCTATCCTAAGAGGAAGGTGTGAAGATTGAAGAGTAAATATGGACGTGAGATAAACTAGTACAGAAAGATTGCTGTGATGATGCCTAATTTATAGGGGTGAGAAAATAAAAACAAGCCAGCTCCGCTTCTGAGGATTCATACTGTGTAGAAAGGGGGTAAGAATGGTTGCTTTAAGCTGGGTGGAGTGTACACATGAAATGATCTACGATAATTACTAAGAAGCACATTCACAGTGTTGCTTGTACACAGTAGAAAAGTAAACAGAATGCAGAACAGAGGAAGGGAAAGAATACAATACAGAATGAAAAGAAGAAGGAAGCACACCGGACATGGTGGCACACACCTTTAACCCCAGTGCTAGGAGGCAGAGGCAGGGGGATCCCTGTGAGTTCAAGGTCAGCCTGGCCTACGCAGGAATTCTAAGTCAGCCAGGGCTACATAAAGACCCTGCATCAAACAAAACAGAAAAGAACCACCATTTATGACTCATTTAAAAACCCACCATTTACAATATACAAAAACCAAAATGGATTAGGGGCCATAGGGATAGCTCAGGGGTTAAGGGTGCTTGCTGGGGCTTGCTGTCTAATCATGTGGACCAGGGTTCAGATCCCAGCACCTGCAGAGCAAGCCATGCATACGGCAAACACTTGGAACTGCAGCTCCGAGGAAGCCAACATCTTCTTCTGACTTCCACGGCACACAGACCTACACATGTACATGCTCATCCACCCTCAAAGACACAAACATACAAATAACTGTTTTAAACGGAATAGGAAGTAAATAAAACAGCAGAGAGAACATTGCTAATATATCAGTAACTGCAGTAAATTAAAATAAGTGGAACTCTCTTAGAGTAAAAGATAAAGACAATCGGATTCTTAGCAATGAGAGCCTAATGGTGCGTCCCCACAACTGCAGTACTCAAAGAGAATTGTAGATTGAGGCTAGCCTAGGCTACATGGTGATACTCTGTAGGGAGAGGAGAGTAAGGTCAGGAAAGAGAGAAAAGAGAACAGGAAAGGGAAAACAGGAAGAAAAGTTATTACATTAAATATACCAAAAACATTCAACAATAAATAAAAATAATAAATAACAAAACCTGTCTGAGGAAAGCTACAAAATCCTGACGAGGCCAGAGAAGGCACACCACAGCAGTCTTCTCATCCACATGGAGCATGTTCCTAGGACTTCCTATGGATGCCTCAGATGTACAGTACTAGACCCAGTGTGGCTTTCCCCATAAGCAAATTCTTGCGGTAAACCTCCCTCTTCTCACTTACAAGGACACACTGGCAGTTTCTCTCTGTAATGTTCAAATGGCCAGTAACACTGCTTGCAGCATCCATTACTAAGTCAAACTGGCCTTAGTCGAATGGAAACACGACCTGGACAGTCAATCCGTAACCGGAGGACCATTAGCTGACCAACAGGAAGGTAACGCGCAGGTGTATCGATACGCTGAACGAAAGGACAACTCGTGTCCTGGGCAGGACAGTGTGACATTTTATCATGCCACTCAGAATAATGTGAAACTTAAAACCTCTGAGTTGTTTATTTCTCGGATTTTCCATTTAATATTCTCAGACGATGAGTGAATGCAGGTAATCAAGTCCACAGAAAACAAGGGGGAGGTTACAGATGTAAGAGAGAGGGAGTCCACGTTCACAGACAGATCAGTTAGTAAGGTAAGATCTTCCCAACTTCATCCAAAATCCCAGCACGCTAATATGTGGATTTCAACCAAATGATCATAAAGTTTATATGAAAAGGCAAAGAACCCAGAATAACCAACGCTATCTCAATGGAGAATACAGTCAGAGAACTGGCACCATTTGACGTGAAGAATTAATCAGAACAGTGTGAAAGAGCAATGATTGCTAAGGAACACACCCAAAGTTGACCTCTGGTATACACACACACACACACACACACACACACACACACACACACACACAGAAGACCACTGTAAAGATGGGAAAATGCCAGAGGAACACATCCATACAAGTCAAAGGAGCCCAGCAAACACACACAGCACCCACGACACAGCATCAGGAATTTCACATCAAAACAACACTAGAACAGTGATAACTCATGGGCATGGGGTTGACCGCAACAAATATCCAAGGATCATCATTCTAAGAATAACTCTTTCATAAACAGCTATCCACAGACTGAAAAGAAAATCAAACTCAATCCTTATCACACACAAAATCAATTCTAGGTAAACTGGAAAATGTGAAACACAAAACCTTTAAAAAAATGTTCAGGAAAGAGCATTATGGTTTCTGTCTCATGGAAAAAAAGTCTTAATATAAAAAACTCAAGCCATGAAATGTTTTATTCTTTGACTACATAAAAATTAAAGAAGTCTTCTCACCAAAAAATTGTCAGAAAAGTGAAGACGTGTCATCAGCGGTACATATTCATAACACACAAACCAACGAAAGAGTCATTCCCAAAATACACAAAGAAACCTTCAAATTAGCAAGATAAGAAGCAAATCACCCGAGAGAATGAACCAGAGGCTTAAGCAGAAGAAAGGAAATGTGTGTGTGTCCCACACACTGAAAACTGAAAGGACCAACCGCTTTCACGTCAACTAATTAAAATCTGGAAAATGCAAATTAAAGTCACAACGAAATACTGTGTAAATCCAGCCGAGTAGCAACTATTTCCACGCCAAACACGACAGCAGTTGCCAAGGTGAGGCGGAGCAGGGCCTCATCAGTGGCTGCGGGGCCTATGCAGTTCAAACACCTGGCGGGGACGGCAGTCATGCTTCCCAACCCCGGGGCAACATCTACACGTGTGTCCAGCAGCACAGCTTGTAATAAGAAAAAACAGGATGCAGCAAAAATGACCGGCAGCCATAGACTCGGTCACTTACTTCACTGAAATGCTAAAGAATAAAATAGCAGATAATGGAAACAAAATATTGTTTACTGATACAGCTGCATACGGCAGAAAAGATCAAGAAAATCAAAGGAATTATGAATACAAAATTCAAGGCTCGTAACCTTAGGCTGCGACACACAAAAGGGGAGGCAGGGGAGACGGAGATGGGAATGCGGGGTTTCCACAACACAGCTGGGAGGCAGGAAACAGATACGCTCCGGGCTTACATGTACTATACAGAGGCATTTCAGATGCTCTCTGATAGAAAGATATTGATACAGATACTGAACAACAGAAACACATTCCACTGAGTGAAAGTGAAGACATACTTTAAACTGGATTTAAAAACCATCATCTTACCAGGATAAGAGTGATTCTGTTTATTTGAAGATATTTCTGAAAGTGTATCCAGGGAATCTGATAGTCTGTGAATAAAACAAACAGAGCACGCCTTGTTAGATGTAGCTGGTCTTTTGGTTACGGTGGACTCTCAAATGATGCTTTCACATCAACTGGTATTTGTTATCTCATCCAATCAACGAGCATTTACTGGGCAGCCACATGAGCCAGGACAGAGCTTTACCCCAGCATGGGAGACAGGCGATATGCAGACAGGTAGCATGGACAATTCAGTTCATTTGAACCAGGGACCTGACTTCCGACATTTATTTGCTTGGTAGCTTTTATGGATCTGGGAACTGAACCCGGGCCTTTGGCACATGATAGGCAAGTACCCTGCCACTGTGCTGTACCCATGGCCCTGCTATTATCTGTAGTCATTGTTGCTGTTTTCCAGTACTAGGAATTGGATTCACGGCAACATCTCACTTTCCTCTGGAATTCTATCTTCTGGGGGAAAACTAAAAAATATGGAGATAAGCTTATGTTATACCAAGTTTAAAATCATAAAAAAAAATCACCACTTCTGATATTGGGAAAAAGAGAGTGGCTGAATTTCTTTCTTTTTTTTTTTTAAGTTTTATTTATTATGTACACAGTGTTCTGCCTGTATATGCAAGATCTCATTACAGATGGTTGTGAGCCACCACGTGGTTGCTGGGAATTGAACTCAGGACCTCTGCAAGAACAGCCAGTGCCCTTAACATCTGAGCCATCTCTCCAGCCCCGGTGAATTTCTGATAAACCTGGACAGCAATATAATCCAAGGCCCTCTACGCTCGACTCTGCCCACCTCTGTGAGGGCTACCTCCTGGCGAGTTGCTCCTCCTTTTTATTGATTGATTGATTGATTGATTGATTGATTGATTGATTGATATTTGAGTCATTATTTTTAAAAAGCCAGATCCTGAAAGCCTCATTTTCTTTCTAAATCTGCAAGGCCTCCATCTGTCAATCACTTCCCCCAACACACTTTATTTCCATCAAAGACTCCTGCAGCCCCTCTAATGTATTCAGTTACATCCTGCAGTTCATATGCATCATTTTTACAGGACACACATCACATCATGATGGAGGAGGGGCTGATGGACACAGGGATGTTGGAGTGAAGTGGTGATGAACAGCTGAGGGGACACTTCTTCTGGAAGTGATCAGTTCACTAGAACTAAGTGAAAACAGCCTCGACAGGAAAAACACGAACGCCATGTTCAGGAGGACCCGTGAGGCAGGCGGGGGACGGTCATATTTGATCAAGTGGGTGAGTTTCTTTAGACTGCCTTTAAAGAACATTCGCTGATGTTATTGACCAAGACAATTTACTAAATGAAAATTGGGGAATGGCAGGTAGAGCGGGAAAGCCATTCAAACAGAGGAAGTCGTGTGGGTGGATCCTGGGACAAGCGCCCATTTTAAAAATGCGGAGGGGAGAAATAAACAGCCAACTTTGATTCTGAGGGGAAGCACTAGAGGTCAGCATGTGACTAGTCACCCAGACAGTCTCCAGCAGTCCCTAGTTTAAAATATTCCCATCTTGAAGCCCAGTGGGGCCTTTAAAGAGCTCTACACTGGCTGGCATTAGAAATGCCTTAAAATCAGAGACCATGTCTGTTTTGTTTGCTCATAGAATGCCTAGCGCAGCACAAAGTGCTAAAAGACACTTAATAGTATTTGATGATGATGAATGAGACAATCAGAAGACGACAGGAAGACAGCTGGATGGAGACAGCGCTTCATTTAAACAGAAACCCGTTTCTTTTAAGAAGTGGGGGTTGCTTTCAAATGCACTACCTTGGAGAAGACCAAAGAGAAAGCAAGAGTAACAGTGAAGCCAGCATGTGCTCTGTGAACACAGCAATGAAACCCCAAGGAAAGGTGTGGCTTTATAAACGAAGGCGGAGAAAAGGCTGTGGAGGCATGGAAAGGACGGGCCTAGGACTCGGATCCACCAGTACCTACTATGCCTGAAATACACCAAATTCTGTACTCTGGGTAACTGAATGTGGGACAAACCCCAGTCCTCATGACTGAGAGACAAATCAAACTCGTGCAAAGTAACCTGTCAATCGTCTGCCAGACACGGATCCAGAGGAGAGTCACAGAAGCCCGGTAACCGTTACAGGGTTATGAGGAAGAGCTCATTTCTGACTCCAGACATCTGCGAGTTCAAATCCCCACTGCAGAGCACAGTTAGCATTAGCTCTCTGGGACTGACAGTCTTCCTCTGTGAAACAGGACAACCACAGGGCAAGCCCCAGGGTGGCTTTAAGTCACTGATTCAGGGACAGCACAGAGGAGGGTGCCCAGTGCCCTAAGGCTGTCAGGGCTTAGGGCAAACAGCGGAATAACAAAGCCCGGCTAAGCGCAGCTCTTCCATTACCCAGCGATGTGACGTCACCCCTGCTCCTGTGGGATGGGAACAAGTATAGCAGTTCAGGGCTCCCCCGGTCTGCAGAGGACAAGGACATATGCCACTTGGGTGCTCAGTATAGAGCCTACCACTAAATGCTCAATAAAAGCTGATACTTAGGGCTATTTTCCAACTCACCTGGCCAGGTATTTATGAGGATCGAGTGAAACAACATTTAAGGGAAGACACCTTAAGAGCTACAAAGTACTGTATGCTGAAGGCTTTACTGATGTAAAGAAAAATGTATCAAGTACACTGGCAATGAAGAAAATTCACATCAAAAGCATATGTAGTTATTCAGCAACAAAAAGATACTGAGGAAGAAACACGATTTTTAAAAACCCGAGTTTGCCCAGAAACCATCAGCATGCAGCTGAAAGGACCAGCAGAGACTCCAGTCCGCCGATGCGGTCCTCGTGAGTCTGGTTATACTGCGTATGTTGTGTCTTGCTCAGAGATTACAATCCCTTTCCCCAGCCTCTGAAAACCAGACAGAGCCAGCTTCTCCCAGCTCCGCGTTTCACCGGAATTTCATCAGGGCCTGTGTTTTGGGATCAGCCTGCTTTTCAAAACCAGAGTGAGGTGGCACACGAGTACACTGTCTTACCGAGAACACTCTGGAGGTTTGGTACATATAAATCCCTGAGACTTCGCTTCCCCTGGAGAGCTACTGCCTATCTATTTTTGAAAACTAAGGAAATCAGAGGGAAAAGCCATTTTGGTTCCATTAGGTTTGTAGGAGGATGAATGGGTGCCTGCTGGCAGGAAATTTAATGCAGTTAGGATGTGACTGAAGTAATCAGAGAGCATTTTCACTTTTGTTTGCATGACAGATTAAGCCTGCTCCTCGCACTGTTCTTAGCAGCGCATGCCACTCCTAATAGCCTACACACACTCACAGGGTTTGCAAATGAGGGAGAAAGGAGGCTTTTAAAATTGCAAATCCTCAGCAAGGCAAATTTAGCTTCCCATGAGCCTCCCCTCTGAAGAAGGTGGCCAGTTAACCCATTGAAGGAACGCCATGTGCTGATCGTCCAGATGAAATCCGGGCCCCTGCGGGCCACGAGGAACTGCAGTCTGTGTAAACAGGTACACGTCCCCCGGTTTCTCCTCACCTCTGCACCCTGGAGGGGGGCGCAAATATTCCGTATCTCGGAGAACAGCTGAAATACTGCACACCTCCAACCGAACCGTCATTCTTCCCATGGGGCTTCTCCAGCTCTATGCCGTACCAATACCCTAGGACATGAACACAGCACCCGAGAGCATCAGCACTTCATTCACAACCGTGATGCGGTAATCCGAACTCCAAGTCTGGATGGCTTAGTGTTTTCACAAATGACCGAGATGATGGAAGATCATCATGATCATTAAGCTTTCGAATGATGAAATTATAAAATAAAACTCGAAAATTTGAAAAGTGGGAGAAACGTTTTAGCGGCGTAATTGCACAGCAGTACATTAAGGGAGAAAGATAAAACGCACAAACTCAGATTCGCAGAGAATTAGCCATTACGCAAGGGGAGCCCCACCAAGATATATCTTAAGACTATAATGCAAAAGAAGCCGTCCTTGACTCTAATGTAACGCGCTTCAGTGAGAGCAGCACAGAATGATATTGAGACGCATAAATCCTAGCGCGGACCGAACTCTTCGGTTCGCCCTCCCAAGAGTAGAACACCACAAACAGCCATTAAATAATTAACCAAGGGCAGAGATAACACGGAAAACACAGGGCAGCATCGTGATGTCGCTCCATCTTCCAGCTAAATGAAAAGTCTTAGGTTTGATCATAGGAAAACCTGCCTAAGAGATCGTATGTACAGGCCTCGCTCTGAGGAAGGCAAGTCTCTGGAGAGACTAGAGCTGAAGCAGCATGGCCGCACTTCCAGGAGCATGAGTTAATGGGCACAGTCGTACAGCCGGAACTCCTGAGGGTGCCCGAGATCAGCACACGCCTCACAGTTTACACACCCATGGTCTGAGAAGGCAGCGCAGGGGTGACCGTGTTTGGTCTTTCGTAACCAGCAGCAAATAAAGAATAAGTGAGTGAATACCAACCAACTTACTACCTACAAATTAGGAAGTATAAAATACTCCTTCTTTCGGGTTACTAGCTCAGAGTCAGTTTCAATTACAGGAACCTTAAAAGGCCAACTCAGAATACGCTCTCACTTCGCTTTTTTGTTGTTGTTTTTGTTTGTTTTTTAATGTTATACCTGGGCCCATTCTATACGAAGATTGGGGCTGAAAAGACGCAAGCAGACTTGAGTGTCTTTCATATTTGCGTGGCCCCACTATGCCCTATAAGCAGTGTCCACAAGCCTCTTCTCTAACCATACTAATTCTCTGAAAACAGACTATCAGCTTTCTGACTCACCTAACCCGGGTTAGCCTGGTGAGAATTATTTCTGCGTGCCATAGTTATGATTTTCCAGTCTCCCTTCCTCCTGCCTTTGACACGCCAGTCCATGTAATTGTTTTTCTTTAATTAAAAGTCCCATTCTCATTGGCTGCATTTCTGCTATATAACTCTTGAAAATGTGTGACATATAGCGGAAATAGATACATTCTGGCACAGTGGATGTGAAAATAGCCTTGGCAGAGAGCTATATGAAGTGTACGCTATCTAGTGTAAGACGTAAGGGAGGCCTGGCCTCTAAGATAGCTCAAGTAACGCACTGACTCAAACTCAGAGTGGCACTAATCCCAAAGGACGTGGTGGCAGACGATCTGCCATGGTTCTCATGCTTCTTTCTCACACACACAGCAGTGGACATTCCTGGTGAACAGGTGGGGTCTCCTTCAAGAGCAGCAGCAGCCATGCTGAACAGCCAGCTCGTCACAAAGGACCCTGAACCTCTAAAGCTTCAGGCTCATCTTCTAGAACATGGGCTTCTGGGGGTGCAGGTGTGGCCTGGCCCTCTCTGCCCCTTCAGAGAGGTGGGAACTGGGGCTCAAGGTTCAGGGCAGGGGGGGTGCTGACAGTCTGCCTCCTGCTGTTATTGTGAGTACTATAGTCCTGCCTCCAGTCCAGGATTACTATGATTTGGGCAGCATCTATGACACTGTGGCAGGCTAATTTGCTAGTCTGCAAAGAGAGTACGGTCTCAGCTCCTTCGTGAGCCTTGACAGAATGCTACACTATAAACTTTTCTTTTTCAATCAGTATTGCAGGTAACTTTTTCCTAAAATGCTACAATGCCACCATGTGTTAATATGGTATATTGCTACTTAAAACACAAGGACAAGGTTCCATGCAACTGGCTTCTGGTTAAAATTATCATCTTTGGAAATACGAAGGAAGATCATCTTTACCCCGTGTGTGTGTGTGTGTGTGTGTGTGTGGGTATGTGTGTGTGTGAGAAACTGTGTGAGTTTATGTGCACCATGTGCGCAGGTGCCCACGGAGTCCAGGGGGCATCAGATCCCCTGAAATGTCACTCACAGGTGGTTCTGAGCCACCTGATGGGGGTGCTGGGAACCGAACCCAGGTCCTCTACAAGAGCGGTAAGTGCTCTTAACCACTGAGCCATCTCTCCAGCACAACTCTTTACTCTAGGAAACACAGTATTAGCTAGATTAGGCTCAACGTTTAAGTTCACAGACACGCAGTTTTAGGACCCAGGGTACACAACAATTTTGATATTTTCTGTGCTTTTCCTCTTCAAGCCATTCTGATAAAAGCTAGACAGTCCATCCAGCTGCTCAACTCCAGGATTATCCTGGAGGGGGCGTTGGGGAGGGGACCGGCCCTGAAACGCTGTCTAGTCATTCATTCAGCATACTCTGCAGTCAGTGAGAATACACTAGGCAAGTCAAAACTCATTTTCATGTTAGACAAATGTTGAAACACGACTGGCCAGAGAATTGTATGGACACCAGTCAGTCCGAATGCAGACAGTTGAATCTGTATCGTTTCCCACACGCTCTCTGTCTGTGCTGCCATCCACAAGAACTGGCAAGTTCTCACTTCCAGGCGATGAAATCACGTCTGCCGCTCAAGTTTTAATTAAACCTTTTGTCCAAAACTCAGGTTAAGCCAAGACCGTTCGGGCGTGTTACCTGGAGCAAAGTTTGTTGTCCCAAAGAACTTAATGGTCCCCACTCTCTGGCCGACCACCAGCACCCTCTCTCCAAGACGGAGTTCTCCTTCTTGGCGGGCATTATTTGCTGCAGATGGTGCTGAAGAATTCGAACCTGTTGAAGTGGGTGGGTTGGAGATTTGGGCAGACAGGGAAAGAGGAAAGAAAACAAAGAGAGAAAAAACTCAAAAAGCACACTAGTTAAAAAAAAAAATCACTCCATGTATTCTAACTAGTCTGGCTAGTTGGGTATTTCATTACATATTCATCACAGCTATATGATCCTCACTAGGGAGGGCAAGGCACTCAAAGTGAGTAAGGGTCCCCTGAGAAAACCACTGCCGTGGGAAATGCATAACCCTCCATCAACTCCACTAACACAGCTGGGGACACTCTCTGCTCCCACAGAACACTGGACGTGCAGAACCAGAGCAGTGCAGGCTCAACCTCCTGTCACGTGACACACCTTCCATGCTACGGCATGAGAGCAGGACACAGACAACACAGGAAGACCACATGAGACCAAGGGGTAGGACAGGTGTGACCAGTGGGCCACACGGTCGGATGAAGCAGAGAGTTGCTGTATTTACTCAGACTCAGTGTAAGTGGTACACAGGAGTGTAGTCTCAGCTGAACTGTGGCAGGCTGAGCAGCCCAAACGGGGACAATCCAAAATGTACAGTGTCCCAAAGTCCTCAAATTCACATTCAGGTTAGAGAGCCACCACTCAGAACTTCGGAGTTTGAAGGATTTAAGATTTCTGGGCTTCTGGTTAGAGATGGTTGGTCACACAGTAGACTGTGCAAATTTTCCAAAATCCCAATCAGCACACATTCAAAACACTCTGTTCCCAAATGTTGTGGGTAAGGAACAGCCAACTTACGACTGGTCCTGATTATCCCGACTTGCTTTCCTTCATCTTAATTCAAAAGTACCCCTAAAATGCCCACTCTCTGGTATCTGGTCTCTGAGAAATACCATCTCAAAGCTGTTCAAATCCAGACGGTGGACTCCTGGGCCCTGCCCTATTAGCAGCGAGTAGAGACTGAACACTGCCCTCTGAGAAGGCCTGGGGAACGCCAGGCGAAGGCCTGGGAGGGCTCAACCGTGGGAACAGGGAGACTGAAAACACAGGCGCCAACATGAGCCTGTGAGGAAGGAGCTGTGGCCCCGTGGGCCCTGCGAAGCCCAGACCTCGCCACCAAACTCTACAGCAAGCAGTTTACATGGTGCGTCTCACAAAAGGTGAGTGAGGAATAAAGCTGGACCTTAGGAGTTAACCAAGACAGGTGTTCACAGCCAGACTGACCCCCAGACCCAGGGCCTAGACACCTCAGACCTGCCCACTGCTCCTGCAGTTCAGCAATGGTAGACAGTGAGCCAAGGTCCAGAGGGAAGCCCTCTCTCCTCCCACCTCTCCGCTCCCCCGGTCCTTTCTTTCTGATCCCACTTACTGTCCCTAGTCTGAGCTCTGCAGTTCACCCTCCCCTCCAACGCAAGAAATCTGCAGAAAAAGTAAACGCACTCCAGAAAAGTTTATGGAAATGTCTCTGGGGCTCCAAACACAGACACCCCCATCGGACCCCCACAGCCACACACACACACCCATTCTCGGCCCCTCCACTATGAAAGGTGATTCTTTTCATTCCGATCATTACCTTCATCCTCACTATTATTTAGGTCAACATAACCCTCAAATGTATAGAAAGGAAACATAGTAAAGTATACAGGCACACTGGAACTACTTGTTATATACACTCATATATAAATTCTAAAATCAAGTAAAGGTCAAAAGTCCAAATTCCAAATACGGGAGTGTTTAAAACGCAAATGAAGTAAGAGCATGCCATGCCTCAGAACTCAAGAGAAAGTGGCCAGAGCGGAGGAAAGAGGACAATTGTCACAGAAGCAGTCCCAAGCCCAACTTCGAGGCTCCCCACTTTTCAGATTCCAGCTTCTAGGTTTACTGTATTAGGGTCCTTGCTGAGGGTTTGGGGACTCCCCCACCACAGATAGGTGGTTTGGGGTTTTGTTTTTATGGGGTGAGGACTGAACCCACAACCTCCCTGTGCTAGGCAAGCACCTGAAAATTGAACCAGACCTCAGCCTCCCCAAAATATATTTATAAACAGAAAGGAAAAAAAAAGAAAAACCAAAATAAACCCACCCTCTTGAACGTTTTATGTAATAAAATACTGATTCTGTGCAGGTATTAAGTGGTAGTCATTATGAGAATATTTAGAACAATCTACACCAGAAACCAGCTGCACCCTCCTATGGGGCAAGGTGAACGTGAACGGGGGTTGACACCATCTAAGTGGACTTCCACTGCAAGCCTGGCAGACGGCTTTCCTCATCCCCACATGTCCTGAGGAACAGCGGTCAGGGGAGATTATGTGTGGCCCCCCATCACCACCATCCTGGAGGGACCCCTGAGCCTCTCCTGAACAGATTCAAAACACCTCAGCCAAAGCAGAGGGGAGACACTTTTCTAAACACGGAGCCGATGGATGGATCAGAAGGCATGTGAGCCAGCTGAGATGCAGAAAGTACCCACAGACTAGAGGACAGCAAACAGCAGCTTCTCCAACCCACTGCAGAGCCAGGAGTCCTGACTGGAGGCTGAGGGGACAGAGCAGGGAGCAGAGCAGGAGCACAGCCAGGGAGGGACTCAGTGTGACTGAAGCCAAGGGTAAAGTGGTAAAGGGCTCCTACATGGTGTCACCCAAAAAGCACAGCTCACTCTGCCTGGGGTGAAGGGGGGAGTGGGGGAGGGGGGAAGGGGGAGGGAAATGGGTGGAGGGGGAAGAGGGGGGGGGGAAGGGTGGAGGGAGAAAGGTAAAGGGTGAAGGGTAAAGGGCTCCTTCTACACATTAAAAAGAGCAAATCCACTTACAAACAAACCAAGATAAAAAACACCAAGAAAGCCTGGTTGAAAAAGCCATAGATACCAGCACTGGCTCTGGACGGGAGAGAGGGGCTTTTGCTGAGGGTCTTCCTGCTACTGTTGCCTGTGGCCAGCTTCTTCGGGTGGCCCTGCTTGTGGTCCAGCGAGGATGTGGAGGAGGAGCTGCTGATGGACCCAGGCTGGGGAACTGACAGGGGAACAGGAACGAATTGAAGAATTAAAGGGTGTTTTTTTTTTAAAAAAAAAAAAAAAAGGCAAAAACAAACAGAAAAGTAAAGAAAAGGACTAATAAGATGTTTTCTGGGCAAATTCTTCTGAAACGCTTCATTTAGTTTCCTCAATTGTGGATTATCTAGTGTCAAATTAAATGCCTGATTTCATCTAAATGCACGGTTGTTGACACACAAAACAGATCCCCTGTTTACACAAGCAGAAAATCTTAAGGATTCACAGTAAACTATTGTGTGCAGGGGGTATTACCCTATCAATTAATGTTAACTAATCTAACCCCCAAACACTCTCCATCTCCTTAGGAGAAACTGTAACACACACACACACACACACACACACACACACACACACACACACACACTACCAACACGTCTTAAGGTGACAAAATGTTTAACCTTGGAACATCTGTATCAACCTTAAGCGAGACTGCAGAGGGCCTTCCCTCCAGATGCTGAAAGCCTCCTGCTAAGCTGGTAGGTCTTTGTGTATGGTGAGAAACATACAGGAGTCTGTATTTCTAAAGGAGTCTTTTTCCCCCAAGGGTAGTTTTTTACTATGGTGATTTTTTCCTTCCCAGCTTTAACACAAGTCACTTGTAAGCTGTTTTCACCACGTTATCGCAAAGTCCCACCAGGAACCGCAGCTTTAGAACAGGAAGCGGTGGGCTACATTACCATCATTCTCTGCTACAGTCTTGACGTCTTCACTGGGAGGCAGTGAGGGTGTGGATTCAGAAGCAGGCTCTTTTTTTGACGGCATCAACCCTGGTGAATAAACACCAAAATGATTTCAGAAAAAAAAAAGACAATTTTGCTGAACATTAAACAAGAAAATGCATTTTCTTTAAAGTGTCCTCATCTCTCGGTATCTAAATCTTTTCCACTCCTTTTGTGGTTTGTTTTGCTTTCAGAGAGGGTTTCTCTATGTAGCTCTGGCTGTCTGGGAACTCACTCTGGAGACCGGGTAGGTCTCACAGAACTCAAGAGATCTGCCCACCTCTGCTTCCCGTGTACTGGGACTGCAGGCATGCACAACCACTCATCCGCTTCTAAAAACAGGATAAATACACTCTCACAGACAGAAGGAACCAGCACCCCGGGGTTTAAGGTAGTGAAAAGGAGCTGGACACACTGCTCAGTGCACAGCACCTGCCGAGCACGCACAGGTCCAGACTCCAGCACTACAAAACTAAGAAGAAAGAAAAGGATGTATCTGCAGTACAGCTAAGAACTTTGCCCAGCTTTGCCCTGCTAAAGACCTCTAGAATAGCTGAAGCATCATATCTGATAGTTAAGAGGCTTGCTCAGAACTTCTCTGTCACCCCAGAGGATGTGGCAAACCTGTCACTGCTGAGATATGGCTGAGGAGGACTTGGAAACAACTTATATGTTTCTTATCACACCCAATTCCCACAACAACCCCATCTGGAACGAAAAAAAAGCTCTTCATGGATAATGGCTGTTGGATAGGACTTTCATGTCAACTGCATCAATTTATCTAAAGAGAGCAAATGAATCTTCCCACCTTCATTCCCAGTCAACTCAAAAATCAAAAATTATTTTGAGTGAAGAACTCTGCTACAAAGAAGTCTGCTGCAAATGGAAACAAGACTTAAGTCTTCTCCCTGAAGAGGACCTTTTGATTTTGTACAGCCAAAGACCTCTGAACTAGTGACTGTGTGAGGCCACTACTGAGGGAGAAGGGGGTGGGAACTCTGCAAAGAGAAACCAGTGGTTCACCAAGATGAGTGAGTGGGCTGAATTTCTTCCCCGACAGCTGAGGTCTGGTAGGAGGAAATCGAGTGGGGATTCTAGAAAGTCTGTCAGAGAGAAAAATCTCGAAGAAGGGACACAGCACGTGGGTAGCTTGGCTGGAAAGGAGTCCCCTGGGGACTCAGATGTGGTAATCTGAACAAGCAGGTAACAGCCTCTCAGAGGGGCAACGCCTGGCTTTGAGTGCAGTTCAATTGGACGGCACTTGCCCAGCACGGGGAGATCCCTGCGTTTATCCCTAGTTCTGCAAAGGGAGAGGGAAAAGGGGGAGTGGGAGTGGACTGCAGGGAAGGGGGGCTGCCACTCTCCTGTAGAGAGGATAGGCAGAAGGGTCCTACAGAGAATGAGTCTTTTCCTGGACCTGAAACGGAGGACTGGTCTGGACAGAAGTCCATCTGTGTGGCATCTCTTTAGCAGCCACAGCTAGAAGGAAGAGGAGGGAAGGCTGGGAGCAGAGGCCAGAGGAAGGTGCTCCAGCGGCCCAAGGAGGGCAGGAGACACCACAGCAGCTGCAGAGTGAGAAACAACCCCGGAGTGCAGTGTTCAATTATCTTATTTTTCAGCCCTAAAATTCCATTTGGCCCTTTCGTTTGAACCGTCATCAAGATAACTGAACATGAAGTTTTAGAAATGATCTATTTTGTGTATATGCCCAGCTTCCCCCAAAACAGCATCTCACAAAACTATAGAACAATATCCTAACCAGGACACATGCATTGCTCTCAGCCACAGATGTTACTCCAATCACCCCAAGTTTACTTGACACCAGTGTGTGTGTGTGTGTGTGTGTGTGTGTGTGTGTGTGTGTGTGTGTGTGTGTGTGGTGTGTATGCATGTATGTGTGTGTGTATGCATGTATGTATGTGTGTGTGGTGTGTGTGTATGTGGTGTGTGTGTACATATGTATGTGTGTGGTGTGTATGCATGTACATGTGTGTGTGGTGTGTGTGTGATGTGTGTACGTGTGTGTGTGTGGTGTGTATGTTCAGAGTATGTATGTGGTGTGTATGTATGTTGTGTGTATGTGTGTGTGGTGTGTGTGTATGCATGTATGCACATATGTGTATGTGTGTATATCACAGCATGACTGTGATATACTCTTTAAAGCATTTTGGTTTGGGTTTTTTGAGAGGAAGCTCTCATTATGTAGCCCCAGGTATGAAGTAGCAAGAATATCTACAGACAAAAAACTTTACAACTATATTAAGATGTTTGAAATTATCCACCTAAACAGAAAACTATTCCAATCACCTAATTAAAGATGGCTGTAACAATGTCAGTCTTTTCAAATTGGTAAAAGATTAAGTGATTGCAGCTTAAATTTCAGTAGTTTTGTTTTTAAAAGAAACCTAAGAACTTACTCTAAAATATGTAAGGAAGTGTGACTTAAAGGGCCCCCAAGAGCCGGGCGGTGGTGGCGCACGCCTTTAATCCCAGCACTTGGGAGGCAGAGCCAGGCGGATCTCTGTGAGTTCGAGGCCAGCCTGGGCTACCAAGTGAGTTCCAGGAGAGGCGCAAAGCTACACAGAGAAACCCTGTCTCGAAAAACCAAAAAAAAAAAAAAAAAAAAAGGGCCCCCAAGAAGGGAGACAATCTTCAAGAATAAGATGGGAGGCTTTCCTCTCCACTGGATATCAGGATTCTTTTTTAACGTCACAGTAATTATGAAGTACAACCATAGGCACTCGAGGAAAGAAACAGAAGAATAAGACAAACTGAACATCTGGATACATCATTTAGATGATGGAAAGTCTTTCTGTTCCAACTACCAATGGGTTAATAGATTTGTACTGAATACCTGTTCTGTGTTATGTGCTTCTGTGAATACAAAATCAGAAATTATCCTCCTGGTCTACGTCAAGTTTAGAATTTGACTGAGAGCACAAAAGATTTGCACAAATAAAGCCACCAGTGGACACGATAACAACTGGGCTGAACAGGTTAAAAGCACACACACACCAAGCTGGAGAACAAGGAGATTCAATGAGTCGGGTTCCTGGGGAGGGGCAGGGTCTGTATGGAGTGAGGAGCAGCTGGGACCTCCACAGCCTCGCCCACACAAGAGGAGAGGCACAGAGGGAGAGTGAGCAAGTGTCTGCAGCAGGGCACAGGCATGGCAAAGCACAGCCAACCCCAGGAGCCCAAAGAGGGCACCGGAGGGACATCAGAGAAGAGGCGAGGAGCAGGAAGCTCCAGACTCACTGGAGGAGTGAACTCCAGGCCCGTGGCTGGTCACGGGCATCGGAAGCACACAGAAGGAAGGAAAAGACGAGGCTGAACCACCACTGCCCGGACTTAAGTCAGGATTCCCAACTGAGGCCAAACACACAAAGGCCTTGCTTTTGTGAGGTGCGGCTTTTGCGGTGAACCACCAAAGAGAGTGAAGCGGCCTAAATACCGTGAATCCCACAAATACAGCTTGAAATGTGGTTTAGGTGGGCATGACCTTCCCGGTGTGACCTACCAGAATTCACTTTGGATGTGATGTGAGCTACATCAACCTTCTGGGACCGGATGTGAGGCGCCGTTCTTGTGGAAGGAGTGTGCGTGGCGTTTTTCCTCCCTTCTTTTACTTTAGTTATCTTTGAAAGGGGCGCAAAAATACCTGAGGGCAAAGACAGAATTGTCATTAGTGTGGGAGCAACTGAAAGCATTTCAAATACAGGGCAAATGTTAACGGTTACTAACACAGGCTCTGTTAGTACCTACCCCACATGGCGCTTGCCCTCAGAGACTGTACAATCTAGTTGCCAAGACTAAATAGACAATAATTTAGGAACCACATTAAGAGATACATAATCTGCTGTGGAGTGAAATTCAGGGGAAAAAGCAATGTGTCAAAGTTACCACCTTCTCTCAGTGACTGAGAATAAGTTACTACATAGTGCAAGCCAGGCCCCTTCATGTCTGCTTAGGATTGTTATGTCATGTTGGGTGTTACAGCTCTTCACGACCCTGTCTCATCTTCCTTCTGTACTGCACACCTTTTAAAGACAAACTCAAATGTTACTTTTGTCTGAATTCTCCCACTGTAACTAATTACAGTCCCTTACACACAGTACAGACACAATAAATCCTTTTGACTGTATAAAATAATCTTCCCCCAAGGCCGAGCCCTCAATTCCTGCCAATCAGAAACAACACAGTGTGTGCTGAGGAAGGAAGGTGAACAGAGGCAGGGGACTGCCTACCTACAGCAGCTGGGAGTATAAAATCCCACTGAGGGAGTTTATGAAGGCAATAAAACATCCAGTTTGAGTAAGTACACACAGACATTGAAGAGAGTGAATACACACTATAAATCCCAAGACTATCTCCCTCACACACTTAAGAAGAAAATAAAGTCATAATGTGTGCATTACACCCCGAGTGTTTACAACCTAACAATCGTGCATCGTATAGGATGAAATCTGTTAAAGCAGGACTGGAACACTCGCACCCTTACAGAATGTGAGCACTCTGCTCATAGCCGACAAGTGCCAGCTACATTACTTTCCTAGAAACCTGTGAAATTCTTTTCTCCTTTGAAGTCTGGATGACCTTCTCTGGATTTTCCGGTTTTTTTAAACTTATTTGTAACTAGCTTTCCTGTCACTGACCTGAGGCTGTCCTTGACTTTCTATTCTAAGTTCTTTTCATTGACAATTGTATACACACACACACACACACACACACACACACACACACACACACACACACAGAGAGAGAGAGAGAGAGAGAGAGAGAGAGAGAGAGAGAAAACAAAGTTTGACTATGATGATGATGATGACAACGATAATCACAATTAAATCTGCCGAGGACTAAAGAAGGAAGTATTCTGCCGGGCGGTGGTGGCGCACGCCTTTAATCCCAGCACTCAGGAGGCAGAGGCAGGCGGATCTCTGTGAGTTCGAGGCCGGCCTGGGCTACAGAGTGGGTTCCCAGAAAGGCACCAAAGCTACACAGAGAAACCTTGTCTTGAAAAACAAAAAACAAAAAAGAATTGTATTGCACATGATTCCTCGTCTTCATTTATTATTATTATTATTATTATTATTATTATTATTATTATTATTATTATTATTAATCGAGTCATTTGGGTAAACCACATCTGAAGCTGCGGCTGGCTACACTGTCCGCAACTGGCACAGCTGGCCATCTCCCTTGCTGCCTGGTCACCCAGCATACTCATTGGCTTCCCCGAGGCTGACACACAACTCTAAAGTTGACCAAAAAGCAGCACACAGACCATTCTCTTTTAAAAGGAGAGCAATGAATTCTCACATAAACACGGCTTGTTTAATGTGTTCAGCCCCGTTAAAAACGTCAGCAATGAATTAAAAACTGTATAAATTCTAAGAGAAATGTATTTCTTGAAGGAGAAAATAGAAGCTTCTGAGAAGGGGAGAGAAGGCTGAACCTGAAACCCCTAAGTAGCAATCCAAGAAGCTCAAGAGTGGCTGGCAAGCGACAGAGGGTGAGAGCCGCATCCCGGCCACCGCTCGGTTATGTAGCTGTCCTGGCACAGAGCCGCGTCGGTCCATCTGCTTACACCTGTGAGGCCCACGAAGGGGTCACTAAGTTCGACATTAGCTAATACTGTCTTCAAAATACTAAGGGGGCACGCGCGACAATCTCCCAGTCCTCATCCCAAACTACTACATGAAATCGGGTAGGAATATGCATGCTGTCAGAATGGAGGGCTCTCATGTCACCCCTAGGAGTCTTCTTTCAGAAAGTTACCGAAGAATCTGCTCCACCAAAACTAGTCAGTAAGCTAAGAAAGAAACTGACTGAACAAAGTCAGAGCGCCCAATCTTTCCCTTCACGGGACGAAGTAGAGAGATGTCTAAGACTGGAAAAACCAAGACGGAAGCACGTGTACAGATTCTTTACAAACATCAGCGCTGACATCAGACGCGACAAAGGCTCTTGCCTCTAAAGAGCCAGGGTCAGGGGGAGGCAAGGCTTGTTTCTTTTGAATAAGCCTGACAATCTATCAAGTTACATGCGCGTTTACTTTGGCAACTATGGAAAGCATAAAAATAATAGTATCCACAAGTATTAAACCAATTATTAAGTGGCTACAATTTAACAAACTAGTCCATGCTAGAGCTAACAAACAGTAATCCTGAGATGAATCACCGCACTAACATGAACTCAGAGTATAAAAACACAAGAACCAGAGGCAGGAATGGGAAAGAGAAGACAGAACCTACAGAGAAGAAACGAATTGGATGTTTTCTGATCTGCTGGGGGATCCACAACCCTGATCTGCTGGGGGATCCAGAACCCCCCTGCTCTCTACCTCAGGTACCTTAGGAACGACCGACCGAACTCAGTACACCAAGATTACTGAGCAGGAGGGTGACCTTAAGTTTCAAACAATCCACCACGTGGCCCCCACATGCCAACCTGCCTCCGAGTATTTAGAGTCCAGAAGCAGACTCCCAAAGCACCCAGCTCTGCTTTATCAAGCTTGCCTGTCCTTGGAACCAGGAGAGTCAGGGAGCCCAAGAGACTCGGCTGACAATCTCTGCGCTCCCCACAACCTGCTGCACTCTGACTGACACCTACCCTGCGTGTGACTAAACGCCTTTGATCCTGTCCTTACTGAGCTTGGCAGCTGTCAAAAGTAGGCATCAGAGGAAAATTCAAACTAAAGCCTTGACCCTGTTCCAGCAAGCTCCTAATGGGTTTCATAATTATTTACAGAAAAACATAAACATTTCCAAAGGAATAAAAAATAGAATTTGTAACTAATTCTTGAGTTATGTATCTACCAAGAACAATTATATATTACATATATTAAAGTATGAAAATAAAATAATCATCATAAAGGAAAAAATATTTTAGCCCTATATTAAATATCACAAGATACTGTGAGAGAAGTTCAAACCCAAATACCAAATTGGACAAATACATTTTTTAAACTTTTAGCAGGTTTTTGAACACTAATATTTCAGTTTAAATGGGCAACTATGAATATTCAGGAGCCAAAATAATTTTCTGTCTCTCTCCTCTCCTCTCCCCCCACCTCTCTCCTCTCCCTCTCTCCTCTCTCTCTCTCCTCTCTCTCTCCTCCCTCTCCCATATACAAGGCATAACAAAGCATTTACGATGTTCTCACATGGGGCTGAGAAGGTAGCTTAGTTGATAAACTGAATGCTGTGCAAACATAACCTGAGTTTGACTCTCAGCTCCCACTTAACATGTCTGAAAGCTTATGGCTGCAACCCCAGCAGACAGGCAGATCTCCGGGGATTGCTGGTCAGGACAAATCAGTGAGCTCCAGGCCAGCGAGAGACCCTGCTTCAAAACACAAGATGGTTCCTGAGGAACAATACTCAAGTAGAACAATACTCTGTCCTACACACACACACACACACACACACACACACACACACACACACACACGAATATATACACAAAACTAAAACGAAAAATTTTCTGTCCTACTGTGATCTGAGAAATAGGAATCAAAAGCAAGTTTTTATCCATCAAATTAGAAAACTTAAAAGAAAAGGAGCCATTAAAAAAATCACATTTTTTTTTTTTTTTTTTTTTTGTTTTTCGAGACAGGGTTTCTCTGTGTAGCTTTGCGCCTTTCCTGGAACTCACTTGGTAGTCCAGGCTGGCCTCGAACTCACAGAGATCCGCCTGGCTCTGCCTCCCGAGTGCTAGGATTAAAGGCGTGTGCCACCACCGCCCGGCAAAAAAATCACATTTTTGATCAACATTTAAAGACTTATACAAATTATAATAGGATATCCAGTAAAAATGTAGAACATATAACATATATATATCATATAACATATATATATACACACACATATATAAAATCCAAGCTTTGTGGGGGTAAAATTTTAAACAGAACAAATGTATGTAAGAAGCACTACAAAAAGCCCAAAGAGAGGAACAGTGAACAGAGAACTGCTTAAATATGTAAAATTTTCAAAGAAAAAAATCATTTAAAAAGTGTGAAAAATATGCAAGTGACTTTTATTTTCTTCTTTCTCCTGTTTTATGATTTTTATGTCTCACACACTGAGCATTTTTGTAAGCAAAAAGTATAAATAGACAAAGACAAGTATGTGGCAGAAAAAAAAAAAAACAGTAATTCGGGTAACTTGGTAAGAGTCAGCTAACCGCTGACAGTTCTGTGCTGACCCATCCCTTACCCAGGTAGTTTATATGTCTCTCAATATACCCTGTCCTCACACAAAGTCCCTGGGTTCTGTATCCCTGTTTCATAGACGCCAGATGGGAACAAGAACAGATCGAGGCTCACACGGCCCCAGCCCTGAGGAAGAGACCTGATCACATGTCAGCATCAGACTCCACACCCCAGCGCGCTCATCAGTGTGCTGGGCAACCGTGGAGGTAATGTCAGAGAAGAGGAAAAACACCAACAGCAGAGTGAGAGAGACAGACTGACCCCACTGTCAGAGTGTGTAAAGGAGAGAGAGAAAAGCAGAAGACGGGCCCATGTGAGGAGGAGGAGGAAAGATGGGGGGGGTAGGGATGAATTTAAACAAACGTTTGTCAGGAAGAGAAAGGACTGCCCCAGCTCAGGAACAGAGTCAATGTTGGTCTCACTGCTTTTCCAGCTTCTCAAATTCTCCATGGTCCATTGTCTCCTGATAGCAAAGTCCCTCTCTGTGGCCTGACACTACCACAGGCAGATCTACAGAACCAGTCTGGTGAGATGCCTCCTGCTGGCTAATTGCTCACAGCAAGGACTGAGCGGCAGGCCTTGCCCACCTCAGCATCACTCACTGAGACAACTCCCCTCTACTCAACTGTCTTCCCCTCAAAACTGCCCCAGAGAAGGTGAAAGACAGCTCAACGGGTAAACTGCCTTGTAAGCATTCGGATGTGAGTGTAATCCGCAGCATCCATACAACATGTTGGCATGTGACTGTAATCCCAGCATCATGGGGCAGAAAACAGGGGCTCAGGGGCTAGCCAGCCGGTATAGCTGAGTCCCAAGACCCAGTGAAACACCACCTTTGGCCTCCACATGCACACTGGTGCAGACACACGTGAGTGCACACTACACACACACACACACACACACACACACACACACACACACACACACACACACGATCAGTTCCAATGAATTCCAGGGCAGGTAGGCAGATATTCTCTCCCTGAAAGAACAAGCCAATCCCATCATATTCTCTATTTACCAGTCTCTCTACCAGGTACCTGTGACTCCTGTTAACTGGGTGTCTACAACACAAAAGCCTCGCTCGGTCCTTCAACCCGGGATCAAGTCCCTGGGATCAGGAACCAGAGATCCCAGTATGTTCTCCTGGGCTCTCCTCCCAGTCACATCCTCCTTTTCCTCCCTGGATTTCCACCTTGGATTCTCACATCCATCCCTTTAATCAGTCTGCTTCCTTTGTCCCCAGCTTTCTTGCAGACTTCTTCTGGTAGAACATTCTTGAAGAAACAACCCTGGTGAACCAGACTCTTCATCAGTACCCAAACAGTTTGACAAGCCTTGACGAGAAGAGGACTTGCCCTTGCAGCCTGCTTACGACTCCACATTTATGTCCGCACGTCTACCGTTGGTCCTCGGCACCATGTGGCTGCTTGCTGCACTGCCCTGACCTGGCTGCAGTCTGTCTCCCCTCCCTGCCCATCTCCATCCCGCTCTCTCCCAATTCCACCCACCCCCAGATCCCTCTCCTTACATCAGCAAATGACCTCACTTCTCATTTGCTGAGAAAACAGAAACATCTTCCCAGCATCTCTCTCCTTAGGGAGGGTGAGCCATGCCTGGACTGATGCCAGGCTAACCCTGGCACAACCCTTTCAACTTCTCAAGGACCTTCCTCCTCCAGCCTTCCCTTTGTCTCCAGCAACACCACTTCCCTCCTGTAAATCATTCCCATCAGTGGAAACATGACAGACCAGCTCCTGCACTGAAAATACCCTCAATCCACACCCACACCGTCTTACAGAGTACACGAGTAACCAGGAAAGGTTTGCATTTGAAAACTTCAAGAAAGGGTGAAGAGGGACTGATCAGTGGTAGAATGTGGTCCATCTTTGTGGGGCCCTGGGTTCAATCTTACCGTATTTGGGAGCACACTTGAAGTACTGGACTCTCCCAACACCTCCGTTGTTTTTTCCTTCCGGTTCATCCAGCTCAATGCCAGCCCACTGCCCACTTGCAAACTCCGTTGTTCCACAAAACCTTAATGTCCCAACCTAGAGAAAATATACATCAAAATGGGTTTTCAGTGTTATTAGTAATTCTAAATGCCCTGTTCTTGGCAATATTACTTTCTACATCTTTCAAAGTGGATGTCTGAATAAGGAACTTGGCCAAAGATTTTTTTAAATGGCAAAGGACTTCACCAGGAAGACAAGGGGTCCTTCCTAGGTGATGTTCTTTCCCAACAGAACAGGAAAGAAAAGTTCATGCTGCAATGGGATTCAGCTCACCTCTCTCAGTTACCAACAGACTGAGCAGGTCAGAATTCAGCAAGGATATATATACAAAAATGAAGCCAGCTATAAACCAACTCAACTGAACTGGTATCTATAGAGCCCCCCACCCAAAACAGAAGCAAACAAATGTAAAAGAACAGAGCTGGAGAGATGGCTCCGCAGTTAAGAGCACTGACTGCCCTTCCAGAGGACTGCTCAACTCCCAAAACCCACATGGCAGCTCACAACTGTCTGTTACTTCAGTTCCAGGCAATCTGATGCACTCTTCTGGCCTCCATGGGTACCAAGCACACAAGTGGTGCACATATATTCATGCAGGCAAAACACCCAAACACATGCAATAAAAATAGATTTAATTTTTTTGTTTATTTTTGTTTGTTTGGAGACCGTTTCTATGTACAACAGCCCTTGGCTGTCCTGGAACTCGTTTTGTAGACCAGGCTGGCCTTGAACTCACAGAGATCTGCCTGCCTCTGCCTCCTGAGAGCTGAGATTAAAGGTGTGTGCCACCACCGCCTAGCTACATTTTAAAAAGAACAGAAATCACACAAAATATGTTCTTGAACCATAACAGAGTTAAACTAGAAATCATTAGCACGGAGATACATGATAATCTCCAAATATATGGAATTGCACCAAGTAACTATAAATAATCTATGGTGAAGGAGAAGAAAATCACAAGGAAAACTTAAAAATACTTTGAATGAAAATGAATATATCAAACTACATGGGAAGCAGCAAAAGCCGTGCTTAGAAAGGAATGCGTACCTTGGAAACAGCCTAAAACCGATATCTAAATTCCCACCTCAGCAAACTAGTATTAAGACCCAAAGCCAGAGAAAGGGAGTAAGTAATAAGTATTCAAATAAACTGAGAACATAAAAATAATATTGAAAATCAATGAAACCAACAACACATTCTTTGAAGGATAAAAATTATTAAGTCTAAACAGAAACCAATTTTTTAAAAAGAAGATAAAAGACACAAATTGCCAACATCACCAACAAAAGAGGGGCATTGTTGTCAATATTTTAAAAGATGGGACGATACTACAAACAGCTTTGCCCACCCATGTCACAGGTGCTGTAAAACACTACAATTCCTTGAAAGACACAAACTCAAAAAAAAAAAAAATGAAAGAAAGGAAGGAAGGAAGGAAGGAAGGAAGGAAGGAAGGAAGGAAGGAAGGAAGAAAGAAAGAAAGAAAGAAAGAAAGAAAGAAAGAAAGAAAGAAAGAAAGAAAGAAAGAAAGAAAGAAAGAAAAGGAAGAAAAGGAAGAAGAAAGAAAAAGAAAAAAGCTCCCAGGAACAGATGGCCTCAATGGTAAATTCTATCCAAAATGTATGGGCGAAATACAAATTCTGTACGGGCTCTTTCAAAATTTAAGTGACGAGGCTGGTTCCCAAGATATTTTAGGAAACTGATATTACCTTGACATTAAAAATGGCCAAAGACACAAGCAACTACAGACCAATACCCCTCTAGAGCACAAACACAGGCATCTTCAACAAAGTAGAGCCCGTCAACACAGTAACAAGTACATACTACGTGGCGATAAGGGAGGTCTCCAAGGGATGCAAAGCAGGTCCCTGAGGGAACTCCCCGACCAATCTACCTGTCCATGTGCTAAAGGGGGAGAAGACAGAGAAGATGCCTCCAACCAACTGCAACATCCTTCCGTGATGACGACTTAAAGAAAAGACAGCTTGTCAACTGAGGACCTCTTCAGTGACAAACGACATCCACACTAAAACCATGGCTACCCACGTAAGGAGACCTCACTTAGAGAAGGAGAAAGAGAAGAAGGATGAGGAGACGAGATGACTGCTTTACAGAGAATCCACAAAGTAAAAAAGCAAGGGCATGTGGTCAATATTCAAAAATCAACTATTTCCATATTCTAGAAATGAACACCAGAAAAGGAAATTTCAGCAATAGTGCACACACACACACACACACACACACACAAAAAAAAAAAAACTTGAAAAAAATGTGTTTAAATCTAGCAAATCATATATAATACCTAAATGGTTAAAACCACAGAAACTGATTAAAAAATCCAAAGCCCTTCTAAGTCACAGTTAAATGAATAACACAAAGACTGGATGTTTAGCCATAATTTTTTAAAAGCTATATATTCAGTATGTATTTATCTATTCAATTTCCTGACATTTTAATTTCAACCTGTGAAAAGCTAACCTATGTCCTATTGCTTTGTCAACCGTGAACGTCACTCTTTACATCTGTGCTTGTCCTTGGCAATCCAGTTTTCCCCACTACATCAAGCTTCCGTTTCAGGGTTCTCTGAGAAGCCCTCCTCGTCCATCTGAATACTGAGAGGTAAGCAGTTAGAAAGGGTAATGTCCAGGCACACGTTCCCTGTGCCACTCCCCACGGGAGCATCCTAGTACTTTAAACTAAGAATAAACACTGCTAATGAGTGGAGTGTGGCTCAGTGAGCCAGCACTTCCCACGCTTCACGAGGCCAGAGCTTAAGTCCCAGCACTGAAAGGGAAAAAAAAAAAAAAAACTCCCAGAAGAAGTTATCAAAGAAAAGAGAGAAACGGTCACAGAGAAGGTCACACAGAAACCGCAGCTCCGTCTATCTACCAAGCCTTTATGTACAGAGGCACTGGTTGACCTCCCGTCTACAGGTTTTGTAGCATCTGAATGTTCCCCATTTGTGAGATTTCCAAGTCAAACACAGAACAGTACTGAAGGTTTCCTTTGCTCAGTTGGCAGGAGAAGAGCCACTGGCAGGGACAGTCCACAGTAGACAGAGCAAGGTCACTTCTCAGCGCTTGCCTCTAAACTCAGTCAACGGTTCTCTATGCCGCTCTTCCCTGTGCAAGTAAAAAGACCTTCGCTATCAAGTTCAAATAGCTCATATTCTTAAACTGCCCTCTATAAGTATACGGAAACTTACATTTAAATTTCACATTTTCACTGGGCGGTGGTGGCGCATGCCTTAATCCCAGCTCTCGGGAGGCAGAGGCAGGGGGATCTCTGTGAGTTTGAGGACATCCTGGTCTACAAAGGGAGTTCCAGGACAGCCAGGGCAGTTACACAGAGAACCTCTGCCTCAAAAACACAAAACCTGTACATTTTCAATCAAGTATGTTTCTGTTCACAGTGTTGAAGTTTCTCCCAAAAACACAAAACTGTGATCGTGTGGCACACAAGCCCTAGACACAGACCAGGAATGAGGACCATAAGAACAACTTCAGGGACCACAGTGACTTACTGTACCTTCTGTCCTGCGATGACAACCCGGTCCCCCAACTTCAGGCCGAGAGAGGTCAGCATGGCCTTGCTGGTGACATGATCACAGTTTGGAACCACAGCCTTAGGGATGGTACAGGCCAGAGGCGTCGCACCCAAGAGCATCTGCTTGATTTCCTTAGCGGTGGCTGCAGCATCAGCCATCTCCAGAGGCATGTCCACTGGGTCCGGGACAACATCCGCAGGGATCTGTCCTTTGTCATTCTACCACAGAGACAGGAGAACATCTTCAGCTCTGACATGCTCAGAGCATTCGACAGCCATCGACGATTCTTAATGGAGGACTTTTAGGTCAGACACTGTCATTTATTTACTCAAAACCACTCAACGGACTCTTCCACTGTACTAGGAACCATTCTACCTAGGTGCTAAAGACACCACAGTACAGGAAACAAAACACTCTGCCTACCCTCAAAGAGCACACACACTTGTAGGTCAGACAGAGCATCAACAGATTATGTGGTGTGCTAACTAGGAGCTGAGTGGTATAAAGACACCCAGGCACAGAGAACACAGGCACAGAGGTGACTGTAGGGGGGCTGGTGACATAAAGATGGTGAGGGAACCCTCACCGACAAGATGCATTTACACAGAGATGCACATGAGGGAAGGTGGTCTGGCAGGGGAAAACCATTCTGTACACTGAGAAGGGCAAGCACCAGGGAGGAGAAATAACTCTGCTGCACATGAGCACAGGGAAACAGCAGGATGCCCAGCTGCCCAATCCAAGACCCAGCTACATCCATGCGCACTCCTTACAGACATTTAGTCAACCAGGGCCACATACACAAGGACCCCACTTCACAGCCACCTTAGTTTATATAAGTTCCCGCAATCCAGTTTGCACAGAGGTAGAGAATCTCCCCCACGATGTTTCCCGGAGCCTGTCCCTGTCATTAAGGGTCACATGACTACATCCCGCTATCCCACAGCTGCCACACTGGCTCTGTGACCTCGGCCACCTGCCTGGTCACGCAGTGACTCTATTCAGAAATAGAGACAACAGTCTCTGTACTACTGATCGCGTCCTAAGCTGCAATCGAGACTTGCCCCGCTCTCCCTATGAAGGAAAGACAGTATCTACACTGTATCTGTGACAAGATAAAATAGCCAGCTATAAATCCAGTTCATTGCATGGTGTTCATATAATTTAAAATCTACCATTTCAAAAAAAAAAAAGTCACCTCACTTCGTTCTCTCAAGGAAGAGCTTCCAGACAGAACGTCCAGAACTATTTTAATTCCGAACAATGAGGGGTTCACATGATAGCGGGAGAGGCAGCAATCAATTAAAAACATTCTGAGATGTCCAGTAGGCCAGTTAGAAAACAAGATGTGGGGAGATAAAAACCAACGTCCAAATTCAACTCTTCACTGGAGATACCGTGAGGTGTTCTCATTCCCTGGCTTCAACCTCTTACCCTAAATGCGGGATTGGCTCCATGCTCCAGTAGGGTCTTCACAGATCCTGCACACAAGTTATACGCTGCAATGTGCAGGGCCGTCCCAAAATTAAAGTCGCTGCAAGTGGCGTCCACATCTACAATTAAACATCACAAAAGTATTAACTAAAACTTTAAATTCAGCTATCACAATTTCCAAGGAGATGGGGGGGTTGGGGGAGGGGGTTTTACCCTTTTATTCACAGTATTTCACAGTGGGACAAATCTCCGTAATTATAATTATAACTTGCCTACAATAACCAAATGACTATCTTCCTACTTCAGCGTGATTCCTTGTGAAATGGGGTGCTATATAGATCACGAGGGTTCCAGCTATCCTAAACTACCTTGCAGTAGAGGCAGTGAACGGTGGTAATTCACCTCTGTGACATGGCCAGCCTTCCATGGGCTGCTCACTAAACTCAGGCATTTCCTTGTAAGGTAATGCACCTTGTGGTACACAGTAAGGGAGTCAGCTTCAGGTCGGGGGTCAGCAAATGAACCCCAATACACCCTACTGCCTGTTTCTCAAACTTTCGCAAGAGTGCAGGCACACTTATTCAGAGACATGTTCTCTGAGCCTGTACCCAAGCTCCAACTGCAGAAATGAGTCGCTGTGACAGACACCAGATAGTCTGAAAAGCTAAAATAGTTATTTGCTAGTTAGCCTTTCACAGAAAAAGATGGCTGAACTGTGCATAATCCTCAAATCAATAACAAGTGCCTGAAGACAGGAGTGCTTACATACTGATTCATGACACTACTCGACAGATGAATATGGACTCCACAGTAAGAAAAGGAACCCTGAAATTCTAAGAGTATTCTAATTAACAGTAAATCACGTTGCATTATACCTGAGCAGGAAATCTCCTGGAACGGAAGATCCTATTTTGAATGTTTCCTGCAAGGGTGTAATAGTCTCTGGCTCCACAACTGTACATTAATCTGCAGGGGACCGTGCTGGCTTGACTACGTACCTGCGACAACCCAGACCTGCTCACCCAGACTTCCTGCATTACTGAACACAGGACCATGGACAGAAACTCTCTTCCCAATATCACCCACAAGTTGGAAAGGGAGAATTTTAAAAAGAGACTAGATGATTGTGCAAAGCAGAAATTAGAAACCAACCTTCTGAGAGGTTTGTCTCCTGAATCTCAAAAATGTCCTTTGTAAAGGGAGGCGCTGGGCGCTCTAAGCTAGGAGAATTCTCTCTCCTGCTCTTATTCTTCTCAAAAGAGGAAAACCAGAGAGAATATCAACTTTAGGATATCACCATCGAGATGTGGAGGCACCCTAAAATTTATCAAAGAATTCCTGGAAGGAGTGACATCTAAAAGAATCCTCCCCTGAATTATTCCAATGCCAGCCCAAATACTCTGCTGCTCTACCCCTGGCTTCCCAACAACACAAAAGAATGATAACACACACCACAAGGGTTACCCATGAAAACTACTACACTGGAGAATCTGCAGAGACAGGAAGACCCAGAAAACACTTGTTTTTTAATTGGTAGCTCTTTGGAGCAAGCTATCCTTTTGTGAAAGGATAGTAACCTCCAACAAAGAAATTCTAAACTTTTTCAGAAGAAAAACAAAGGGTGTGAAAAGAAAGCCCTCCTCAACAGTGGCTTGGACGCCATTACGGAATACCCACTGGTAATGGAGATGTGCCAGCACTTGGATGCCATTACGGAACACCTGCTGGTAACGGAGATGTGCCAGCACTCACCTTTTGGTTTTGATGTCTTCAAAATCACTCTTATAAGCTCTGGGACATCAAAGTATGCAGCGTAATGCAAGGCGTTCATGTTTGTCCAGCGACTCCGCAAACTCGCGTCTGCTCCCAGATCAATAAGTTGAGCTGCAAATTTTACAGCTGTCTCAACATCACCTGATGAAAAGAAAAGGACCCCAAATTATTTTTCTTCAGTACATAGTTTAATACCCAGTCTATTTCTCTAATGTCTTTCTTTAAAAACCAAAGCAAACAGCACACTGGACCTACATTTATACTGCAAAAATTTCACCTTCAGGAGTTAATCCCAAGCTAACACTCCCATTCAGGAGTGTGAATAACCACAATGAAGATGTTCACCTGCCATTACTGATTATGAGTGAAATTCTGACAGCCTACAAGTGTGGTAAGAAATCATTTAAATAACTAAGACCTCCATCCTATGGAATAGAATGAAGGCACTAAGAAAAATGTCAGACGAGTGCAAAAATATTTGGGCTACTGTTTTTCTTGATCTCCTTTTTAGATTATAAATTCATTTTGATTTTATAGAAATATCAGCACATTGTGGATTACAAGAAGAAAAGAGCCGGGCGGTGGTGGCGCACGCCTTTAATCCCAGCACTCGGGAGGCAGAGCCAGGCGGATCTCTGTGAGTTCGAGGCCAGCCTGGTCTACAGCGCGAGTTCCAGGAAAGGCGCAAAGCTACACAGAGAAACCCTGTCTCGGAAAAAAAAAAAAAAAAAAAGAAGAAGAAAAGGCCCTTCAGCACCAACAATTTAAGTGCTGTTACCAGATTACTGAAACAAGGAGAGACAACCACAATACAGAGTCTAGTAGGAGAGGCAGGTTAATCCCCGGTAAAGCAGGGAAGAACAGCAATTGTGGACATATGTTGCACATGTATTTCATAAGTAGGAATAGAACTCAGAGATAAGCCTATACTCTACAGTCTTGAAGGACTGCTATGCCAGAAAACTGACCTTAGCCCAGTCTTGGTGAAAGCCCTCTGGTAGATTCTTGGGTGGTATCTCAACTACTGGGCAGTGAGGCATGAAGCCTGCTACAGAAAATGTTGAGACATAATCACAGGTATCAAGACTTCCACGGGGGAAAGGAACAAAGTTTTGAGTGGACCAAACTGAATCCGCACCTACTCAGCCGATGGTTAACTGGACGCCCCATCCGGGTCACTGGCTGGCAACAGATATTACGCAGTCACAGATGGAGAGCAGAGAGGGGCAAGCCACATACTCACCGATGCCATGAGCCCCAGACTTGCAAGTGTAATGTAACAGAGTCATGTCCGTCAGTCCATCTCTATCATTCACGTTGCAGCCTCTCTTGAGAATCTGAGGAAGGAAATGAAATAACAGTAAGATGTCTGAAAGAGTCATAAGGAATCATGTATCTATTTACCTAAATTTACATATAATCCATGTTTAAAAAAAAACATATACATCTATAGTTCAAATGAAATTTTCCCATCTGGGCTGACAACGTCCCTCTACCTACCCCAAAAGCCAAAGTAACAAAACCCCCAACAACCAGTCATGAAAACTCCCCTTTTGAGTTGTTGGTCAGGTGCCCAAGAGCCTCTGAAAACATCATAGGCTATTTCTGCTGCTCTTGGTGGCCCCCTAGAAGTGGAAGGTTAAGTCCCGATCGCTGAAGAAACTGGGCTTTAAGACATAAGACCCAGAGGACCTGGGCTGGATCTGACCTAGCAGCCTCCTGCCTGAGGACTAACTTCCACAGCCCTAGAAGGTACCATGCAAGCTTCTAAGGGAAGGAAGTAACCAAGACTCCTACCCAGGAATGGTATGTATGAACTACAATGGCCCCCATGGCATGATATCTCTAAGGGTACAATGGCGGCAGGGATACCTTGGCTGTAACCAATAGTTACAAGAGGAAAATCGTGCCTGATACTGGAAACCTAGCTAGCTACCCAGGAATAGTGAAGTCACAGATCCTGGAGGAGAACCTACCATCACCACTTAACTAAACCAGAATAATTCTTAACTACATTCTAAATCGTTATCTGTATGTCCACAGATAAGTATGTCTCACCCTCTCATCAAAGCAATGTCTCTTTGCAACAGACAGAGATTGTTACAGAAAACCACACTGATCAAGATGCAGAGGAAAAGCGCGTGGTACCTCGTCCCGGCTGATACCTCTACAACTCACGTCCCAGACCCACGCTCAGAGATCACAGTGTAAGAGGAGTCAGAAAAACTGTCAGAGCCAGAGGAACAACGAGTCGGCTGTGAACTGTGTCTTCTAGAAACATCCGAGAAACTACACCCATCACCAACATGGCTCCCTGAACAAAACCTGAAGAAGGACAACCCCAACAGACACGCTAACACGGAAGGGGACTATCTCATGGGGCCCCAACCCGACCAAGAACTACAGGCAACTCAGAAACGCTAAGATCAGGAGAAACAGTTTTCCCCAGAGAAGAGCTCCCCAACTGGTTATCCAACACCAGTGATCAGCTCTGAAATCATACACACAAGTAACATTATACAAACTAAGCAGGTTGTATTTATATTATATTATATTATATTATATTATATTATATTATATTATATTATATTATATTATATTATATTATATTATATTATATTATATTATATTATATTTTATATTATATTTAACATATATATAAACAAATAAAAAGAGGTCACGAATTTGAGAGGAAACAATAAGGGAACATGGGAGGGATTAGAGGGAGGAAAAGGAAAATGATGTAATTATGTTTTAATTACCAAAAAAAAAGAAATTAAAGTTTAAAAGAACAATCTGAGAAAGCCCACGACTGCAGTGTGACACCCGAGGTATCCATGCCTTCAGCCCAGCTCAGCCCATCTGATCACACTGCATTCAACACTGCACTCAGCACTAATGAAATGTGAACCTGTCTGTGGGCAGGAGGCCATTCCTCAAGATGACTCTAACATGAGGTTCCTCCAAATACGTTCTTCCAAGAATGATCAAAGTTTTTTTTCCCAAAGTTTACAATGATACTTGAAAAAAAAAATGTATGCCTTCTTCCTACAGCATTACAACATGTGTGTCAAACCCTCCCTCAAAAAGCCAAACATTTTAAAATTATATGTAAGCCTAGATCACTACCAGACCATCCCAAAGTGTAGAAGGAATGTGATAGTATTTGAAGCCTTCATGAAATGTACAAAAGTTCACAGAACTACTTTGTACAAAGAAGGGGGTACCCAAAATGCCTCTCCCTGCTCCCACCAGAAGTCTGCGATGACAGCGTGCAGGTTCAAGAGGAGAGGGTGGGAAGCATGCACAGTATGTCCACTGCTCCGTGAAGACCTGCAAATGCAGACGGACTGCAGACCACGATGGGCTTCTCCCCGCAGGGGTCTCTCCTCTCAGAAGGAGAAATAGTCTAATCATTAACGGGTGCAATAACACAAAGCTGAACAGGCCAGACACACTTACCTCATTTCCAATAATGTCAATGTTTTGCTGGACCTGAGGAACCCACTGTCTTAAAATAGCAAATAATTCGGAGACTGACGTTTTGGGATCAAAGAGAATTTCCTGACACGACGCGTCGTTGGGATCAAAGAAAGAAAACTCTGAAACACAAAACGGTGCAAACTGAATGTATTAATGGTTTCCAGCATTTTGAAGGTAAGTGATGCAGCAAACGTTCAGCTGATACATTTTTAGAAGCTGGCAAAAAGCCAGGTAACAGTAAGCAAGTCTCAAAACCAAGACTGAGGCTCGCTTAAAGCGTCCTGACAGTGAGGCTCCCAGGTACCATGCATATGAAACCACGTGTGTGAGCACAGGTCTCAGAGCCTGAGTCATGCATATGAAACCACGTGTGTGAACACAGGTCTCAGAGCCTGAGTCGTGCATATGAAACCACGTGTGTGAACACAGGTCTCAGAGCCTGAGTTGTGCAAATGTGGTTTCTAAGGCACAGAGACATCATCAAACGTCATCAGTATTTTCCTCTCAAAACACAAATGGCAGACAGTGGATTCACGTCAAAGAGTACAACACAGGTGAAAGTAAACACACCAAGGAAGAGGTCCGCGTGTTCTCTTTACTCTTCTGCATTTCCCTAAGGCTCTTTAATAAACAAACACCACTTGTGACCCACCGGATAAGTATGAGGCATAAGCCATGTGTGGTGTGGTTTGAATGAAAATGACCCCCATAGGCTCACAGATTTGAATACTTGGTCACCAGGGAGTGACACTATTTCAAAAGGCTAGGAGGTGTGGCCTTGTCAGAGGGAAGGTGTTATTAGGGGTGGGCTTCGAGGTTTCCAAAAGCCCGTTCCAAGCCCAGAGTCTCCCTTCCTGCTGCACACGGATCTGAATGCAGAACTCTCAGCTCCTTCTCCAGCACCATGTCTGCCTGTACACTGCCGTGTCCCGCCATGATGACAGCGGACTAAACTTCTGAAACTGTACACAAGCCCAATTAAAGGTTTTCCTTCCTAAGAGCTGCTGTGGTCATGGTGCCTCTTCATGGCAGAAGGACACTGACTAAGATGCTATTCCAACAGATGAAGACCTCGTGGCCAGTGATGCAGCAATGTAGAACAAGGGCACAAAGTGGCTGGATTATTTTGGAATCTGCACTAATAAAAACCACAAGAAAAACCTGAAGGAGTCATCTCAGGATTTCTTACCATGCCTTTTAAGGGTTGGTGAAAATCGGGGAACATCCTAAGGGTAAAAGAGACTGGCTTGTGAAGGAAACATGACCATTCAGAAGAAAATCAGATTCTACTCTCTTAATCCAAAAAAGAAGCTATAAAAGGCAGCAAAGACCTAAAACTGGGACACAGTCCAGAACCAACATTTGCTGAACACCAACAGCTTAACAAACACCACATAAATCCCCACAAATTGTGATTCTGGTTTTGCTAAGGGAAAATGACATATACAAATGACATCGGCTCAAAGTCACATAACTAAGAAGTGGCAACGTGGGGTGGGAAGCCAGGTCTGTCTCCACGGTCTGTCTTCCTTCCTCAGTTCCACTGCTCTGATGAACTAACTCGTGGAGTCAGATTGTGACAGCAGACACAGTCCTGGGACTCCTGGGGTCTCTAAGTTTGTCTTCTCTGTGCTTTCAAATATTTGGGGCGGGATAACCAAATTGAAAGGGAGGCACAGGCTGAGGGCATCTATGAAAGTCCAGCAGCCGTCCATGAAGAGAATATCATCTTTCTGGTCCTGTGCAGTCCTTTCCTACAGCCTCCTAGTTGATCATCCCATTGGAATGTTCATATTTAAACAGGGAAAGAAGAAAGCACATGACTCCCTGTGTTTCAGGGAAGTTATTAAAAAAATGAGACCGTGTAGGACCCCTTAGAGAAGCTGAAGGTAGGTAGTGCACACCTGAGAAGCATGCTTGGGACCCCAGCCCTTGAGAGGTAGAGGCAAGAGATCAGGAGTTCAAGGCCAGCCTTGGCTACCACAATAAACATAGTAAGCTTGAGGCTGGCCTGTCTCAAAAAGAAAAAAATAATAATCAAAAGGTTCTTTTAAAAACTAAAGCAAGGATGGGTTCCACTTGGTCCAAAACCAACTATTGACTAGTAACCGGTGCCTTTTTGGAGAAATGGGTGAAACTTGGCATTACAGTGACAACTTTGGGAAGCCTTTAACCGGAGTGATCTGCCATCCTTCAGACTGCCCTAGAGAAGAAAGGCTCCTGAGCCTCTCAGAGACCGAGGCATGCGGTCTTTGATTTGTATGACGAGTTTCCAGAGCCTAAAGGATGCAGAGGACAGCATCTCTAAAAGGACTGTTGCAGCATGTTAATAGAGTCATAGGTAAAAAGCTGTGGCTGAGTGGGGAGCTTTGATGTCTTCCAAGGATGCATGATGCCCATCCAGCTTCCTTTATTAACCAGTTTTATGTTCATTTGACACGGGTTAGAGGCATCTGAGAGATGGGAACCTCAACTGAGAAAATGCCTCCATAAGATTTGGCTATAGGCAGGCCTGTAGGACATCTTCTTAATTAGTGATTGACGGGGGAGGGCCCAGTCCACTGTGGGTGGTGCCATCCCTGGGCAGGTGGTCCCGGGTTCTATAAGAAAGCAAGCTGAGCAAGCCATGGGGAGCAAGCCAGTGAGCAGCACTCCTCCATGGCCTCTGCATCAGATCCTGCCTCCAGGTTACTGCCCTGTGTGAGTTCCTGTCCTGACTTACTTCAGTGATGAACAGTGATATGGAAGCATAAGCCAAATAAACCCTTTCCTTGCCAAGTTGTTTTGGTCATGGTGTCTCATCACAGCAATAGTAACCCTAACTAAGACAACCAGAAAGCCTTTGATGGCTATTCTACCTGGCACACTGCTAAAATATTTCTGTTCAGGTCTGTTTTTGTGAATCTGTGTTGTTAAATAGATGTAAATAAGAAATATTCCTAAAACATCTAGAAAATTAAGAACTAACCCAAATGCTTCTTGGGACATGATTTGAATAAATGAAAATCCTATTCCTTTACTTTTTCAAAAATAATATGGCTTCAGAATTGTCAGCAAGAAAAGTATGTAGCATTTAATCTGATTTCTACCTGGCTTCCTACTCAAAAAACCTTGTTATAGAGTTACTAGTTAGCTTATGCTATCTCTACATTAAAAACAATTCCTAATCAGAAAAGTAAAATGGTTAGCCATGTAAATTCTCATAACATTTTTGAGAGTCATCTAATATAACTTTAAGTCTATTAAATTGATATAAATCTACATGATAAAATAAAAATCAATCGCTAAACCCAAATGCATCCACCTTAAGCCAGAGGAGTAAAGCGTTACCTGGGTTTAGTAACTATGTCTCGTGCTACCCTGAGAAAGTGTATGTTAAGGAAATGTGTGTCTAGAAACTGTGAAATGGTGCATGCAACACCCTAGAAACCACAAGCACGACAGCTCTGCAAAGGTATTACGTAGGAAGACAGAAGTTTTACTATGGAAGAGGACAGAATCAAAAGGTTCCAGGGGGCTGGAAAGGGAAAGGGCTCTGATGTGAGCACAGTGGTGAAAACCTGAGTTGATCTGTTGCCATTGGTTCCACAGCTAACGACATTTTCTTCTGGTTCTGGTCTGCTCTTGGTGGTGGAGTGTGAAGGATTTTTAATTTTGGAAGAATCCTCCTAGGAAATGAAGATTCTGCCTCTGTCAAGGTAATTTTCTGTGCCTTGTGCCGTCTTTGAATGCTTCAGCTTTTTAATTAAAACAACTGAGGGGTTTTACTCATCTGTGGCTTTTTTTTTTTTATTTGTGTTTGAAATTTCTGTCCCTTTGGTTGAACAGAAAACTGAACTGTGACCCTATTTAATCTCTTGGCTTTTTTTTTAAAAAAAAAAAAAACAAATTTAAACAAAACTCAAATTCTAAAGTCATTCTGACTTCACATTAACTTTGGGGCTTTTCAGAGGGACCCAAAATTTTCTAATGAAAATGATTTTGTTCCCTCCCCTTGTATAATGGGGTGGGGGTATAATTAATATATTACTAATTAATTGAAACTTACTTGCTTGGGAAGAACTATCAAGTAAAAGTGAAATTAATTGGAGGCTGACTTGTTGTCTTATACTGAGCAGCTTAAAATGCTGACAGCATGCCGGGCGGTGGTGGCACACGCCTTTAATTCCAGCACTCGGGAGGCAGAGCCAGGCGGATCTCTGTGAGTTCGAGGCCAGCCTAGTCTACAGAGTGAGATCCAGGAAAGGCACAAAGCTACACAGAGAAACCCTGTCTCGAAAAACAAAACAAAACAAAACAAAACAAAAAAAAATGCTGACAGCAGCAAGATGTGATACTTCTGTGTTATAGACAGATGACTGACAGATGATAAATATCAGTGAGTTGTCGAGAAACTGTATGAAATGCTTAGAAATCTGGTAGGCCCTGGTATAACTTATCAGTTACAATTCAAATTATCTGAAATGTCACAGAAATAACCACTTTTCTATATCAATCACATTATAATGAGCTCCCATTAAACCTTTAAGCATGATCTTAACTCCTGAATGATCTACAGATTTTTTTTTTTATTTTACTCCAATGTCTTTCTGAAAGTGTTATAAGCATCTACTATTAAAAAAAAAAAACTACCAGAGGATTTATGGGAAAGCCTGTAAACAACGGGTTTCTGGCAACTTAGAGATCAGAGGGTCTGGGTGAGACCCTCCAGAGCCCTGTGGAAAGCTAAGCGACCGGGAAGCCGCAGGCCTGGGCTGGACAGAGCAAGACTCCAAGGACTGGCAAGCTAACTATGCTTATGACCTTGTTTGAAGTATTTCTGGTACTTTAATGCTTTGTTGTCCAGATTTCAAGTGCCCCTTTTTCACTTAAGGCCTGCAACTTCACAGCAGTTTAGAAAAACAAGCCTTTACAAAGGGAGGCAGCATTTTTCTCTCTGAATTCATCCCCTTCTGTCTGAATTCCAAACCCACAAGCTCTCGCTGCGCACCCTTCATTTTCACAACACTAAGCTCGGGAGAGCCTGTTTTCCTCCTAGCAGGTCACGGTGTGCGAGGCTTTGTCTTGAGGTCTCGGCCGGGGATGAATTTTAAAAGTCTGCTCTGAGGCTCCATTATTACCAGACAGCCTGAAGAAACCTGGCAATCTCTCCAGCGCCAATGAAGCCTGGTGGGTACCATCAGAGCTCTGGCTGGAACGTGCTATTTGAGAGCAAGCACAGAGCTGGACTTTTCTGATGCACTTCTGTGAATACTCAAGCCAAGTCTAAACAGACCAAACTTATTTTACAAGCATGTCAGTTTTACTGTGCTTGTCTCTGGTAAGAAACGTGGATGGCAGTAGGAAAAAGTTACACTTCTGTAGAGAACCATGTTGCACCCATTGCCAGACCCTCACCCTGTCCATGGTCTTCGAAGTTTTCAGCTCTCTGTAAGCCTGGCTGCATCCTAAGTTTCTCTAGTTCTCCTCCAGTACCTGGCCAGCACTTTCCAAACTGACATTTCCAATTTTCTCAAGGTGCCTTTCCCCTGATTTCTCCAAGCTGAAGCCGAAATCACCGTGTGAACCTCAGGGAGACAGCCACCAGCCACACAGGAATACCTACACGCCTGCTGCTGTGTAGCTTACTCAGACGTTTGCTAGAACATCGGAGGGCTCACCAAACATTCAAACTGGAAGCCAGGGCAGCCCATCCATTGTGGGTGCTGTCCTCATCTCAACATCTGGAGACTCAAGCCCGAGTCCTGAAACCCAACTGACTAGAAGTAGTTCACAACATTTCTTCCAAACACTTTCAACTGTCCCTTAAACACCTGATGGCTAATGTCACAAACTGGGCAGAGCGGTGGTTCTCAACCTGTGGGTCACAGTGCCCTTGGGAGACAAAGGACCCTTCTATGGCGGTCACCTAAGACCATCGGAAAACACAGATATTTATATTAAGATTCATAACATCAAACTAACGGTTATGAGTTAATAATGAAAATAACTATGGTTGGGAATCAGCACAACATAAGGAACTGTATTAAAGGGTCTAGGCATTAGGAAGAATGAGAACCACTGGGGTAGAGGCTTAAGTGTCTTGATATCTCCTGAAAGGAAATGTTCTCATGTTCACCATGTACTAAGTGATCATGGTGGGTCCTGGTGTGAAAAAGCACTAATACAAGATGTCAGGGTGACTTTCCACCAGGTCCCGGAACCGTCCTGTGACCTGCTTCCAAAGACAACATGCCCAAACACTGAACCTAGGAACCTGGCTTCCTGAAAAGACAAGCACAAATGGTGCACTTGACCCTCACGGGAAGGAGCCTCACCTATTACAAGAGCCTACAGACTCTACGGCCAGCATTGCATGAGGCACCACATGGCCTTGGACGACTTACCAGGCATCATGCTGTGCACCTAGCTCAATCACTCAGGAAAACTGAAGCCCTGCTGCACAATATCTAGAAAAAGGCAAACTGGCCTGAACAGGTGAAGCCTGGATCTAACTATAGCCCACTTGACCTTTTCAGCTGGTTCAAGTTGGATAAGCGGATACCCTGACTTCACGGCACTCCTGGACGCTGCTTAATTCCCTCCTGGCAGGGACACTCACACTTTCTCATGCCTGAGTCTTAAAGCCTTTAAATGGCCACTGACTTGGCAAACAGTCTCCATGGGAATCAAACAGGAACCGCATGAACAGGAGCCATCAGAAGAGCCTGCTGAGGTGCCGCTGTGTGGTCCGAGATGCCCGAGAAAGGGGAAGAAGGGAGGCCTGGGAGAATGCCTCAGAGCTGTCACACTAAGTCAACAGAGAAGAATCTGGAAGAACAAGCCAGTGAACAACCTGGAGAAACGCCCTGCACAGTATCTCAATCATAAACTCGGGTGTGTTTCTTGCTAATAGCAGTTAATGGATTTGTTTTTCTGCTTCAATTCACTCACTCATCCACTACTCACTTTCACAGGCACAGGACATTTCTAATGGAGATGTTTCTAAATGTATGAGTACACAACTGAAGAGCCTCTTCTTCATGCCCTACAGGAATTCTCATTCTTTGCTGAGAGAATTAGACTTCCCCAGGGATGAGCTCCCTAGTTAGTTATTCGATACCAAGTGGTCAGCCCTGAAATCACAGGCATACAAGCAGGACTCAGCAAGCTGTATTTCTATATTTGCTTGTGGTGTGTGAGAGGGGTGTGTGTGTGTGTGTGTGTGTGTGTGTGTGTGTGTGTGTGTGTGTGTGTGTGTAAAACAATAAAACAATAACATTTCAAGAAAAAGAAGCCATGGATTTGAGAGGGATGGGGGAGCTGGGAGGGACTGGAGAGGATGGGAAAGGTAAAATGGTAGAATTACATTTTAATTTTAAATATTTTCCAAAAGTGAATGCCTTTTCTAGCACTGATGGTACTAGGGGGAAATGATGAAATGTCTCTTTAGAGGAATTGATGGAATATATTAACAACCAAATAAATGCACTAAGAGATAATGCATATATTGTTAAGAACAGATCTCAAATTGTGTATTAGTGAATCAATTAAGTTATAGAATTAGACAGACATTTACATAAAACTGTCAATATACAAAATGATACTACCTGTTCTTTCAAGTCTTCCCATAGGTACAAAATATAATACAGGATCTCATTATTTACACTTTTATTTAGTATGAATCATCAGATCCTTTATTATATTTTGTTACCTATATGACAGTAGTTACCTCTGGGAACAAGAGGAATAGTGTCAGAGGGAAAACAGAGAATATCTGAACTGCATCTCTTTGAAATTTTTTTAGCCAAATCAAACAATAATGTCTTGGTTTGGGGTTTCTATTGGTGTGAAGAGGCACCACGACCATAGCAACTCTTACAAAGGAAAAACATTTCATTGGGGTGGCTTACATTTTCAGAGGTTTAGTTCATTATCATCGTGGTGTGACATGGCGGCGTGCAGGCAGACAGCAGGCAGACATGGTGCTGGAGACAGAGCCAAGTATCCTACAGCTTGACTTGCAAGCAACAGGAAGTGAACTGAGACACTAGGTGTGGCTTCAGCATGTATGAGACTTCAAAGCCCGCCTCCAGTGACACACTTCCTCCAACAAGGCCACACCTACTCCAACAAAGCCACACCTCCTAACAGTGCCACTCCCTTTGGGGGTCATTTTCTTTCAAACCACCACAAATAACTATGTCAAAAGTTCACCACCCCAACTGTGGTTATATACTGATACAAATGCATGTAAGTCAAATGGATTATTTTCTCCAGAAAAATTATTCCTATATAAAAAGGAGAAATATGAGAAAAATACCCCATACCTAAAACCCACAAAAATAACAGGCAAGCCAATAAACATACAAGTCTTTAGAGAAATTTAAAAGTGCCAACACTTGAGCCAAAAAGAAACACCACACTCGTGGATTGTAAGAGAAACGATTGAAAGCTGTCCGTTCTCTACAGAGCTTTTAAGTAATTTCAGTTCTAATCAAACCTTCGCTAGGATTTACTGGAGAGGGACAGAGACACTCATGTTCTTGTTCTGTGTCAGAGCGGCTCCAACACTGACGGAGACAAGCCCTCGGGATCTTGTTACAATGTAGATTCTAACCGAGTAACTCTCTGCCGAGCTCCAGACTACCTTTCTAATGAGCTCCAAGACGCCAGCCACATAACAGCCTGAGAGACAGACAGCAGCAAAGATCTGGAGAGGAAATGTAAGAGAAATAAGCAAGAAGTTTTGAGCGAAGAACATCGGCCCTGAGGGTAGGGAAAACCTGCAACAAGGCTTCGGTAATTAAAGACAATCAAACGGGGCTGAAGAGAAGACTCAATGAGAAAGAGCACTGGCTGCTCTTCCAGAGGACCCGGGTTCAATTCCCAGCACCCACACGGCAGCTCACAACTGTAACTCCAGTCCCAGGGGATCCAATGCTTCCAAGGGCACTAGGAATGAACATGGTGCATAGACATACACACAGACAAAACACACACATATGTAAGTATTTTTTTAATAAAAAAAACACTCAAATGGCAAGGAAGTAGACATCTCATTTAAATAATAATAGCAATGGGTTATTCTTATTAAATATTTCACTAGCAGCTGGATAAGATTCCTCCTTTTTTTTGAGACAGGACAGGGTTTCTCTATAGTTCTGGCTGTCCTTGGAGCTCACTCTGTAGACCTGGCTGGCCTTGAACTCACAGATCCACCTGCCTCTGCCTCCCGAGTGCTGGGATTAAAGGCATGCCACCACCAAGCCCAGAATTCTTTACACCACGTTTTAAGGCGACAGACACCTGGGATGAAGAGCCTAGAAATCCTGACCACCAGAAACTGATGAGACTAGAAACATGTGATCAAAATGCAGACTAAGAATCGTGTTCAAATTACCTCCAGATGTGTGGCGTTTGGAATGCGCTGTCTCCCGTAAGTCTCAGGCATTTGAATATTTGTTCCCTAGTCGGTGGCTGTTTGGGAAGGATTAGAAGGGGCCTTACTGGGGGGAAATATGTCACTGCGGATGGGCTTTGAGGTTTCAAAACACTCCCACCTGCTTCCTGTTTGCGGGTCAAGATATGAGCTCTCAGCTGTTCCCGCCTCCAAACCTGGTGCTTGCTGCCCTGCTCGCTCCCCCACCATGGTGGTGACGAACTCTTCGTCCTCTGGAACCGTAAGCCCAAAATAAAGCCTTCCTTCTGTAAATTGCCTTAGTCACGGTTTTCTATCACAGCAATAAAAAAAAGTAACTAATAGACCCACAACTGAGGATCTACAAGAGACTGACGAGCTACGTCGGGGGTCTCACAAATGAAATTTCCTTATGGGAACGCCCACACAGATGCCGAGTGTCCATCATCCTACTAGAAGCAATGTTTACTTTCAGGTAGGAAAAGGGACCAATACACTCGTAATCATCTTCCAGTGTATGTATTCAGCAAACGTTAAGCAGCTAACGTCCAGTGGCTATTCCATGCCAAGGCCTGCTGGTCTAGTGAAGGAAATAAGGTAACTGATTCAAGACAAGGTGAGTGTCGTAAGCAGGCCCGGTGTGGTGTCCTGTTGCTCAAGGTTCCCCCACATAACTGATTGTGTCAGAACTGAAATGCATGCAGCCGACATTCGTCAATGCTACACAGAGATAATCCTATGACCCAGGTATGTTTCAGGTGATTCCTTGGGTGACTGTTACCACAATGTGGATACAGAAAGCACACACCTGGAAACGAGGAGGCACTAGAATAGATACGAGGGGCTTTTAAGGCAAGTTCCTAATGTAGTAACTTTAATCCACTGACACACTGAGACTCCAGAGCTGAAGTATCCCTCCAAAGACAAGCTGAAATGGTGACCGATTTGACCTGAAATTTCTTAACTACAGTGGAAATGTAACAATTCTGTTTACCTCCTAAAAGTATTTTATTCATCTATTAACAATCTTATAAAATATATTCTTGGAGGGATTAAATCCAAAAGGACAAAAACTAGGCCCATTCCAAGTTTACATGTTACAGAGGAGGCTTACATGGATCAACTTCAATAAAAGCCAATTTCATTCCAGCCTCCATGACGATCTCGGACTAGCCCTGCCTAAGCACATGGTGCTTTTTGCAAGTCAGTATGTTTAACTAAAATTAATACATCGATAGCAGAATGGTACATGCTTAAGCACCATTACATTCTAAAAATAAAATCCTCCAAATCCATAAAAGTGCTTAAAATCAACACTTTTCCATAATAAAAACGCTGACAGCGGAAATAAATCATTGAGCTTAAGAGGCAGAAACTGTGATAAGCCATTGTGTTTTTGAAAAAGGAAAAGTTTGAAAATCCTATAAAAATCACTGTAAATGGTTTCAAGATCGTATGAGCACAGACAGGGCCTGAGACGGGAATCCAGTTCCCAGTTCACAGACAACAGACCGGCCCGTGACCTACCACAGTCCGAAGGCATTGGTGCTGCAGAAATGGAGAAGATGACCGGTGTGTCAGAGCCTGTGAACAAAAACGGGTATCTTCCGATCAGCGAACTTCCTTCCAATGGAAAATCCGGGAGGTCCTCAATGGTCATCTTCTAGAAAGCCACCTATAACGGGAAAGGAGAACTCAGAACGCATTTCCACCTCACTAGTGTGCAACTTGGGATGACTGCCTTCAGTCACAAAGATCCTGACATGTTCAGCGTCTGAGCAAACAGCTGTTTAAGAACTATGTGTCAGCCGGGCGGTGGTGGCGCACGCCTTTAATCCCAGCACTCGGGGGGCAGAGCCAGGCGGATCTCTGTGAGTTCGAAGCGAGCCTGGTCTCCAAAGCGAGTTCCAGGAAAGGCGCAAAGCTACACAGAGAAACCCTGTCTCGAAAAACCAAAAAAAAAAAAAAAAAAAAAAAGAACTATGTGTCGCTTCCCACCACCTTGCACCTTCAGCTGCCCATGCACTGATGCCAGACAAAGCTCAGGAGAGAGAAACCACAATAGACTTTTAAAAACATGAACTTGCCACTAAAGAGATAAAAATGTGTTCCCAAGGCTGAGCTAACCCAAGGGGCAGCCTTAAACAAGGGCACAGTACCCTCAGTAAACCGACCTTAGCTCTCATAATGTACCATCATCTGCCATCGGAGCCCGTGCCCCACGCTCATCGCACGGCAAGACTTAGATCAGCATGTTGCCATTATTTTCTGATATCCCAGAAAACATCACTGAAAATTAATTATTTCACTTATCTCAAGTGGAAGAGATGGCTGAGACTGTCCCACTTAGCAATGCGGGGGGGGGGGGGGGGGGGGGGGGGGGGGGGGGGAGGGTGTCTGCTTACTTGACAGGAAGAGGGCTGTGACTTTAAACCGTATCACCTCATAATCGCCTTCTCCCGGAAAACATCAGGCTATAGAAGAAATCTGTTCTAAGTTAGACCTGGGTCTATTCCCAGCCTACAGCTCAGAAATACCCTAGAAAGCAGAGAAATGTGAAGCAAAGTTCAGCAATAGAACTAAAAACTTAGTGTCTTTCGATTCCGTTCTGAAATAATATGAATCCTCATGTCTATTTTTAGATATAAGTAAAACCAAATGACTTTAGAGTATACTCAATACAAAGAACACAAGTAAGAAAAAAAAAGTTAACTAGCAGCTTAATCTAGTAGGAGATATACCACATATATGACTCCGTGTGTGCTTTTAACATTTCGGCAACACACATACGCTGGCTGGTTTTATGTCAGTTTGACGAGACCAGAGTCACCTGGGAAGGACTCTCAAATGCCCGCACCAGACTGGCCTGTGGGCAAGCCTGGGATACATTTTCTTGATTGATGAATGATGGGGGAGGGCCCAGCTCACTGTGGGCAGTGCCATCCCTGGGCTGGTGGTCCTGGGTACCGTAAGAAAGCAGGCTGAGCGAGCCGGTAAGCAGCCCTCCTCCACGGCCTCCGCTGCCTCCAGGTTCCTGCCCTGACTTCCCTGATGATGGACTCACAAACTGTAAGATGAAATAACCTTTTCCTCCCCAAGTTGTTTTTGATCGCGATGCTTCGTCACTGCTACAGAAACCCTAAGACAGCCCCTTACATTACAGCCCACTCGGCTCCAAGGAAACAATCCCTTGGAACTAGCTGCTTTCTTTCCCACTTAATTCAGACCTTTTCTCTCGGTGAGCAAAAGCCGGTAGGAACAAGTGGGCTTTCTTTTGACTTAAGGAGTATACCCTTATGTGCACAGGAACGTTCCACATTAAACAAATAGCCTCGTTCTCACTACATTAAAGGAATCTCGAATTTTTTGTGGGGGTAGGGGGACTGGTACAGAAATTACTTGCCACCCAATACATGGACTCTTTTGACATTTACCTTGCCGCATACACGGGAACAACCCAGGACCCAGGGATCAGTGTTAAACAGCTGTGGTGATCTTCATTAGTCATTCCAAACAGTAAGGAGACCCACTAACACAGCCCCTTCCTTCTCATTATACTTCTCCCATCTACGAGCTTCTACTTGCAGGCCCCTGTTTGCTTGGTAACAAGTCTGGGTAAACATTCCCCCACAGTAGGTAGGAAACTTCCTTTGGAACCAAAAAACAAAAACAGAACTCCAGTAAGCATCCGTCACGGTTACCACAGACAAGGCCCTGTTGGAGATGTTTCAGGGTGACGGACGGGCCACGCATGGGAGACAGCTTATAATCCATCTTTAAAATGAGGGATCACTGATGAGCACAGGTGGTGGAGACACAGAAGAGGACGTGGTCGCACCAGTGAGGACCAGGAACCTTTCCCCGGGGAATTTCAAAGAATCAGAGCCTATCCTGAGCTGAGCTGAGCCTGGGAAGAAACTGAAAAGGACTCCATGCTGTAGGATACGCACCTGGGAAAGCAGGCAGATGCGAAGCTAACTCCATTTTGAGTTTGGGGTGGTTTTTTCTGTTTGTTTGTTTTTGTTTTTGTTTCAAGGGGGGGAGGTAGCTACACTAGTTCTTAACTGATTTAAAAAAAAAAAAAAAAACTCAATTCCATAAGCACTGGGGAACTGGCATACCAAAGAGACTGGCATGCTTAAAGTCGTGTTTTAGAAAGAGTAATCTGACTGTAATCACACTTCGGGGACTCAGACATGTTTTCTACATGCTTAATTTGTCAGCGCAGTGAGGAAAAAACTGCTTACTGTGACCCCCGAGAGCACCTGTCATTTCTTGCAGATTGTCAAGACCCTTAAAGATTACAGCTGAGTCTGGAGAGAGCTCAGTGGGTAAGGTGTCTGCTGTGCAAGTATAAGGACTGGAGTTCCGATCCTCAGGACCCACATTAAAGTGGAGTGGGCAAAGTGGCCCAACCTGTGATAACAACACTCGGGAGGTGGAGACGGAGATTCCCTGGGGGCAGGCTGCTTTCATGGACCAGACAAATCAGAATCTCAGGTTTCAGCCAGGGACCTTGCCTTTGTAAATAAAGTAGAAAACTGTGGCAGAAGATAAGTGCCATCAACGTCTGGCCAGAAGCATGCTCACATGTAAATATGCATACATGTGTGCACGCACATACAAAAAAAAATAGAACTACATTTTACACAGCTACCACAAGAACAAGACTACCATCTTGTACACATGTAATAAACATTAAAATTCCAGATCCAAGGTGCAAAGATAATTCATCCAAGACATGGAATCCACTTCATGGTTTTACATGATGATACTTCAAGGCCAGAGAAGCCACAGTATTACCTAACCCACATGAGGAACATTCTTTATATTTTCGCATCTTAATGGCATTTTTCCCAGTCCCATTTCTTTACGTTCTTGGGGGGAAAAAAGAAAGAAAAATCCCTCTATCTTTCATTTCACCCCAAACTACACAGTACACAAGTTTCACCTGTTCTCAAATTCTTCCCTAGAAGCCATTTCCAGATCTAAAGGGCTACAGCACCTGGAACCTTGATCAAGCGTGCAGATGTACTGATCTGAGTCGGGTAGCTGTTTTTTCCAAAATCTCCCGGAAAGGGCTGGTTTGAAGAAATCATCCCTGATTAACTGGGTACAAACACTTCTTACAGTTCTCCAAACTTTCAGGCACGTAAGAATTCCACCTTACTCCACTAACTCACACCCCTTCTGAGTAAAAGCATATTGTGACTCGGCTCCAACCGCTCACGATTTTTCCAAGGAGCCTGATGCCGCCTTTGCATACCAGGAATGAGAAACGTCAACCAACGTCTTCAGAGAGGTCGGGCCTCTAAAAAGAGTTGACCAAGGCCAATAAGTTCTTTCAGAATTGTTTATTTCTATGATGCCAGGGATTGAACCTCTGGCCTCACACATGCCAGGCAAACACTCTACCACTGAGCTACACCCGGGCCTTTCCGTCAAGTGCTTGAGAAATGGCTGAAAAGCAGCATCCTGGAACTTCTTGACTAGCAAGGAGAGCCAAGCTGTGTCCACGATGATTCACAGCCATTTCATTCAGTTTCATATCACTGTCAGTCATGGGTGTTTATTTTCATGAAATCCCAAAACAAGACTACATATTTACTCTTTACAAGCACAACTCCAATGATCCTTTTATTTCCTGTCTATTAAACATCCGTTCACTCACCACACGTCTATTGCAAGCATGTGAGCCTTTGTTTTCATGAGATTCAGAAACAAACCTAAGCAGATAAAGACACCAAAGCAAGGCTCCAGTGAGTCTTTTATTTGCTACAGACAAAACACTGGAAAAGCAGCTCTAGAGAGAACATCAGACACCCGCCCTCAAGAAGTTCAGTCACATGTTTGATAAATATTGTTTCCCATTAAGTCCTAAGCTGTCCATCCCAAAGATAAGGAACCGAGTTATGTCCTTGCCGTCCTGTGGATTCCAGCCCAGGGCTAGGCTGCTACAAGAAAGCACAATTACTGTACAATAAGTGCTATGACGGAGGAGAACTGGGTACTACGCAGACACAGAAGACTGTTAGCATAGGATTTCTGGGCCCTAATAATTAAAGGCTGGAATGTCCAACTAGGTAGCTACAACCCACACGTGGCTTTTCAAATTAAATTAAAATTTCCATTGATTTAGCTCAGACCAATGTCTGTGAACTTCAGGTGGGGGAATTGGTTCAGACAACTAAGTTTGGGGTCGGTCACACACACACACACACACACACACACACACACACACACACACACACACACAAACCGATCTGAAATAGTTCAGGTTTCTAAATGTACACTCACCTAAAACTAATACAAAAATCAAATACATAATGTGTTTTCGGACAGTGCTTACAGCGTGATCATGTGACCTCACTTCGGCCTTGGTTCTGCTCACACAGTGTGTGTGCATTTAGCACTGCACACACGGACATGCCATGCAATGCCATGTGACACCACCTGAAACAGCCCCACCCAGATGCAAGACCAGGTGTCTTCACAGGTTGCAGTGTTTTTACACAGAGTTCTGCTCTTACAGAAACATAACAGTTTAATTACAGAAAACAAAGGCTTTTAATAAGTCCCCATTGTTGCTCTCCAGCATGTAAGCATCAAATCAGCATATTTTAGAATTAGATTTTGTTAGAATGTTGATTTTGCTAATTGCTGTTTGTGTTCTAAATTTAAAAAAAAAAATCACTAGCCGGGCATGGCAGCACATACATGCCTTAGCCCCAGTACTTGGGAGACAGAGACAAGCAGATCTTAGTGAGTTCAAAGCTAGCCTGATCTACATAGTGAGTTCCATTCCAGAGCTACACAGTGAGACCCTGTCTCAATATATATATTTTCTTTTTAATCAAAAATTATTGGCGCTAAAGAAATCACTCAGCAGTTACAAGCCCTGGCTACTCTGGTACCCGGGTTGGGTTCCCACCATCCACATGACAGCTCCAGTTCGTGAAACTCCAGTCTCAGGGGATCCAACAACCTCTTCTGGCCTCCACAGGCACAGGCACATACATACAGGCAAGCAAAATACTCATGCATGTAAAATAAAAATGAATCTTTTTTTTAAATCATAAATTAATTCTGGTTTGGGATTAGGGCAGAATTTCCAACAACTTCTGAAGCATCTTAAACATACATATATTTATTATGTATACTTATGATGTTAGTATTTATATTCATACAAAACAGCATTGTCAGCACTAGAGATCAATTCTACAAAATGCTGAAGATGTTCTACATCCTGTAGTATTAAATGTTCATCCAAATTAAATGTAAAAATAAACAACCATCTCTTTATCACGCAAACTTGTTTCCATCTTTAATAAACGGTAAAATCATATGTATACCAAAGAGCTATTCTAAAATATATTATTTATTGTCAATAAATGTTTGATTTGCATGCCTGTTTTTTATACACGGGATTGTGTAATATACCGTTTGGGCTCTATCTGAATGTTCAAAGGGTCCATTTGCACGTGGCTAATGCCACCATAACCAGAAGGGCATTTCACCTATGGACATTCTCCTAACCAGCACTGAAGGCGAACAGTTCAGGTCACTCCTCAGAAAACACACAATTTACAGATGCCTGAAATGAGAAATGAAGGCTGATATGCCAAGCAAGCCCGCAGCAGTATAATTATAAATAATTAAGAGAACAGGAAGACTAAAAGCAACCAGACCCTGAAAGGGTTTTAACAGAGAGACAGAGTGAAGTTGATTCCGGCAACTCAGGCTCACAAGTATGTATTTCAAACCTGGGATTGTTATAAGCAAAACGGCAACATGATAATCATCGTCTTTCGTTTTTTTTTTTTTTTTTTTTTTAAGGCCTTGCTATTGGGGTTGTATCTGGGAAATGGGATCCTGGAAATAAATCCAGCGAACAGTGTACCGTGTGCTAAATCTACAGAAGAGATGTAAACACTTCAGTTGTGTGTCATGAAGTCAATCTTTGAGCCCAAGAAGTCCCTAACAAATGGAATCATTACCAAAAAACCGCATCATATCTACGTTCAAATGAAACCAGGGTGGTTTGCATCGTCAAAATGTAGAAAGCTGGAATCCTGCCACCTCCAAGTCTCCGCTTTCCCTCCAGACTCTTGGCCACCTGCTTTTCTGCCACGCAGTCAATTTAAACGGTGCAGGAGCTGACTAATGTCAAAGCAAGAGTCAACTACAACTAAAATATGACGGATGTCTCCACTCAGGAGCACACTTCAGAAGAATTTCAAAGGCACTCTTTTACGCTATGCTAGTGCTACAACATATCCAACACTGTAGCCCGGAACACGCACCAAGTTACAATCCTACCAAAATAGCATTCTGATACCTGTGATAACACAGTCCCAGAACAGACTTCCAATCCCATAGGCCTACCCAGCGTCGGGATGAAGCGAACCCACCTCTCATCTATAGCTACGAACCGAACCGGTCCATTTCATTCATGCTGCGGTTCCGCACGGGACAGGTCTCAGCTCCCACCCTCCTGCAACTTCCCAAGGCAAACCAGAACGAAGGAATCTATCTCAGAGCAGCAACGCGAGGCAGAGGCAGTTTAGTTTTGAACACGCGTGGGCCAAGGATTTCTTCATGCTCTAAGTCAGAATGGGGCGGCGAGGGAGAACCTCAAGAGGCCCCGCGTGGAGAAACCCACCAGGGTCAGCAGTCCCGCGCGTGGGAGATCCTCCGGGGGTGGGGGGACGTCCACGGAGCACGAGCCCCAGCAGGGCACCCATCTCAGCCGGGGAGCAACCGACGCCAGCACCCACCTCTCCCCGGCCGCCAGGGCCGCGTCCTGGGAGGCCTCTGATCGCCCCGGTTGCAGCCCGGCCTCCGGGCCTCCCGGGGGCCCTACCGCCCCCCTAGAATCCCGCCACCTGCCTGCTCCGGGTCCCCGGCGGAACGCCAGCTGCGGGACGCGGGGGGGCACCGAGGCGAGGCGCAGGATCGCGCTCCCGCCCTCCCGCAGGGGGTCCCGTGGCCGCCGCGGAGCCTCCAGCCGGGCCGCTGCAACCCGCCGCCTTCCACGCCCGCGCGCGCCGGAACCGGGCCCCACGCGCGGGTCGGCGCGCGCGCAGTGCAGCCGCCCGGGCTGCGCGCAGGCCTCGGCCCTCGGCCCCGCGCACGCGCCTGCGTTCGCTCGCCTCGCCTCCCGCTTTGCGCCCCTGCGCCCCTCAACAGGCGGAGGGTCTGCAGCGGCAGCACCTGCTGTCTCCAGGCTCAGTGAGGTCTGGAGGGCTTTCCCCGGGAGTCCCTGGCGTGCCCTGGACACGTGGGGGGATCTGTCCAGCGCAGCAGAACCAGGCTCTAAAGAAACCTTGGCTGGCCCAGGCGGTGATTTGGGGCTACTGCAATAGGCATACCCTCCTCCGGCAAACTTTTAGTTTGTTGGTCCAGTTTGGCCTCCCTGGCGCCCTATCATCCTGGGCTGGAAGACACCACCCCCTCACCCCACCCCCACCCCTGCTTGCTGCATCCTGTAGCCAGAGACCGCATCTTAGCCTTTTTAAGATAGTGTGGCCATGCATGGCCTAAGGTAGACCCATCAGTCAATTAATTACCTGTTTCCAGATCCTGCTGTGAAAACCCTTCTCAATACCCCCGTTCAGAAATTATAAAGGACGTGTGTCAGCCAAAAGGAAGAATAGTCACAGTGGGCACTTAAGTTCCTTGCTTTCTGCTCTCCTCCTCGCCTGCCTTCTATTCCCATCTCATCCGTCTTCCCATAACCAAAAAAGAATGGAACCGGCCCCTAACCGATGTGGGCGCTGACATTCTATTTCGTTCCTGGGCTACAGGAAGATGGTGTTGGCCTTTTTATTAGGGAGACCTAATGTGACCGTGAAGTTTGTAACCTTGAGTTAAGAGTGTCACACCACTGCCGTTGCTCTGTGAGGCCTCACAACCTATGATACTGTTGATGTGTGTCCTCCCTATCAAGCCATAACATGTCGAGAGACTATGTGAATGGATGTCCATCAGAGTCCCTGCAAGATCAGAGGTAAGTGCGCACCGCACACCAGAGCACCTTTTTCAGCGAGAACTATCGGCTCTGGGGACTAGAAAAACAAACACAAAATACCCTCTGCTTGCTTGAGCCCTTTACAACACTGTCCCACCAACTGGAAGAAGGGACTCACTACCTCTTAAGTGACTAGCCTTTTGGAGAGCTAAAATCCAGGGCTGTTTCTGCCCTGGGAGCTCAAAGAAAGGTAGGACTCCAGCTCAAGGTATAATGATGAGCACTCTCTGTCTCTCAGGCTGCTCACCTCTGGCACGGTTGCAACCCCACTCACCAGCGTGTTGAAGGACTCTTTAGGGTGCATCCTGGCTTGTCTTGAGCCCTCTTAAAGGTGATGCTCGGGAATGAGACTGTGACCCGATGAGTGCCGAGAGGGGAGAGCCTGCCACCTCCTTCTACCTCTCGAGCTTCTACTGACACAGCCCAAGATATCCAAATAGTCGTTGGAGGCAATCACACCACAATGGAGAGCTGGGCGGGGCACAGCGCCAACTAAAACTCGGGGTGCTTATGCAGTATTAAATTCCACCACCATCCCACGCCCCTGGGCGGCCGCCAGCTTCTCTTCCCCTGTAGACTCTGTGCCTTCGTGCACTCTGAGGGATGGTAATGTAACACAGATGCTTCCCCCTCCCTCGGAGGAGGACTCCGACTCCTTTTCCCTGTTTTTATCACACCCAATTCTTGCCTAACCCACCCACCTGCTCAGCTGGCTAAGAGAGAAAGCAATTTGCCTGTAGTTGGCTCTAAGTGCCTTTAAATGAGTCCTGTTGCTGTTGAGACGGGGAAACCCATGGAGCTGTGTTATAACAGGAGTGACTAGTGACATTTCCAGGCTACACGGTTTACTTTTACTGCTTTTTTTTCACAATTATCCACCAAGATGGCCACTATTAGTAGGCGATGGGGTGTGGTTAGCTGAGTGGTTCTAAGCGACAATAAAGGTCTCTGTTAGAACCTGACAGACGAGTGTCTCTTTCAGCTACACCCAACATACATGGTACACAGGCAAATTCCCAGGACACCAAGTCACCAGGGAGAGTCTTCCACTCACTCAGTTGCCTTTATTCCAAAAATTGAAACTGCTCCCTACCCCGCCATCAGGAACACAAGCCCTTAATGGCGTCCTGTCCCCTGGAACACATACACACCCGTATTGCACAAATTTCGCAGCTAGGTCTTGCCAGTGAAATGGGACACTGATAAGGGGCCAGAATTTGGAGCTTGAATTAGCCATTGGAATGGCTGGACACTTCGAGTACGATCCATTACACGTGCTGAGATTCCATTACATCTAATAGCATAAGGTTTCTGAACAAACCAAAGTGCCAGGAGGGGGTGGCATCTATCAGTGGTCAGCACCACAGAGAGAAGAAAAGGCGTGGCCAACTGTCCATGCTACCGAACTCTACCTGTAAGATCTTGTCTTCGTCTTACCCAGTGAAGTGGGACGGAAGGTTCACACCGAGTCTGATCTGAAAGTCTCTCAAGCCACCGTCTGGTGTCACCTACCTAGAATGTCCTTGTAGGCATAAGGGCCCAGAGATGGCTGAGGAGATGAGCAGGGGTCACTCAGAAATTCAGAGGTCGGGAAGCTCTGTCACCAGCTGCTGGACCCCACACCACAGGGAAGGAAGTAGAGGAAGTGAGCGGAAGAAGGCAAGTTGCTGCTCTTCCTCACGCTGTGCATCGGGCAGGCTATCCTTCATAGAGAAGGAAGAGAGATTCATCGGAGACAGTCTTCTGATGGAGCCAGGCCGATGGGAGCTCCACCAGCTGGAATGGTTACAACACTTAGCCGAACTCCTGAAGTCTCCCTTCCTCTCCACTGTGTGCACAGGCGACGTGGCTCTCCACATGTAACACCCAGAAGACATCAGCAAATTGTTTGAAGCCATTAGTTCAGCAAGGCTGCCAAATGCAAGATCAATTTATAAAATCTGATAGTCTCTGTCAGCAGCACACAGGGAGGAAGTAGACAGAGAGACACCTCTCATGCTTGTGGTGAGCCCTGACCATGCAACATCCGGGGATTAACTTTACAACTTTTCAGAACTTTATGGAGAAGACCGGAAAACGCTATTGGAGGACATAAAAGAAGATGGACCCGATGAAGAACTACGCCATGGATAGGGTGGTTTTGCACTGTAAAAATGTCAAGTGGATCACTAGATTCAATGTTCTGTTATAACTAAAACTTCGAGGTGCTCAATAAACATAAACTATGTGAGGACGAACGTAACCTTAAATAGAGCAGATTTCTAAAAGCAAGGAAAAAGGAAGGAGTCTTGCTCTACCAGATACTTTGTCTTTATGATATCATTATAAAAATAACCGATGCTGCTCTAGGAATAAACAGAGAAGTAACCTAGAATGTAGACTTCTGGCTAACCAACACCTTGATATACATAAGGGTGTTGCCACGAACCAATGAAAAAAAATATGAATTATTTATAGGACGGTGTTGGGGAAACAGGCTTAGCTAATATTGGAAACAAAAAAAAATCATGTGTCATATACAAAGAGCAACTCTGAGTAGAAATAAATGAAAGAGAAAAAAAATGTGAGAGATAGTCTGAATGTACAGTAAGAATGTATTTCAGGGGCTGGAGAGGTGGCTCAGGGGTTAAGAGCACTGGCTGCTCTTCCAGAGGACCTAGGTTCGATTCCCAGCACCCACATGGCAGCTCAGTACTATCTGTAACTCCAGTTCCAGAGGACCTGACACCCTCACACAGACATACATGTAGGCAAAACACCAATGTACATAAAAATAAATTTTTTTTTAAAAAAAGCCAGGCAGTGCTGGCGCACGCCTTTAATCCCAGCACTCGGGAGGCAGAGCCAGGCAGATCTCTGTGAGTTCAAGGCCAGCCTGGTCTACAGAGCGAGATCCAGGACATGCAGCAAAGCTACACAGAAAAACCCTGTCCCGAAAAACAAACAAACCAAAGAATGTATTTCCTAATACACAACTAAAGCACTGGGGATGGATCTCAGGAGTAGCGAGGGTGCCTGATGTGCTGGGGGGGCCGGGTTCAATGCCAAATATGGCAGAGGAAATGCCATAGGAAAGCACCTGTTCTTATGGAAACTAGAACTAACAAGGAACCATAGTTAAATCCTTACAAAATTCTTCTACCAAGTGGCCGTAGTTGAACACTACCAATAAAAAGGAAGTAGAGAGAGGACAGCTCAGCAGCAGTTAAGAGCGTGCACTGCTCTTGCAGAGGACCTGGGTTTTGTCCCTGCACCCAGGTAATCAAAGTTTACAATCGCCTGTAACTCCAGCTCTAGCTGATCCAGTGCCCTCTTCTGGCCTTTGTGGGCACTACACGCATGCACATTCCCAAATGAAGATACACATTTAAACATACTATTTTTCAAAGAGAAAAATTTTAAAGCCATAACAAATTGGGAGGAGATATGTGAGATGTATAAACATAACTAGGAATTAGTATCTAAAACACATGATCAAAAATCAGCCCAAAAAAAAACCAATATAAAACAGAAGAAAGGATAACAGTAGGTGGGTGGTTCATGGGGCCGGGGATCTCTTGGTTTCTTTCCCTGTTGCTGTGATAAAATATACTTTGGCAAACACAACTCAAGGGGAAAAGGGGTTCTTCTAGCTCACATTTCAAAGATACTGTCCATCATCAGAGGACAGCCAAGGCATCAGGGGCTTGAAGCAGCTGAACACATGACATCCCCAGTCAGGAAGCAGAGAGAGGTGAATGCTGGAGCTCGGCTCACTTTCTCTATTTTAGGATCCACTGCCTAGAGAGAGGCTCTGCCCACAGTTAGATGGGTCCTCCCACCATCAAGATAATCCTCTGGAGGCATGTGCAGAGGCCTATCCAAGCACTTCTACATGTTGTCAGGTTGACAATTAGCAGTGTGTGCTGCTGGTTTTATGTCAACTTGACACAAGCTAGAGTCATCAGAGAGGAGGGAGCCTCAGCTGAGAAAATGCCTCCATAAGATCGGCTGTAGGCAAGTGTGGTGATATATTGTGTACCCTAATAAAGCTTGCCTTGAGGAGCAGAGGACAGAGCCAGCCACTAGATTAGGCATAGAGGCCAGAATGTGGTGGCACACACCCTTAATCCCAGTACTGGGAAGCACACATGCCTTTAATTCCAGGAAGTGACCATAGGGTGGAGAAAGGTATAAAAGGCGTGAGGAAACAGGAACTAAAGGAGTTCAGCTGAGATCCTTTTGGGTGAGAACTCAGAGGCTTTCGGTCTGAGGAAACAGGATCAGCTGAGGAGTTGCTGAGGTGAGGTTGGCTGTGGCTTGCTCTGCTTCTCTGATCTTTCAGCTTTCACCCCAATATCTGGCTCCAAGTTTTTATTAAAAGACTATCTAAAATTCGAACAGCAGGCAAGCCTATTAGACATTTTCTTAATTAGTGATCAATGGGGGAGGGCCCAGGGCCCAGCCCGTTGTGGGTGGTGCCATCCCTGGGCTGGTGGTCCTGGGTTCTATAAGAAAGCAGGCTGAGCAAGCCATGAGGAGCAAGCCAGTAAGCAGCTCCCTTCCATAGCCTCTGCATCCATTCCTGTCCCTGCCCCCCTGACTGCTTTTGATGGCCAACTGTTCTGTGGAAATGTGAATGAAATAAGCCTTCCTCTCCAAGCTGCTTTTGGTCATGGCTCATCAAAGCAATAGTAATCCTAACTAAGACATATAGACTATCCAGAAAGGAAACCCCAGAACGATGAGCAAGCAGAGAAAAAAAGGAGCAAGAAATAAAAACAATCACAAAATTTCCAGGAAAATGGATGGACTTAGAATGTACAATATTAAGCAAGGTTACCCAGTCCCAGTAAAAAAAAAACCTGCATGTGCTTTCTTACATGTGGATTCTAGACTATAATGTATGCATGTATGTGTGTCAGCAACTGAACTTGAGGGCATTGTATACATAGAAAGAACAAGCAAGGGTAATAACAGATCATGAGGAAGGGTCAAACACAGGTAAAGGACATGTGAATCATGAAAGATTATACAAAGCTAATTGTTTTTCTAATAGTTTTGACTGTTGTATGTTTTTCAGTGGGATGTGTGTGTGTGTGTGTGTGTGTGTGTGTGTGTGTGTGTGTGTGTGTGTTGGATAAGTGCATAAAAATATAATTGATAGTAAAAGAGTAAAACCTAAAGCAAATATCCGGGGCTTGAGCATGGCTGTTCTCACGGGATAGAAGTGGTGTATAACAGGCTTTTCCCATCAGAGGCAGAAAGTCACGAAGATAATCCCAAACGCTGGCAGAGATGTGGGAAAATGGGAAACCTCCTACTCTATTGATGGGGATGTAATGTGAGAGATACATTCTGTAGCCTAGCCTTGCAGCACTTAGTGAAAAGTCAGGATGCTTTGTGGCTCAGCAAGCGCCCTCCTATGTCCCCTAAAGCATCATCTCCATGAGGTTTCCAGGAAGCAGTCTCTCACCAGGTGATCTTATCCAAACCATGCCTCTAAGTACCGTCTCTTTTCCTGATCGCAAACACGTATTTCCATCTCTGTTCTTCAGATATATATCCAACTGCTTCCTCAACATCTACTCTGTGATATGCCCAATAGAACATGTACAAAATGGAACCCTTCCCCATGACCTTGCCTACATAGATAATAACAACTTATCATTCTTCCCTTTGCTCACTGGGGCCATCCTGTCTGGATTCCCCAAATGAAAAACCCAATCTCATTCTTTAAAACATTTGTATCATTTATTGAAGAAATTCATCAATGTCATGGAAATCTTTTTTCAACCAACAGCCACTGAGACCCCAGGAGCTTCCTACTGTTTCTACCAGGCTTGCCTTTTTCTGAGCCAACTCCTCTCTCAAGGTTGCATCTGTGGACTCCCTGCTCAAGTAGATTCTAAACTGAAAAGGCCTCAGGTGGCCCACACAGCTCCTCATGGCTGGTTGCACATCTTAAATATTTGGATACCTTTTACAAAATAAATCCTGAAGGCCACCCTCAAATACGCTTGATTTGGGGCCTCATTTACACTCACACCATCCTGTAAGTTTATTCTATCCTTTGTTAGCCTTAGCTACCAATAAGAACAGATGAATTGTTTTCAAACCCAATGTCTCAGTTAGGGCTTCCATTGCTGTGAAGAGACACCGTGACCCTGGCAACTCTTACAAAGACAATATTTCATTGGGGTGACTTGCTTACAGTTTCAGAGGTTCAGTCCATTAGCATCATGGCAGGGAGCATGGCAGATGTGGTGCTAAGAGCTGAGAGTGCTACATCTTGCAGGCAACAGGAAGTCGACTGACACACTCAGTGATATCCCGAACATAGGAAACCTCAAACCCCGCCCCTACAGTGACACACTTCCTCCAACAAGGCCACACCCACTTCAACAAAGCCACACCTCCTAATAGCGCCACTCCCTATGAGATTATGGGGGCCAGTTACATTCAAACTACCACACCCAACTTGCTGCTCACAGGGACATGACTGGCATCACTGCCAAAGAGCAGACAGAACCACCACTTTCAAAGGCCATTTATATGCCAACAGAAAGAAGGGGACAACGGGCATGTTTCTTAGCCTTAGAATCAGAACTGCCACTGTGGCGCAAGAACTTTTTTTTTTAGGAGTTGGAGAGATGACTTAGTTAGAGAAGTGCCTTCCACATAGGCATGAGGGCCTGAGCTCAGATCCCCAGCCCCACATAAGAAGCTGGCTGTGACACCATGGGCCTATAACCCCAGCACTGGGGAGGCAGAGACAGGGAGATCCCTGGGGTTCCATCCTTATTAAATAAGGCCAGCCATCCTTATTAAAATCAGTGAGTTCCAGGTTCATTGATGGACACAGTCTCAAAAGAAGGTGGAGAGTGATTGAAGAAGACACCCAACATTGACCTCTGACCTCCACAAACATACATACAAAAAACTACATTTTTTACCTCAGCTATTTAAATTTCTAGCCACCAAGGTGCCTCTAGAAACATCTCTGGCACACGTAAATAGCATGAAGCTACTTTCCATGAGGATTTTAGTTCAGTGGTCTCCTTTCCACCGTTGAAGCTGACATTAACTAGACCTCTTTGTATAGCTATCATTTTACAGAAGAGGCGAAGCATGAAGAAATACCATTAAAAAATCATAAAGATGCAATCAGTCAAATTCATACATGGGAACTTCTACAGAATCAAGAACTCATTCCTACAGCCAACAAAAGAGCTCAGAGGAAGTGCCACAGAGCAGAAGAGTTCAGAGCCCTATCCATAGCCTAGTGTACAGACCTTGTCTGGATCTAGAGTCAAACAAATACATATTAGAAAAACTCGAGCCAGGCACCATGCCTCGTGTATATAATCCTAGCACCAGGGAGGCTGAGGCAGGAGACTTTCCATGAGTTTCAGCCTGGGCTACATGATGAGTTCCACATCAACCTGCACTACAATGTGAGAAGCCCTGTTTAAAAAGAGAGAGAGAGGAAGGAAGGAAGGAAGGAAGGAAGGAAGGAAGGAAGGAAGGAAGGAAAGAATATTCATAAGATCACTAGAGAAAATTTAATCCAAAGTGGATATTATGTTATATCAAGAAATTTTTATTAATTCTGTTATCTATAATAATAACATTGCAGTTGTAGTTTTATTAAAAATATTTATCTATTCAACACTTTGGGGTATAGGATAAATGTCTCCTGCCTGAGATAGATTTAAGGTGTCCCATTAGCAATAAATGCCTGGAAGGGAAGACAGATGATCAACAATTATAAAATAGTAATAATTAATGTTGAATGATGAGTGGGCCACCCTCTCTTCTTTTGTAGTATGAACTCTTCTATACTAAAAATGTTTTGTTTTTGTTTTGTTTCAAACGAGCTCCAAGAGGGCAAGAATTTTACTGGACCTCTGTCGCTGCTATATCACAAACACCCGAAACAGTCTCTGGCATAGAACAAACTCAGGAAATATTCAGTCTCTTCAATCCCAATCAAGATAGATTATTCCAACCAAGGCCTCAAGAAACCACAGTGCATGCCTTCCTTCCATGTGCATACACACACGCTTGATAGTGCAAGGGCTTTGTGCACCACTGAAGTGTCTTTTTATTAGCTGTTTCCAAACCAATGCAGTTCCACCCCGGGTCATGATAGCCCATCAATGGCTTTACTAACATTGGGATTAGAAGCTGAGAGAATATCAGACCCTCCTGGAGCTACACTGAGGTTGCTCTTGTCAACAACCTTCCAATGACTCACCTAACCAACATTCAAGCCAGAACAGTCTAGCTGGAGTAGAGCTAACAGGAAGAAACAACGAAATGAACTAGAAAGGTAAATTAGGGCTTCGAATGACCTCAGATGTCACATTAACAGTCAGAGACACTGCCCCATGGGGTCAAGGAAAAACCACCACGAGTTTCCAATGAGGGAAAGAGCGGAGACTCTGTCAGCTCTGTCCCTTTCCTATGCCCCAGGACCTGTTACACAGGATACAGAACCAAAACAACCCCCGTTGCAAGCACACGGAAGAACCCAAACATTTTGAAGTAAAATTTAGCAACTAAAAATAAAGTTGCCTCGGGATTCCAGGACTTGGATAGCTCAGATTTTTAAGAATGGTAAGTGGATTTTACAAATGGTTTCCCTCTGAGACAGCTTTAGTCTTCGTATTTAAACTATCCTCCGTGATGACCTGCATTCAAAATGAAGTTGAGACAAGCTGCCCCGATGTCCTCAAGGGATGGAGCTCTGTTGTCACGCCTTTCTCGTCTTCTCAGTAACCACTTGGCAGTATAACAAGAATACCCACATTACCATCTTCACCTCTGGCCATTATATAATGATATACTAGTATATAATCTTTGAGATATGCGTCCACTGGATAAAAGCACAGTCCTAGTAGAGAAGAACAGCTGTGCCACTTGCCAGAGTGATATTCCATCCATCAACATGCTCAGGGGCTTGCTGCCCACCCTAGGTACCCTGCTCCATGTGGTGCCCACACTTACGTTTTTCCAGCTTCACCCATGCCCTAATCTAGACTTTCCGGCAGAGAACCTCTCAAGTTCAGCTTATTAGTGACATGCCACATGCCTACTAAGAAGTTATATTTTCACCAGTTCAATAGCAGGGATGGAGGAGCATCTCTGCAGGCCATATCCAGCGATATTGTGCAATCTATGCGGCTCTGCTATAAGGTCACCAGGCAAGCTCAGGTCTCAGCTGCAGAGGCAAATGGGCCACCACTAAAGCACACTGATGCACTGAATCCTCAGCCCAGAAACCCCAAGGGGTCCCAAAATAAAGTACAAAAGACCCAGAAAAGCCAACACATAATTTAGGAGAAAATAAACTGGGAGAATTGACACAGCCCAACTTAAAATTTTATTACAGGAATTAAGATCAACTATAGCAATTAAGATAGTATGGAACTGGAAGAATTGACAAGTCAAGAAATATCTCAGAAGCACACTCACTCCAACATAGTCCCTGAATGGTGGACAAAGGAAAAAAGGCAACTCAATGGGGAGCAAATGATAGTTTTACCTCACACCTTTCACAAAAATTAGCTAACAATAGAGCACAGAAATAAGTTAGAATTCAGAACCATACGACTTCCAGAGGACGGCACAGGAAAAAGATCTAGGTCCTCCTGGATTCAATGATAACTTCTTAGATGCAGTATCAAAGGCACAACCCATGAAAGCCAGAATTGGGCTGGACTTCACTGGAATTAATAATTTCTGATCTATAAAAGTCCATCTTGCCGGGCGGTGGTGGCGCACGCCTTTAATCCCAGCACTCGGGAGGCAGAGCCAGGCGGATCTCTGTGAGTTCGAGGCCAGCCTGGACTACCAAGTGAGTCCCAGGAAAGACGCAAAGCTACACAGAGAAACCCTGTCTCAAAAAAAAAAAACAAAAAACAAAAAAAACAAAAACAAAAAAAAGTCCATCTTCAGGGGCTTGGAGAGATGGCCCAGTGGTTAAAAGCACTTGCTCTTGCTGTGGGCTAGGGTTTGGTTCCCAGCATCTACCTGGCGACTCACAGCCATCTATACCTCCAGTGCCAAGGGATCTGACACCCTCTTCTGACCTCTACAGGTACCAGGCATGTATGTGGTACACAGAGACATACATGCAGGCAAAACACTCATACCCGTAAAATGAAATATGTAACTCTGAAAAAAAACCTCAAGAGACCGTATTGAGGAGAGCGACAAACATGACTCACTGGTTAAGAGCAGCCTACTGGAGTAGCAGGTGTCAGACACTCACAACCCCTGTAACTCGAGCTCCAGGGGACCCAATACCCTCTCCTGGCCTTCACCAGCATCTATATGCGAGCATGCACATGTGCGCTCGCGCGCACACACACACACAAAGAATAAAATAATATTTAAGGGCCATGTTAAGACAATGAAAACACAAGCCAAAAACTTTGTAAAGCCAAAAACTTGACAAAGTACTTATCTGATGTTATCCAAAAGAACTCTCTAAACGCAATAATAAGAAAATTCAGATTCTTTAAATGAGCAAAAGATCAGAACAGACACCTCACCAAAGAAGAAACATGTGTGGACCATCAGTATATGAACAACAACGTAAGTCATTGGGAACTCGAAATCAAAAAAGGAATGAGATACCACTATACATCTATTAGAAGAGCTAAAATTCCCAACACTAACAAAGGCTGATGAGTATGGAGCATGGAGAGCTCCCGTTCATTACTTAAGGAGGTTGCAAAATGGTCCTGACACTTTAGAACACAGCCTGGTAATTCCTTATAGTCTGACCCTGTGAACCAGCAGCTAGACACTCTCTCTCTCTCTCTCTCTCTCTCTCTCTCTCTCTCTCTCTCTCTCTCTCTCTCTCTCTCACACACACACACACACACACACACAAAACTAAATCCAAATATTAGAGCAGCTAAGGTATCTTCTGTCTTTAGTAGATGAATGGATAAACTGTGGGGAAAACACAATATTTAGCAACAATAAGTAATGGACTATTGAGCCACAAAAAGACAAAGGGGGAGCTTAAGTGAATATTGTTCAAAGAGAAAAGTCAGCCTGACTATGTATTGCATATCCTCAGCTAAGTGGCATTCCAGTTGGTGTGGGCAGTAGCAAAGGCTGGCATCCTAGAAAAGATGAAACCATGGTAAAATTAAATGCTCTGTGGGCTTGGCATGGTGGCACATACTTTTAATCCCAGCACTCAAGAGGCAGAGGCAGGCGGATCTCTGTGAGTTCGAGACCAGCCTGGTCTACAGAGTGAGTTTCAAGACACCAGGGCTGTTAAACAGAGAAACTCTTGTTTCAAAAAAAACCAAAATACAAATAAATAAATAAGTGCTCAGTGGTTACCAGGATTAGAGAAGAGTAGGAAGGATGGATGGAATGGTGCACGCAAGGGATTTGGGGGACAAGAACACTATTCTGACACTGTAATGGTGAAGATGTTATACATTTGTCGAAAACCATATTATTTATAACCTGATGTTGTAAACTATGGACCTTCTTTAATAATGTTATCGCCGGTTGTGGTGGCGCACGCCGGTAGGGTTTGCTGAAGGAGGCGGAGGCAGGAGGATCACGAGTTCGAGGCCAGCCTGGGCTACACATTTTAAGCCGGGCGGTGGTGGCGCACGCCTTTAATCCCAGCACTCGGGAGGCAGAGGCAGGCAGATCTCTATGAGTTCGAGGCCAGCCTGGACTACCAAGTGAGTTCCAGGAAAGGCGCAAAGCTCCACAGAGAAACCCTGTCTCGAAAAACCAAAAATAAATAAATAAATAATAATGTTATCAATAATTCAACAATTATCAACAGAAAGAATAGACTGTGGAGGAATTTCAATACTCTACTCAGGTTTGGAGCACTGCCCTGACTTCCTGATCATGTACTAAATATATATATAGATAGATAGATAGATGTTAAAAAAATGTATTTCTTTGACATCTGTCTACATGGCCGGGCGGTGTCTACATCCAATTACTAAAGCCTGTGTTCATTTGTCTGAGGTTTGTTCTGTGTGCTCTATTCAGGTCATCCACCTATGCCTTCACAGAAATGAGTTTCACCAGAGCTCTGAGTAGACAGATTCATTTATACTTTACTTACCCAAATCATGTGACCGGCTTCTCAATGTCACCCAGAAAAAAAAAAAATATATCGGTCCCTCATGGACCTTCCTTAATAGAGTCCAAATTGCTTAGCGTGTTAGTTGGGAGCATATGGATATGAGTGTTTTCATAATGGGCTCCCTCAGGCCCTAGGCAGGTTCCAGTTACAGAAAGCCAAGGTGGTAACAGCAGGCTTTAGCTTGCCTCCCTCTGATGGAGTCCCCTTTGAGTGTCCCAGCTAGCCAACGTCCCTACAGGCAACAAATGCATAACAATGACATGGCTAGGGTGCTATGGATACAAGATTTAAAGGGCCAGGCACTTTTAATTAAAACCCTTAACTTACTGCTTTGTCAAGACAGGATTAAGACAGGAGAAGAAACTTAGTTACTCCTACAAGCCCTTGACTTCACAGCAGGGAAGAAGTCCAGAACGGTTTTTAGAGACTCTTACAGTGACTGCAGAAATCAGTCACCCTGAATTTCCACTCAGGCCTCCCTCCACATGAGCTTTTCTAAAGCTGGATCCAATTTCTTCAGGTATGTTCATGGGACAAAGCTTCACTGACATCATGGGATTCCTCGTGGTAAAAACTGGGGCTGCAGGAGTCTGGTTGAAGTAACTGAGTACCTTTGGCTATGTGTCGTTGTTACCAGGACCCACCTTGGGAGGACAAAACAACCATCTTTGCCTAAATTGTCACATCACCCAAGATGAGGCTGGAGGAGTTCCTTTGATGAATAAGAGACAAAGGGTACCCCGATGCTTTGAAGCTGCCCTCTCCTGGTGTGCTCTCGGGAACGGGGGGGGGGGGGGGGGGGGGGGGGGAGGGGGGACACGGGGACGGGACGGGGACAGCGCTGAGCGCTGAGTCTTTGTGGAGTTTCTCTCCAGCACATCAACTTCATGCTCAGAATGACATCACTCCCGCCTGTGCCCGGCCCAGAGTTCTCAAGTTGTGGCAAGTCTGCGGAAAGATAAAGTCTACCTTTCAGATGAGAATCATCTGTAGTGGCTTTCCCAGTATCGGTACCGGAGAAGTAAACCTGACATACAACCCCACAGTCCACGCTCGGCACACTGAACCATAAGCCTTTTGACCCAACTGTTGCTGTGTGGTATCCAGGAAGATGCTACCCACCAAGCATGCCCCCTCAAAAAAAAAAAAAAAAAAAAAAAAAGAAAGCTCTTCCAGTTATCAGGATAATATGTTATTTTTAGACTAAAGTGCTCAGCTAATGAAAAAGCAGAACATTGAAAAATTAAGGCAATGTCCCTCTGTCTTATATATCAAGGTCATAGAGGCCTTCAAGCTTCTGGAATTTTCTGCAAATGGGAAACTATTGCCTAGGAGCTGGAAGAGCCACAATTTCTATTGAAGTAATACCACTGGCTATAATAGATCAGAGGCTCAACATGGCAAGCTGCCCCAACCTTCTCTCTTTCTCTCCAAAGGTGAATTCTCAGCTATTGTCAACTTAATAAAAGCACTCAGCTCGGGAGTCATTATTGTTTGCTCTGAACAGACCCACCAGCGCGTTCGCATCCAGAACTTTGTATTGATTGTCGTTTTTCACATCTATAGGATTTACTGTTTATAATGAAGAATCTGAGAGTTGAAAGACTTTGACCCACATTCAGAACTTTTACTAGAGCAAGCTCATCAAGTAAAAAAAAAAATTGACAATCCTTCTTCTCACATGGGGCTTCAAGTTTGTCTGTATAAGAAAACCATTCCCTGCTCTCCACCAATATTGTATACCACCGCCTAATCCATGCAGACAGCACGGGATGTCCCTTAACTGTCCCCAGAGCATCAGCCAAGACACCACAGTAGATGACAGCAATCAGAGTTTACAAAAGGCATAATTTTCAGGCTTATGAACAAAGCTTTAGGAGACTTCCCATGGGAAAGAGAAGTTTAATAGTGAATTTCTTTCTCAGTTTTTTTTTTAAATTTTGTTTGTTTTATTTTGTTTTTCGAGACAAGTTTGCTCTCTGTAACAGCTCTAGCTATCCTGGAACTATCTCTAGACCAGGTCAGCCTCTAACTCAAAGATCCACCTGCCTCTGCCTTCCGAGTGCTGGGCTTAAAGGCAGGCACCACCACCGCCTGGCTAATAATGCATTTCTATCCTAGACTGAAACATAAAGAGTCCAGAGGAGAAACATCAACGTGTGGAGAAGGCTGCCTGACAGGAGCTATGATCTTCCAAAGGGGTCTGCAACTAAACCACGGAGACCAGAACCGGAAGATGAGAGGATTAATATCCAAGTTCACACTCCTCCCTCACCCTCTGTGGATCTTGCCTGGGAAAAGCAGGAGTCCTTCTAAGGCACATCTGGTCTCGGTGGTGGTGGTGGTGGTGGTGGTGGTGGTGGTGGTGGTGCTGCTGCTGCTGCTGCTGCTGGTGATGGTGGTGGTGGTGATGGTGGTGGTGGTGGTGGTGGTGGTGGTGGTGGTGGTGGTGGTGGTGGTAGTGGTGGTGGTGCTGCTGGTGGTGGTGGTGGTGGTGGTGGTGGTGGTGGTGGTGGTGGTAAGAGGTTGTGGGGTCGTCCACAGGTGCTAACGGGATTCCAATGCCACCTCCAACTTCCAATTTTTTTCATGTTAGTCAGAAGCTATAATCTGGACCAGGCCTCTGAAAACTTGGAAAGAATAAGCTTTCTCGACCTCCAAAGCCTGATTCTGCTTTCTTTTTTTTTTTTTTTTTTTTTTTTTTTTTTTTTTTTTTTTTTTTGGTTTTTCGAGGCAGGGTTTCTCTGTAGCTTTGCGCCTTTCCTGGGGCTCACTTGGTAGCCCAGGCTGGTCTCGAACTCACAGAGATCCGCCTGCCTCTCTGCCTCCCGAGTGCTGGGATTAAAGGCGTGCGCCACCACCGCCTGGCCTGATTCTGCTTTCTAAAGATTTTGAACAGAAATTCGAATTCACTTGGTCATGATGGCTAGTGATGAGACAAGCACATTGACCTTCTCAGTTACAGCATGAAACAGGTAATATCTTGGGAAAACTGCCCGTAATGATCCTTGGGTCTGTACTTGAGGTTTTACTGACACCTGGCTGCCTGTAATTATCGAAGCCAACACAAATTTCACAGCGCTGACTTGAGTGTGCAAAAATGTAATTTTCCCTATTTTCCTATAATTGAGTGTAATTTCTTCCCTGAGTCTCTGTTCTGCCTCAAAGCAGAGAAAATTTAATCTAGCTACTTTCAGATAAACTTCTTCAAACACAGCCATGTCTTTAGTCGATTCAAGTTCATAATTCACTCACAATTAGGTTGGAAATTCTCTTTTCTTTTTTTTTTCTTCTTCTCTGGAATTCAATCTAAGCTCCTGGGGGCTTGTATAATGGGTCTCCTTCTTCGTGTTAATTTGTACCGTCTGCATCTGGATATCACAGGTGTCAGGTGTTTCTCTTAGGACGAAGAGACAGAATGATCACTGCGAGTTACAGGTCAGCCTGGGCTATAATGTACTTGAAATACATTGTCCTCATGAGACCCAGCACTATATATAATATACACGGATAATAAAAAGATGCAGTAGTGATTCGGAGTTTTTAAAGTTAATACATGTGCTTAGGGTTTACATTATACTTAAGGACTTGATAAAAAAAACTGTATCTGGTACTAAATCTGCCGTATTTGTGAAGGATCAAAAGTAAAGTTTTAAGAGATGATATAAAGAGTCAACTGTAAGCATACTTTTTGAAAATAAATAATTTTTTAGAAAAATTAGATACCTGGACCTAGGAGACTTGTGTAACATGACTTCTCTGTCCTCAGAGTGCCCTTATGTTCTCACCTGGTTCCCACACCTCATCCTAGACTGACTCATTGGTGTGTGCTCTTTCTTGCTCTGAAGAAAAAATTATTTTGTATGGAAGTCTTGAGAACAGTGGTTCTCAGCTGTCCTAATGCTGTGACCCTTTAGGAATATGTGTTCCTCATGTTGTGGTGACCCCCAACCATGAAATTATTTCATTGCTACTTCGTAACTGTAATTCTGTTACTGTTATGAATAGTAAGGTAGATATCTGATCTGCAACCCCCAAAGGAGTCGTAACCCACAGGTTGAGGACCGCTGCTTTAGAACATCATACTGCCCTCCATGCCACTTGGACCTGTGGAAGACAGAGGCAGCAGAGGTCGGAGGAGGGGGGCTTCTCATTTTTTTATAGACAGACACGATTCCTATGCTGCCATTGTCAACACAACAAGAGACAGTTCTACCCAAGCTTCAAACTCTGCACTCTCAGGTGAGGCTTTGAGATCAGACATGGGACACGAAGAAGCCCTGCTCAGAGAGGACCCTGTGGCTTCCCTCCAAACACTTCCCCAGACTCTGATTTTCTGTCTAATACTGTCACCTTTCAGACCTCCTTGCCTTACTCCAGAGTGCAGCCTTCTGGTTTAGACGTTGAGGGTTCCAGAAGCAGGTCCCCTGAAACAGTGGCTGTCACGGCTGTGCATAAAGGTGCCCCGGGTGCTCTGAGGAAGTCTGGAGAGTGTGAACACAGAAGAAGGCGCATGAGAAGATGACCGTGCTATGGACAGAACCTTCAAAGGGGTACTTAAGTGAGGCATTAGGGTGGCTTCCAGTCCGGTGTGACTGGTGTCCTTAGGTGGAGTAACTCATTCCCCATTCTGCAACCTGGCATGCATGGACACACACAGAAGAGAGACCAAGAGATGTTAGACAGGACAGTCATTTATGAGCCAAAAAAGGGGGTAGAGGCCTGGAAGAAATCAAGCTTGAACCTGAACCTTGGACTTCCAGAACTTTGGAAGTAAATTCTGATTGTTTAAACTACTCAGACTACAGTGTTTGGCTTGCTTTGTTGTATTATTTTAGAAAGACAGCATTACTCAAATAAAATCCTTAACATAATTGTTTCATCTGAATCCATTTGTGAGGAAATAAGCAAATCTACATGACAAAATAATCTATAAAATTATAATCTAAACTTCTAAACAATTTCGGTGCTCTTAAGGACTGCCCCTCCCCCCCACCCGAAAAAAATGTTGTTTAGCCAGGTGATGTTTCATACACTTGGAATCCTAGTCTGAAATGTCAAGGTCAGGCCTAGCTGTGTACTGAGACTCTGTCTCGAAAACCAAAATAAATGGCTGGGCATAACAGTTTACACATGTGAGGTCAGAACTGGAGATGTAGGGGTCATCATAGATTCCAAGCCAACCTACATAGTCTACATAGGGATTCCAGGCAACGTAGGGCTACATGGGAAACCCTGTCTCTCTCTCTCTCTCTCTGTCTCTCTCTCTCTGTCTCTATCTCTATCTCTCTGTCTCTCTCTGTCTCTGTCTCTCTCTCTCTCTCTCACACACACACAGACACACACAAACACACACACACACACACACACACACACACACACACACACACCAGAAAACAAAACAAAAAAAACCCAAAAAGTGTGTTAAAGAACATCAAAAAGGCCAGCCATTGTAATGCACACCTTTAATTCCAGCACCCAAGAGGCAGAGGCAGGTGGATCCCTATGAGTTCCAGGTCAGTTTGGAACATAGCCAGTTCCAGGTCAACCAGGGCTTCGAGGTGAGGCCCTGTTGTTGTTTGATTGTTTGTTGTTTTTTAAAATCACACTAAAAAGTCATATCACTAAGTTCAATGTTTATACCGAATTTGATTTTTTTTCTGCAAAATTCAGGGGGTTTTAATATTAAAATAAAATATTTAAGATATAACAAAAACTAACACACTGGAACTGGACAAAAAAAGAGAGAGAGAGAAAGAAAAGAGCCCAAGAGAAGGCACAAGAAAACAAAGATCCACTTGTTTACACACTCAGGAATCCCATAAAAACACTAAATTCGAAGCCATAACATACACGCAAAGGACCTGGTGCGGGCTGGTGGAGGCCAGTGCAGGCCCTGTGCATGCTGCCTCAATCCCTGTGCGTTCATATGTGTGGTGACCCTGTTGATCTAGAAGGCCTTGTTTTCTTGGTGTCCTCCATCCCCTCTGGCTTCTACACTTTGCCTCCTCTTTTGCACAGTTCCCTGAGCTCTGAGGGGAGGACTGATGGAGACATCCCATTTAGGGCTGAGTGTTCCAAGATCTCTCTCTCTCACTCTCTGCATAATGTCTGGCTGTGGGTCTCTGTATTTGTTCCCATCTGCTGCAGGAGGAAGCTTCTCGGATGATGGCTGAGCAAGGCAGTGATCCATGAGTAGCAGAGCGTCTTTAGGAATCATTTTATTGCTACTTTTTTTTTCAGAACAGTAGCATTTGGTTGTACCCTGAGTCCCTGGGCTCCGGTTGTTGGTCACTCAAGCAGTATATGGGTTCCATCTCATGGAGTAGGCCTTAAGTCTAACCGGATATGGGGTGGTTACTCCCACAAGCTTTGTACCACCATTGCCATAGCATATCTTGCAGGCAGGACACCATTGTAGAGCAAAGGATTTGTGGTTGGGTTGGTGTCTATGTTCTTCTTTTGGTAGCACACAGAGTACCTCCCTGTTCCATAAAACGCTAGAATGTAGGGGTGAAAACTCTATGCGGGCACTAACTTGACAGCTCCATGTTCAATGAGATAGGCAGGTGTTGTCTTCAGCCATGAAACCTTGACATCCATTTGTGGACAGAAAACTATAGTCTTGGCAACAGCCTGGGTTGTTTGGGGATTCCCATGGGACGCCTTTGGCCAACAACTCAATTAGATATAACCCAGTCCCATTATTAAAAGCTTCATTTGGTGACAAGAGATTGCCTTTTGGGGCTCTGACTCCCCATTGTTTGGCGATTTCATTTAGATAGCCTACATATATGCATAGTTTTAGGAAGCTTCTGCGTGTATTAGGTTTCCATTCTACCCCACAAATGGCCCTTAATTTTAGCTGTCTCTCCCCATATTCCCTCCATCGTCCCTCTCCTCCCTCCCTATCCCCACTTAACCCCCCCATTCCAGCACCACCACCCCCATCCATCCACAACTATCTATTCTATTTCCCTTTCCTAAGGAGATCTGTCCTCTCTAGTCTAACCTCTGGGATTCTCGGATTGTAGCTTATTAATCATTAACAGCTAATACCCACGTATAAGTAAATATGTACCTTGTATTGTCTTTCTGGGTCTGGGATATCTCATTCAGGATGATTTTTTTCTAGTCCCATCCATTTACCTGTGAATTTCATGATTTTTCTTTTAATGATAAAAACTGTGTAAACTCCACTGTGTAAATGTACCACATTTTCTTCATCCATTCTTCTGCTGAGGGACATGTAGCTTGTTTCCGATTTCTGGTTATTGTGACTAGAGCATCGATGAACATGGTTGAGCAAGTGTCTCTGGGGTAGGATATAGCATCCTTTGGGTATATGCCCAGGAGTGGTATAGCTGGATCTTGAGGTGGATTGATTCCCATCTTCCTGAGGAACACTGATTTCCACAGTGGCTGTACAAGTCAGCACTCCCACCAGCAATGAATGAATGTTTCCCTTACTCCACATCCTTGTCAGCATGGCCTGTCACTTGCTTTATTGATCTTGGCCATTCTGATAGGTTTAAGGCAAAATCTCAAAGTAGTTTTGATTTGCATTTCCCTGACGGCTAAGGATGTTGAACATTCTTTAAGTGTTTCCCAGCCAGTTGAGTTTCCGCTGTTGAGAATTCCCTGTTTAGATCTGTACCCCATTTTTTAAAATAGATTATTTGTTTTCCTGATATCTAGTTTTGTTGGGTTTTTTTTGTTTTTTGTTTTTGTTTTTGTTTTTGTTTTTGTTTTGGTTCTTTATACACTTTGGATATTAGCCCTCTATCAGATGTGCAGTTGGTAAAAAAATCTTTTCCTATTCTGTAGGCTGCTACTTTGTCTGAATGACAGTGTCCTTTGCCTTACAGAAACTTCTCAGTTTCCTGCAGTCCCATTTATTAATTGTTGATCTTAGTGCATGTGCCATTGGTGTCCTGTTAAGAAAGTCTTCTCCTATGCCAATGAGTTCAGGGCTACTCCTCACTTTCTCCTATCAGGTTCAGTGTACCTAGTTTTATGTTGAGATCTTTGATCCATTTGGAGTTGAGTTTTGTTCAGGGTGATAAGAATGGATCTATTTGCATTCTTCTACATGCCAACATCCAGTTTGACCAACACCATTTGTCCAAGATTCTGTCTTTATTCCATCTGATTCCTTTATCAAGTGCCCATAGGTATATGTCTTGGTCTTCAATTTGATTCCATTGATCAACAAATCTGTTTTCGTGCCAATATCATGCTGGTTGTATTACTATAGCTCTGTAGCACAACTTGAAAGTGGGGATGGTGAGACCCTGATGTCTTAGTTAGGGTTTCTACTGCTGTGAAGAGATGCCATGACCATGGCAGCTCTTATAAAGGAAAACATTTAATTGGGGCTGGCTTACAGTTCAGAGATTTAGCCCATTGTCATCACAGTGGAAAGCGTGGCAGCACACAGGCAGACATGGTGCTGGAGAAGGAGCCAATCGTCAGGCAGCAGGAAGAGAGTGACAATGGCCTTCCGTGAGCTTCTGAAACCTCAAAGCCACTTCCTCCAACAAGGCCACACCTCCTAATAGTGCCACTCCCTCGAGCCTCTGGGGGCCATTTTTATTCGAACCACCACACCCAACTATGGTGCTCTATAACATACCACAAACTAATGTGATGAAAAGCCAGTCTCTCGGCCTTACAAGCACAGCTCTTGCCTCCCCACCCTCTATCCTTATCTCCAGTGCTCACACACATGGTCAAGTTGACTACTAGTTCATCACTCTATTTTCTTTTTTAGCCCAAGAACTTATCATACGTCATCCAGTTCACTTCCATTTTGAGATCCCTTAAAGCATTAAAGAGTCCCCTAAGCCCCTAAGGGTTCACAACTTACAGTTATCCATCTTGAAATACATCCATTGTTTCCTATTTCTGCAACAAGGCTCAAATCCATCAAACCAGGGTCTCCTGGGTCATGGTCCAACTTTTCAAAAGAGTGATTGCTTCAATATAAATAGATCTGAATAGTTTACAAAGTAGGAATTTAGTCTGGGCAAGTGGCTCAGCCGGAAAAGTGTTTGCTATACAAACAAGAAGATCTGAGTTTGATCCCCAGTGCCTACATAAAAGCTGGGCATGGCAGCACATACCTGTAGGCCCAGACTGGGAAGGCAGAACAGGAGGATCCCCAGGGCTCAATGGCAAGCTAGTCTCGCCAAATCAGTGAGCTCTATGTTCAGTGAGAAATCTTGTCTCAAAAATATGAGGTGGAGAGTGATTGGGGAAGACAAGTACCATGGACTTCTGGTCTTTGCAGACGTGAGTACACACGTACCTACACAGAGCTACCCATGCACACAGACCTGTGTATACATATACATACATACATACATATATGCATATATACATGTGCTGTAAAAATAACAAGGAAGAGAAAAGACAGTGTCAATGATATAAAATGCTAACTGTACTCTATAATAAAATTTAAAGGCAAGACAAAATTTAAAAACTAATAATACAAGTGACTAGGAATATAAGTAATATTCTTTAAACTTTATTATACTTAGTTTGTTCGTGTGTGTGTGTGTGTGTGTGTGTGTGTGTGTGTGTGTGTGTGTGTGTGTGTGTGTAGCCACAGCACTGTGTGTGGGGTCAGAGGAGTCAGCTCTCTCCTACCATGCTGGTCCTGGGGATTGAACTCGAGTCATCAGGCTTGGCAGCTGCTGAGGCATCTGCCCAGCACAATATCGTGAAGATTAACAAAAATGAACCTATCATTCTTTTAATGAATGAAGGAAATGTACAGGCGATTTCTGAGAGAAAATAAGTAAGTGATGAACAAAACACATTGTGTGTGTGTGTGTGTGTGTGTGTGTGTGTGTGTGTGTGTGTGTGTGTATGTGTGTGTGTGTGTGTGTGTTTCAAGACAGGGTTTCTCTTTGTGGCTTTGGTGGCTGTCTTGGACCTCGCTCTGTAGACCAGGCTGGCCTCTGCCTCCCTAGTGCTGGGAATTAAAGGTATGCACCACCACTGCCCAGCCACAAAACACATTCTTAAATAGAAACTAGAATGAGAAGCAATTCCTCTCCTGAATCAGCAGAGACTTTTTGTGAACACTAACAACCAAAGCTAGCAAGCTTGCAATAATGTGGATGTTTTCACACTGGTATAAGGAATCACAACCTGGTGTTGTCTTTCTGGAAAGTCGGGTCACAAGCTACAGCAACCTCTCTAAAAGTGCTCACACCCTCGGGAAGCATAACTCCCCACTCCTTATGTGTGACTGTCCATAGTGACTTATTCCCAGACAGTGCAGATGGGAGGAGGGAGAAATAATTCTACAAAAGCACCCTCTATAAACTGCACCACTGCCGCCTTTAATCCCAGCCCTCGGGAGGCAGAGCAGGTAGATCTCTGTGAGTTCGAGGCTAGCCTGGTCTACAGAGCGAGCTCCAGGACAGGCACCAAAACGACACGGAGAAACCCTGTCTCAGAAAACCAAAAAAAACAACAACAACAACAACAAAAAAAAAAAAAGCTGCGCCACCGCATCCAGGTGAACAGGCTCATCCTCAAGAGTCACAAATCATGTTGACAGACTGCATGATGGAAGGAAACTGTCACACTACCTCTGTAGGCATCTGTCAGAGACCAAACATGGACCATGGAAAAGTACTAGCTAAGCCAGAGAACAAGCCCCTACCCTAAACCGGATGCCCCCCCCCCCCCCCCCCCCCCCCCCCCGAAGATAAAGAACAGGTCAGGCAGGTCAGGTAGCATAGCAACAGAACAATGGGCCCTGACCAATGACCTTACCACCTAGCAGCCTCACGACTTGCACGACTTGCACGTAGCCCTTCACCTGCACGTCCCCCTTCACCTGCACGTACGGCACGTCATGCACCCCTTCCCTCCTCCCCTCCCCCTCCCATGCTATATAAGCCCTGCTGAGGAGAATAAAATTTGCAGCTTGATCAGAACACACTGTCTTGCTGTCTTCTCTCGTGTCTCCCATCCCTCTCATTCTCTCCCACAGGTGGGTCGCCCCCGTTGACACCCCACTGGCCGGGGCAGGCATCCTCTCCAAACACCCATGATGACCCCATCTAGTCATGGGAGAACCTATCAGACAAATGCCAACATAGCTTACAATATGTCTGGCTGGCACTCCTCAAAATTGTCAAGGTCACCAAAACCAGGGGAACTCTGAGAAACTTTACCTCCAACAGGCATCTAAAGAAACATGGCTACCAAATGTAATGTGTCCTGAGATGGGAACTCAGAACAAAAGATCATGGTAAGCGCTAAGTCTGAATAAAGAATGCGTTTGATTTAACAATTATGTATTGTTATTGATTCATTAATTGTAACAAAAGTACCATCGTAAAATAAAACATTTATAGTAAGAGAAACAGTGTAGGAAAGTGAGGGATGCACAGGAATTCTGCTCATGTGTTCTATAAATCCAAAACTGCCCTAAAAAAGAAATTAAGTCTGTGAGTCTCTTCAAATGCTTATTTGGTATTTAGCATGTTCGTGGCCTAATTTTTTTTTTCTAAGAAAACAGTTTCAGATGTGGGTAAAGATTTATACACAAGGATGTGTCAGCATTATTCACCGTAGATCTAACCTGAGTGTTCAATACTAGTCTGAAAGAAGAAATTAGCCTTCAGTTCAATGGAATATTTTAGCAGTTAAAAATGCTGTAGCCAGTGTATGGCGCACCTATAATCCCAGCTACCTGGTGACTGAGGCAGAAATTCGATACAAGCCTGACTTAGACAGCAAGACCCTGCCTCAAAAAGAAAAAAAAAGAATACCAGGGATGTGGTGTGGTGGTAGAATGCTTCCCTAATGTCTGTGAGGACCTAGGTATGGCCCTCAGTACTGAAAAAAAAAATCAAGTATATCAAACAATAAAAAATAAGCCAATGACATAGTGGAAGAAAAACTAGGTTGTGAAATATATGTAGAGAAAATTCTGTGCATATTGAGTCAGAAATAGAATGGCTAGACAGACAGAGATGAAAGAGTTTCATTTTTCCTTTTTTAAAAAATGATTTATTCATTTTTATTTCATGTAAATTGGTTTGCCTGTATGAGGGTATTGGATCCCTTGGAGCTAGAGTTACAGATGGTTGTGAGCTGCCATGTGGGTACTGGGAATTGAACTCAGGGCCTCTGGAAGAGCAGCCAGTGCTCTTAACCACTGAGCCATCTCTCCAGCCCTTTGATTTTCCTTTTAAGCTTTTATCGCTTTTAAGCTTTTTTATATTTCATCGACATTTTGTACATTAATAGTGCTTTACAGCTCCCACTATCTAGTTCCAGAATATTTCATTGCCACAAAAGGAAATCTTGTGCCCAACAAGTAGTCACTCCCTGTCTCCTATGCTCCCAAGTAGTTGACAACCCCTGTCAGCTTCCTGTCTCTATGGATTTTCCAGTTCTGCATGTTTCCTATGAATGGAACCACACAGTACAAAAACTCTCATGTATAGCTTTTTCCACTTAATACAAGGCCTTCAAGGTTGACTCAAGGTATAAAATGTAAAATATTTCATTCTCTTTTATGGCTGAGCAATATTTCACTCTATGTACATACCAAATCTTGCTTATCCATTCATCTGTTTATAAACGTTGTGCTTGGTTTTCGTCCTCATTTTGAATAGTGCTGCTATGTATAGTCACATCCAAGTTTTCATTTGAAAATATTGCCTACAGTTTTCAAATGCTTTTATTAAAATATATCCAACTAAGTTTTGCTAAGTTCTCCAGTCCATACCAATATTGAATCGCTCAGAAATTCCCTACATTTGTTGACTTGTGTTGAATGATGTAGTCTTCTATTCATGGCCCGTGTGAAGCCTCTGGCCTCAAATTACATTTTTAATTAAATGGTATTTTTATTAAGAAAAACAATGCGGACGACCATATTTCTTCATCTCGCAACACAAAGCACATTAGATGGGGCTTTTGTAAGAACTGATAGAGCAATATCTGATCCTAGATCATTTCACATATCTCTTTGGAGAGTTTGGAAAGGTGAGCGTTATGATTTTATCCATCATCACTAAAGTTCTCCACATTAGCCTGCATCAGACAGACAAGAACAAAGAAAATAAAAATCTGCCTTTAAAGACTTTCCCATTTTTATTTGGGAGTGGGTGGGTGAAAGTGGAGGCCAAAAGAGGGAGTCAGATCACCTGGGACTGGAGTTACAGGCAGTTGTGAGCTACCCAACATGGCTGCTGGGAATCGAACTCTGGTCCTCTGCAAGAGCAGCAAACACTCCTAACCACTGAACCACCTTCCAGTCCCAGCCTTGTGTCAATAGTGTAGTATTTCAAGTTGGTAATCAGTATTATGTGCAGTTTACTCTTTATTTAAATTACCTGAGAATTGGGTAAATTCACTTAGGAGAACTGTTAAGATAGTCATCAAAACCTTCTTATGTGGGAATACCGCTTAAATTATGTATCTGATGTACATGACAACACCAGCAGTCTGCAGTGGTAACTTCATTGAGGGAAAGGAGCTAACCCAAAAATTAAATTCAACCAGCCTGTCTATATAAAACTCTAGATTATGCTTAAATTACATTCAGTTTCATGTCAAAATTCATTCCACATTGAAACTATCTCTCTTAGGGTTTCTATCGCTATAATGAAATACCACAACCAAAAGCAACTTGGGGAGGAAGGGGTTTATTTGGCTTATGCTTCTACATCATTGTTTACCACTGAAGGAAGTCAGGACAGGAACTCAAGCAGGGCAGGAACCTGGAGGCAGGCGCTGATGCAGAGGCCATGGAGGGGTGCTGCTTACTGGCTTCATCATGGCTTGCTCAGTCTGCTTTCTTATAGCACTCAGGACCACCAGTCCAGGGTGGTCTCACCCACAATGGAAGCTCTTGACCATATAAATGGAATCTTTCCATATGTATTCGTCCATGCCTGGTGTATTTCACTCATAATTTTTGTTTTGTTTTGCTCTGTTTTGAGACAAGATGTCAGTATGCAGCCCAGGCTGGCCTTGAACTTACTCTGTAGCCCAACTAGCCATGGACTCAGCAATTCTGACTCAGCCACCCAAGTCCTGGTATTATAGACCTGTACAACCATGCCTGGCTAAGGGGGTTTTTTGAGGGGGAAGGTTGGTTTTTGTTTTGGTCTTAGAGACAGGGTCTCATTTGCAGCCTTGGCTGACCTAGAACTCGCTCTGTGGACCAGGCTGGCCTTGAACTCACAGAGATCTACCTGCCTCTGCCTCCCAAGTGCTAGGATCAAAGGTGTGTGCCACTGCAATTGGAAATTTTTTTTCCTTTTGAGGCAGGTGAGACTTACATTCAAGGTTTTCTGCCTCAGCCTCCTAGGTATCTGTCATTGATTGTTTTTGCTCTTTTTTTGGAGGGGGGGCTGCCACCCAACTTCTTCCTTTGCTGGCATCTTCCAAAAAACCCAGCCTCCATCTCTCAACCCCCACTTAAAAAAACCCTCACTACACGTGGCTCCTCACCACTTCCTGTCAGCTACTTGTTGACGCAGCCTTTTGCTCGCAGGTTAATTTCATTTAATCAAACACATCTTTGAATTGTTAACAAAAGCAGTAGGAAAAAGCGCAACACACTTTACAATAATATTCCCCAACAGGTATCCAAGACTACAAGTGTGAGCTACCATGCCCAGCGTGTGGGCACAATCATTTTTAAATTTATCCATGTTGCATATATTTTGTTTGTTTTCTCCTTTTATTGCTGAGTGGTATCCCATTTTGTACAAATATCAAACAGCTTTCCCTGTTGACAGACGATAATACGGTCTCCAATTTCAGAACATTATGGACATGGTGACTATGAATAGTCTCCTACCAGTTTCTCTGTAGACATACACATTCAATACTCCTGAATTTTTTTTCTGAGACTTGATGAGTCGAAGGGTACATGTTTAAATGTGAGTTTTATCCAAAGTAGCAGTATTTCCCATTCTCACTCCTGGGAGGTGTGGTATTTTGTTTTGTTTTGTTTTAAGCATGTGAAACAAAACCCCTTCAAAAAGAAAGAAAAAAAAGAAGTTGATCTTAATACAGAATTAATGGCAACATATAAACAGCTTCCTGAACTGTTTGTATGACGCAAGAAACCCAGCCTGGAAGGGGTAGTGTTGATAGTTAACTCCAGGCAAATACTGTGATTTCAATCACTGGTTTAGAAATGTTCTCGGTCATTGGGATCGAAGGTTTGTACACAGATAACTCACGTGGGACACTCAAATCCCCAAAGGAGCAGATTTGCATGAAGCATCCTTTGGAGGAGCTTTCTCTCCTCTTCAATGTGGGACTCCACATGTAAAGAAAGTCTTCACTCACAGTCCGTGTTTACCCACCAGCCCAGGAAGGTGACAAATAAAACATCTCACTGCCTAACATAGCTCACCCCCAGGCGCTGACTCAGCTTGGCTTCCCTGGAGCTCTGCTTCAAATAAACAGATCAGGGAACTTTATTAATGATGCACTCTGGGGCACCGGCTGTGACTGGCACAGGACTCTGCACAGAGCCCCAGTACCCAGGCTCTCGCTTGTTCAAAGCAAGGGAGGTGGTTTCTCTGTCCTTTCTGCTTCCAAGGTGTCCAGACTGCACAGACCTCAGTAAGTCAAAGTGACAGTGGTAATGTCAGCTCCAATCTCAGCACCCTCAGGGGATGCCCAGTGTGAGGTTTTTTTTTCTATTATAAAAATTAAAAACTGGGACTGGAGAGATGGCTCAGCGGTTGGGAGCACTGGCTGCTCTTCCAAAGGACCTGGGTTCAACTCCCAGCACCCACATTGAAGCTCACAACTGTCTGTAACTCCAGTTCCAGATGATCTGGTATCTTCACACAGACCTACATGCAGGCAAAATACCAATGCACATAAAAATTAAAAACTGACAATAAGCTAGTTGTCCAAAAATGAGAAATGGTTAAATATTAGCCCTCTGCAGAAAGATGGAACCATGATGTTTAAGAGTAGAGAAATATCAATGTGAAGCCTCAGAGAATCAGCCAGGCCCCAAGCATAGAATCAGCCAGGCCCCAAGCATAGGACCTTTCCATGCAGATGGGGATAGCAAAAAAAAAATAAAAAATAAAAAAAAGAAGATGGATTCAGAGGACTCAGAACACACCATTGGCAGATATTTCCAGAAATTTTCAGAAAAGATTAGGCCTTGGTAAATTATGAGTTTTCAGGTGATTTTTACTATGATAAGTGGTCAAGCATGGTCTTAGGGGGAGTAATAAATTGAGTTGAGTGGTTGCCAGACCATTGATTGACTCAATCCCCCAAAGAGTCCAGTGAATCAAGTACCGTTGTCTCCAGTTTAAAGATGGCCTCTGCCAGGCATGGTGGTACACACCTGTAATCCCAGCGCTCAGGAGGCCAGGGCAGGAGGGCTATGTGTTTCAAGCTACCCTTAGCTACATAGCACGACCCTATCTTTATTTTATTTTTTTTTAATTCTCTTCCTCAGCAGAGTTAAATAGTTTTCTGAAGTTCCCCCAACTCAGCATGCATGGTTGTACACCTGTAATTACCATCTACCTAGAAGGCTGAGGCGGAACTATGGTGAGCCCAAAACCAACCTGAACTACACAGCGAGCCCTGTCTCCAAAAATAAAACATTAATAATAATAATTTCCCCCAAGTCAACCCACATCTCCCTTTGCCAAGCTCTTACTCTCTAGAACATTTTGACATTACAACATGATGGTGTCTTCTACAAAGTTCACACTTGAGAACGTGCAATCAAACTACAAATAATAGTAATAACAACAACGTTGGTATAAGTTTCCAATTTCATGTTAGACGGCAGATTGGACGTGTCTGCTCTAAACTTCTGCAACAACAACGTTTAAAAGGAATTAGAGCTGGATGTAGTGGTGCACACTTTTAATCCCAGCACTCAGGAGACAGAGGCAGGGGATCTCTGTGAGTTCACGGCCAGCCTGATCTACATAGCAAGATCCAGGCCAGCCAGGACTACATCTCATTATGTGTTAGAATTATGTTCTTAGGAGCAAATAACTCCACTGCCTAGGATTTGCTTGTTTTCCTTTAAGATGGTTCAATAGAAAGCCTCTCCCCAGAAGAGCATGACCCTGAGTCACTTCAGGTTCTAATGACAAGGCTTGAGCTTGTATGACAGTGAGTTTCCCCCACGTCCTCCTCCAGGTCAAGAAGAACACGCTTCCTCCCATCTGACTCCATTTTCCTCCTTTCTTTCTTTCCTTTTTTTTTGAGGGGTGGGGTGGGGTGGGAGCTTTTTTCAAGACATGGTTTCTCTGTGTAACAGCCTTGGCTGTCCTGTAACTCACTCTGGAGACCAGGTTGGCCTCAAACTCAGAGATCTGCCTGCCTCCAGTGCTGGGATTAAAGGCATGCCCCGCCACCGCCCAGCTTCTGACTCCATTTTCTATTGTTGCTTTTCTGGTCTATCCTGGTGTTTTTGTTCTGTCTTGCTCTGCTTTCATTTTTTTTTTAAGACAGCGTTTCACTCTGCAGCCCAGGCTAGCTTGGAATTCTCTGTGCAACCAGTTTAGCAATCCTCCTGCCCCAGCCTCCTGAATGGCAGAATTTCAGGCATGCGACACTGTGCCCAGCATTTGGGTCTTCCTGCTGAAAGCAGACCAGAACCCTCAACTGGTTTGCCCTTATTAAGCTGTGAAGGTCACTTCTTCTCCAGGGTTTATAATCAGCAAGCCTTCGCTTCCCTCCCACAACGTCTTGCCAAGCCTTTTGCAATTACGGCTCATTTCTCTGGGTTTCCTATGGCAGGCATCTGAACAGAATTAAAACGTGAGCACGTGCGAAAATAATCTGCTTCCCAAGATAGTAAATGCTGAGAAGTTCTATATTAGAACACTCTCGGTGCTGACTGGCTGGGGCATGATTAACCTAATAAGCTTAAAGATCCACTCACCATCCACATCTGTCAGGACGTGAGCAAAACACAGGCCCATAATCCGTCAGACTGGGGCCCTTCAGAACTGTCCCACTGTTCACCAACAGCAGGGGCTTCAAAACTTAGAACAACAGGCAGGTCTTTCTCTTCCTTGTGACGCGGGCTCCTAGTCTAGGAGTGTGTACTATGGACTCCCAGTTTGGATTGGAGTTGCCTGGATGGACTAGCCAGAGAGCCTTCTGTTCCCAGGGCCAAGGATTCTCCAAAGACTGCAAAGGTAGAGGATGGTGACAGGCTGAAACCATGGGGTGCACACCATCCCACAGCGTTATCGTCAACAGCGTTGCCAAGAGTGGCATTCAGTTTTTGAAGAAGCCCAAAGCACTTCTGCCAGGATGTCAGCGGGGCAGCCAAAAATGTCCCATCCCTTTGCTGGTTCAAAGCTCCACCTTCTGCGACCCTGGTGGGGAGCTGCACCTGGGACAGAGGTCAGCAGAAGAGCCAGCAAGTTCCAAGAAGCCCCAAACCATGACTGAAGGTCTTTGTCAGCTCGTGAAAGATAGGAAAGGACTGATTCCAGAAAGGCAAAGATTTCAGCTGAACGAAGCACAAAGCCATGCAGCTATGGGCATGTCATCCAGGACAGAAGGCTCCCACGGGATACAAGAAGCAGATTTTGCTGAGCAAAAGAATGAGGAAAACATTCCCCAGGGGACCTCAAAATGGGACAAAAAGCCAGTGTGCCATCAGTCAGACAACCAGGGCCACTGCTACCAAACTTCCCCCGAGTCAAAAGGCAAAGTGGACTTCCCTGAGCCCCTGGTAAAGGCCCACCAGCACGCTTACGCCTATCTGCACACCAGCCTTTCCAGATACGAAGCAATTCTGCGTCTCGTCCAGCAGGCCAGCCACACCCGGGAGCTGTTGCAGCCCATGCTTAGCTTCCTGCTGCTGTGCTCCGAGGAGGCCAACCAGCTTCTAGCAGAAATCTCCAAAGATGGAGAAGGGCTCCTCCAGGAAGTTAGAGGGGATCTGGCCTGGCCATCGGGGAAAGGCGAGCCCTGGGAACAGCCAGACCTCCTGCAACAGCTGCTACAGTATATGGTCACCAAACTGCAGGTGGTCCACGGCACAGTGGCGGCCCTCACTGGGAGCTTGCTGGAGGGTTCCAGCAGCTACCTCAACTCCACTGCTAGCCACCTGGAGGGTAAGCTGAGCACCAAGAGAGGTCTAGATGAATGCCTCCTAAGAGCCCTGGGACAACTAGAGAGCCTGACCACTGGCCATGGTGACCCTGGGCTGCTGGGTCCACCCTTGTGCTCTGAGGACAGTGGCATCGGGGCTGACAATGAGTCTGTGCAGTCCACGGAGAAGCTGGGCAAGCAAACTAGCTGGGATTTTGCAGCCGAGTCTGGAGAATGGAAGCCAGGGACTGCACCCCAAGTGGAAGCCAGGCTGCCAGGGCATGCCTGGCAGAAAGGTCCGTATTGGACAGGTTCAGACAGACACCAAGACTGTCCACTGTCGAGGCCTGGGATAGCCAAGGTTCAGCCTGCAGCACAGGATAAAGCCAGGAGTTCTGGTGCCTCCAGCACAGGCCCGGAAGCAGTCACCTCCAGGCCTCCAGAGGCTGCCAAAAGCATTCTGCGGGATTCCCTGGGGGTTGAGACCCCTATGCCAACATGTTTTTCTCAGAGCTCTGGATTGGTGGATGCTTCATCCCTGAGCGAAGACGAGGACAGCAGCCCGGAGGAAGATGATGATGTTAGCCCCACGGATCTGCACTCTGAGCAACAGAAAGCATCACCTTCCAGACCACGGTCCTCACCTGCCATGCGGGAAAGCCTGTTCCAGCCATACTCCAGGAAGCTTAGGGGCCCCCAGGCCCAGGAAATGATTCTGAAGATGAAAGAGGCCATCAGTGAAAGGATCAAGTTTGTCCCTGTGCCTTCCAGACCCCAGGACTGGGCTGAAGAGGAGGAGGGGAGAACAATGGTCCCTCCAAGACCTAACACAGCCACTGGCAGCAGACGGACCCCCGAGAGACAAAGGAGGTCACAATCGGAGGGATGTCTTAAGAGCCACGTGGAAGACCCCACCCTCCAGGAGCTGAGGAGGGTCCAGACTGACCTCAGTCGGAGGCTGGAGGTATTTTACGCCCTGGGTGCCACACGTCAGGGGCAGAACAGGGAACGACTTCTGCCATCCAGGGCATCAGTGCTGTGGCCCCCTTCCAACTGCAAGGTGAGTCCCAGCAGTGCCATGGGCAAGTTCAAGGCCTCCCTCACCAAAAATTTCAGCATTCTGCCCAATCAAGACAAGAGCATCTTGCAAAGAGGTAGTCGCTTCCCTGGCCGTGACCAGCCCTGCCAGGAGAAGGCTGAGAAGCTGCCAAATGCCATCTTTTGTGGTGAGAAGAACAGTAGGGTTCCCAGGGACACTGAATGGGACATCAGGGACTGTCCCACCAGAACATCGGTGAAGAAGCTTATTGAGACCTTCAGTCCCAGTGAGAGTCTGAGGGCGCCAAGGGACTCTAGGAATTTGGGGCCAAGGCCCTGTCTCAGGAGGTGGGGGGTCCCTGCCATGCCTCCCAGATTTCCTATATACAGGGGGCTAGCCCCTCTGTATCCTAAGCCCCAAATTTCTCCAGCAGTAGGCAGAGACCCTCTCAAGGTAGGCATGGGCTGGAGGCCTTCCCCACCCTTTCCCTCTCTTCCTCCGGCAGAAGCATCCAAGAGCGAAGACTTCATCTGTGAAGCAGAGCCAGACCTAGAGAATCTCCCTCCGCCGCCTCTGGAAATCCTGATGGACAAATCATTCACTGCTCTGGAAGACCCAGAGAGCAGCCAGCCAGCAGGGAGCTCCATAGAAGAGACCCTGGTACCAGGGCTGCAAGAAGCTAGCCCTCCGAGAAAAACATGGGCATCCCCGAAGCTAAAAGCTTCCATGAGCCCCATGGACTTGCTCCCGAGCAAGGGCACTGGCAGCTCCCTGACGCTGCACGGCACTGGGCCAGGGATCACCAGGAATGTGGGCAATTCCAGAAAGCTGACCTTGGACCACCTGAACTGCCAGCCAACAGTGAGCCCAAGCCCAGAGGCAGAGGGTGGGGGGGTTCAGATTCATGCACAAGCAGAGAATGCGGCAAGCTTTTCGGAGCATCACCACAAGGCAATGCCCTGGCACCACACTAAGCCCACATCTGGGCAAAGCAGGACCTTGGAATCCAGCCTGGCCAGACCTTCCCGAGGTCCACACTCTGCAGAAGCATCCAGGAAGGGCCTAGAGAGAAGCCCTCCAGGATTCAGAAAAGCCTCTCCTACCAGAGCACAGCGGGACTCCCAAGGAGACAGGAAGCTGCAGAGCGCGCCCCCTTCTCATGGACTGTCCCAGCCGGGCCTCCCTGCTGTTCTCAGCTCCCCCAGCCCACCTCTGAGCCCCAGGACACTGAGCCCACCAGCCACAAAGAAGCCAACTTCCCCACCTTGCCAGTACCCGCAGCCCTACCCAGCCCAGGCGAGCCCTCCTGTCCAACGAACAGAAACCAACACCCCTTCCTCTGCCTCCTCTTCATCCCCCTCAGTGTCTCCCTCTCAGGGGTCCAAGGAGACAAGTCACTCTGAGGACGGTGAAGCCACTACGGCTAAAGGACCTGGGAACACGTGTTCCATATTCTGCCCAGCCCCCTCCTCTCTGTTCGAAGCTAAATCGTCATTCTCAATATCCCCTCCACGGACGCTACCAGAACCAGGAGGCCCTTTGAGGACCCCAACAGAAGGCTGTAGGGGCAGCTCAGGGACACAACTGAGGGCAGATTCGCAGAGGAGACCAGCTCAGAGAGCCCTCAACCCTCTGCCTCTTGTCAGAAGGACAGCTTCAGACCGCCCGCGCCCGCACGGTGACCCACATCAGCTGCCCGGCTGCTCTTGGGAATCCCATCCCTGCCAAAGCAGGTAAGAGATGTCTCGCCACTACCCAAGCAGAGCGGGTGGGCTCTTCGGACTGTCTAGGGTAGTAGTTTTCAAACTTTGTTCCAAAGCGAGAGGCAGTGGGGAAAAACAGCTGAGATTTGGAGCATGGCCAGGTCTCCCCTTGACCATGAACGACTGGGTTTTCACCCTGCCCCCGGGGCTGGCTCACTGCCTGCCTGAACCCAGCACCCAGAGTCCGTTCTCTTTTCCCCTGGAAGGTTCTCTAACTGTCAGGTCCCAGGACCTTTTAAACTCTGAAACAGGCACCAAAACTACACAGAGAAACCCTGTCTCGAAACACACACACACACACACACACACACACACACACACACACACACACACACAAATTATTGAGAACCCAGTAGTTTTTACGTTTTTACATGTATGATTACACCTACTATTTTTATCCTAAGTTTAAACTGAGAAATACTTAAATATTTTTAAAGAATAAGCCCATTGTAGACTCATATAAATGGTATATTTCTGCAAAAACGAAACAAGAAGTGTATTTTCTTTTTGTTGTTTCCAGACAGGGCTGGCATTAAGCACAATCCTCCTGCCTCGGCCTCCTGAGTTCTGGGATTGCAGGAGGGAGAGATTTGATGAGAGTATTGCCATCTTGCATTTTGCAGACATGTTGGCATCAACTAGCTTATTCTAGCAATCTGGCTGAATTCTCAGATTTGCTTCTATAGGCCATCCTACACGTCCATGGATTCAAAACTCTCCCCACATTCCTAAGAGCGTGGACCAGTAACGCCTTCGAATGATGATAAGATTAGGTTGAACCTTGAACTCCCCCTCCCCGCAGGAACGTCTCTGAGATGCCCAGGGGTCCATAGACCACATCTTAAAAACAGTTGGTCCTGAAAACAGGAAGAGAAATAGTGGACTTCCCAGAGCCCCAAGGGCTTGGCTCCACGTCTCCACCAGCTTCAGACGTCTGCAGAGTAAGAGTGTTCATGAGCACCAGCAGCCAGAGGATGAGCTGCCCTTCCTGACCCCGGGGAAGACTGAGTGTGCCTCAGCAGAGAAAAGTTGATACATGCTATTGGCCCGATGTGCAGGCAGCTTGAGCACACAGCTGCAGGGAGCGAGCGCCAGCAGAACCACCCCATGGGCACTGAAAGGACTCCTATTTTTGATTGGTTGTTTTACAGAATACACAGGGGTGGATATGGGCTGGGGGACATGTCAACCCGAGGTCTGTCAGGGCACTTGATATCAGATCAGACAAGCGCTCCAGGGCCTGCTCTGTCTGTATTACTCACAGTTGTCTCAACCCGCAGTTCATTTCTGCCTGGGTGATATGCATCATAGGCTTCACAATGTGTCCAGGCATAAGTGGTAATTTTTTTTTTTTACAAAGTATTCAGCAGTCAATTTTAAATAAAGATAGTATCTCAGGAAAGTTGTGCATTGTAATAGTTCTATAACCTTCCCCAGCCACTTGAAAGAAATGAAATATTGATTATTTTTGCAAGAATCTTAACATAACACTGATCTTTTCTTAAATCTAAAATGCACTTCCTATAGCACACTGGCTTTCATCTAAGAACCTCGCTAAACACTACTTACTCTGTTATTAGATTTCTAAAACTGTGCCCTTCCAGGAGAAGAGCTTGAGAGAGCAGGGACAATAAAGGGGCATTAATTAAAAACACTAACATTTTAAAAACAGCAGGAGCGTAAAATTGCTCAAGAAAATAATGCCCAGGCTTCTCCTCCAAATAGGGCAGCCTAAAAGGCTGTTTCATGTTCTGAATCTCAATACTGTGTGTGTGTGTGTGTGTGTGTGTGTGTGTGTGTGTGTGTATGATTTGTGTATGGCAAAGAGGCATTCTTGTGAGTGTGTGTGTGTGTGTGTGTGTGTGTGTATGATTTGTGTATGGCAAGGAGGCATACTTGTGAGTGTGTATGATTTGTGTATGGCAAGGAGGCATACTTGTGAGTGAGTGTGTGTGTGTGTGTGTGTGTGTGTGTGTGTGTGTGTGTGTGATTTGTGTATGGCAAGGAGGCACACTTGTGACTTGAAAGCAGAGCCTGCCCAAGGTCAAGTGGAAGTCACTTACCAATTGCCCCCATTCCCCCACTCCCTTTTGGTGTGACCGAACCCTTATGCCATTCCAAAATCTGAACACATGAAGGGGAAATGCCTGTCTCCCACCTACCCCCCTACACCAACGTGTGCATTTAGCACCTGGAAGCAGAAGCCCATCAGCAGGAAGAACATTGAGTCTTTGCCTCTGTACAGAACGCAAGTATAATTTTCTGCCATCCTGCCTACGAAAGAACCATACCAGGGGCTTAGGCATGGCTTCCCCAAGACCGCACAACAAATGCCAGAGAGCCAGAGAGTGCTTCCAAAGCAGAGGCAGGCAGAGATATACTATGTCATCCCCACTGTGTCTTGCAGCATGCAGACTAAGTGCCCTAGAGCTGTCTTGGACACCATTTCTGTCACTCAATGCTAGGCACAAGCTGTTTTGTAGAAAAAGAATGACGTCTATATCCTCCTGTTCTGGGGCACCTGGGGATCAGGAACAGTCCTTGGAGGCATCCCCAGGAAATTCAACCACTGAGCTTTCAGTCTTTGTGTATATACTCAATCCCCAGGTGAGAATGCATCTCTAGTCTCAAGACATTGGAGTCCTATAAACACTCCAGAAGGGCCTAGACCAGTGCTTCTCACCCTTCCTGATGCTGCGACCCGTCAATACAGTTCCTCGTGTTGTGGTGCCCTTCAAGCAAAATTATTTTTGTTGCTACTTCATAACTGTAATTTTGCTACTGTTATGAACCGTAATGTAAATATTCTTGGAGACAGAGGGTTGCCAAAGGGGTCATGGCCCACAGGTTGAGAACCGCTGGTCTAGACTTTCTCCCCCTCCATACAAATGCTTTTCATCACTGCCTGATCTGAACTGGTAAAGGCAGGAGGAGCACTGTGCAAGTCCCGTGGGGTGCTTGGCTCAGGCTGCCCAGTGGCCAGCAGGGCAGCAGGTAGGCAGCCTGTCTTCCCTAAAAGTTCCAGGAAGAGCGAGAACCGCAACCACAGAGTGACAGCCTGTCAAATTAGCAGGCTCCCAGCCTCAGCGTTTTGCAGATAATGGAACTTGGGTGGGGCTGAGAGAGATCAAATTTAGATTTTTTTCATGCCACCATGTCAGCCTTCACGGAGCGGCACGTCTCCTTCCCTCCCTGCCAGCCCCTGGAAGGCAGAAAGCACCCAAGACTAGGGCATGGGTAAGATACAACCTGTATATGCTTCCTAGTCCCCCAAGGTCTCGGGGAAACGGAGGAAGAGAGGAGGCAGCTGTGAGCTATAGACCACTGAGCACCTGGAGAGAACCCTGGAACAGCCTGAGGCCGCCACTGGCTCTAAGGCACACAGTGGGCTCCTTGATCCTGAAATATATGAATGTGTGCCACCCTGTCCATCCTGTCTGCCTCCCACCTTGACCTTGTTCCTATCCAAACACAGGCTTGTCTACCGGCTTGGCATCCCATGTGCAGAATAAGCACACTACGTTCTCAAAGGCAAGAGCATGTTGTCACGGGAAGAAGGAAGGGCCTTCTGGGCTGTGCCGGTGGGAGGCAGGGCTCTTGGCTTGCTTTTGAAGTGACTGGGGGCTCTAGCCAAGGTGCAGCTCCCTGAGCCTCAGGTACCCAACTACTGTACAATAGGTGGTCCCTAGAGTCCCTCCTGGGTGCAACTTCTTGTAAAGCAGCACCATAGAGACAGCTTCCCATTATCCACTGAGCACGTATATGGGAGTTGTGCACACGATTTTCCATTTCACCCAGCACCGGTACCTGTGAGTCCTGGTGAGCTAGACACTGTTTTGATTTCCAGTTGACAAGGGAAAAAAAATTCAGACTCAGCGGGATTGATTCACATGCAGCAAGGCACACAGATGGCGAGAGCGAGAGCCAAGATTTCAACCAGGCAGCCAGACTCAGCCTCCCTAGCAATCCTGAGGCCAGCCTGCCCGCGGCCAGCCTGCCCGCAGCCAGCCTGCCCGCAGCCGGCCCTGTGTGGCTTTCAGAGTTAGTCCCGTCTACCCAGGCTTGGCCCGTGCTTTATCATAGCCACATCCCATCCTCCCAGAGCATAGACAGTTGGAGGTGACATTCTGCGAGGGTCCCTTCCCCTTTCACAGCCCTTAGTCACGGCGCTCAGCCGCTGGGAGACTCTAATCACACACTGAGACGGGGCCAAGCGGTTCCTGTTTGATTTCATTCAGGAAAAGAACGGCAGCTGTACAAGGTTGGGTTGATTTTTTTTTTCCCCTTGCTGTTGTTTTTAATTCAACTAAGCCTAGTTCTTCATGAAACAAGAAGTGCTTTAGAAAAACTAAACTAAACTAAAGGCCCAATTCTCCCAGGCCTGTTGAGAGAGTGGCAGGATTCTAGGCATAGAGGAAAGAGCATGATGCAACCTGCTGGGAATGTGCTGGGAGCTGGTTCCCACTCCATCTAACCAGACCAGGCACATGGAAATGACCATCTAGCCTGGCAAGTATGAAATGGAATAACAGAGGAAGGGGGAGGGGGAGGGAGAGGCAGAGGAGAGTGGGGACCAAGGAAGGAACCAGAAGGAACAGTAGAGGAGTGTCTGACCTGTCACGGTGCTTTCTCTTGGCTAGCAGCAGCAGCAGCAGCAGCAGTGAGGAGAGCTCCAAGCAAGAGCCCCCATCCTGGAACAACTCCCGTGCCCCAGAATTCCAGGGCAGTGGCACCAAGTGGGCATCTCCTCTGGAGCTCTGCGTGCTGGGCCACGGGCTGCAGCCAGAAGCCCGCGTCAGCCGCAGCCAGGACAGATCCCAGCCAGAGTCACAGCACCAGCAGAAGGAAGTGGCCTGACATATGGCCCATGGGGTCACACGGATGCCAGTCCCCTTAGAACACATGAAGTAGCCCTGAGGTGTTCACCCTGCTCCGTGGATGGTGGGTAAACCAACTCGAACTGGAGTGAAGACGGCCTGCTTAAAGGTCTGCAAAATCTTAAGCAACAGCTGGGTTCCTGTCACAGCAAAGATGTTGCTTTGCCTTGGGTTTGAATGGTAATGGAAACTTTAGAGCCCACAATGATACCCTTTATCTTTTCAAGAGCTGGCCTTAATGAGAAGAAGGAAAATACACTCATGCTTAGAGGGGTGTGTGTTTTACAAGATAACCAGTGATGGTCACCACATCATTTTAACCACAGCAATGAGTCAAGTAGTGCCCTCTGGACAAGAAAACCAAAGGTGTGGGGGAGCGCCCCCCGCCCCGCCCCGATACACACGGATCTTGCTGGAGTTCAGACAGATGTAAGAACAGAGTACAAACAGGTTCGATGTGGGTGGCCTTAGACTCTGCATTCTTAATGAAGAATATTTCATTGCCTTTGATTATTCTATCTCTGTACCTGCCTACAGCATAAGACATTGTACAAACAGTAGGAAGAGCATTGTTTTTATTTGTTAAGGTTAAATGGTATGATGGTTCATGTTGTCCACGTGACGGAATCCAGAACCACCGAAGAGACTAGCCTTTGGTCGAGCTCATTGAGGTAGGAAGACCCACTCTACCATGATTGGCACCATTCCATGGGGGTGGAGGGTGAGGTCAGAGGATCCTGAACTGCAGAAAGAGGAAGAAAACTACCTACCAGCATTCATTTCTTCCTGCTTCCTGACTGTGGATGCAGTGTGACCAGCGACCTCCGATTCCTGCCATGACCACGACGGACTGCATCCCTCAACCTTTAAGCCAAAATAAACTCGCCCTCCCTAAAGCGAATCCCTTTTGTCAGGATGTTATGTCCCATATGTTAGAAGGGAAACCGACACCTGTGGGTAGTCTCAACACACACAGCGTTGACATCTCCATGAAAAGCTTTGTTCAGAAGTGAATGGCTCCTGACATGAGACAATGAGGTAGATTGGAGAGCATCCAGCCCCTCCAACCCACCCCAGCTCCCCCTGTTCATGCCGATGCTATGAACTTCAAAGCTCCCACTTACCACCCTTGGCCTCAGTGTGTATCAAATTCTCTGGCTGGGCTAACCACCCACATGCTTCTTGGTCCGAGTGAACACAACCAAGCCTCCAAAACAAGAGGCCTGTTCTCTGCACCGGGTGGGGGCTGGAGCTCCAAGATCGGGAGGGTATGGCGCATTCTCACATGCCTGCCTCCCCACAAGCGTCTTGCCAAGTTTCTGCCTAGGTCATCTGCAGAGAAGTTCTGTTGGAGGTGGAAGTAAAGCAAAGAAGGGCAGTCATGCCAAAACCTCTACTTCTGCCAGTGAGCTAGATACTCGCTGCAGATCCTGGAATTTTTCCACCCGGGGATGGGGAGCACTTTTCTATTTAGAAAAGAATTTGCAGTAATTGGGTGATTCAGTGCCTGCTCAGTGGGTTGTCAAAAGACAAGAGTTCTCACCCACGGGTACAGCTAAGCAGGCTGAACTTAACCAGATCTGCTGCAAAGCTGGTGCTTTAAGTTGGAGAAAATTACAGACCTCAAATCCTTTTATTTGTTGTTAAAATGGATCGTGGGAACAAGCACATGTTATCCTGGGTCCTGGAGCCTCCAGCGACCTCCTGCTCCCCTCTCCCCAGGGTCAGGCTTGTGACTCCTATAATGTGAATCTCACCTGACCAGTCACATTATTAAAATGAGAGAGGCAGGGCTTCAGAGACACACCCGGAACACCATGAAAATAAATGAGCAGGAGGCTCCATGCTCAGCCGGAACACCATGAAAATAAATGAACAGGAGGCTCCATGCTCAGCCATGTTACACAGAGCTCTTAGCTCATGTTCGTTAATGCGGCTGTGTTGACCTCAGGGCCAGACCTGAGCAACAGGTGTAGTTCTGAGATGAGCCTAGAACACGCTGCCTTCAATTTGGGTACCACTAAATGGTTGGGCAGCTAGCTTGGGGAAGCAGCAGGCAGGGCTGGGCAAGTACAGCATCTCTGATCAAGCAGAAGCAAACCATGTCAGTGGCCTCTGAGAGCTCACCCACGTGCAAGCAGCTTTAGGGACCAGGGTTCTAGGGTTTAAAGCAGTGTTTCTCGACCTATGGGTCCAATCCCTTTGGAGGTCATATATCAGATGTCCTGCATATCAGATATTTACATTATGATTATTAACAGTAACAAAATTACACGTATGAAGAAGCAGTGAAATAATTTTATGGTGTGGGGGGGGGTCACCACATCAGGAGGTATTAAAGGGAGGCAGTATTAGGAAGGTTGAGAACCACTGGTTTAAAGGATGATCCCTGGGGAGCTAATGAAACAAGGCAGGGCTCCAGCTGCTGGGACTGCACAGCCACATTGTGAATGACTCTGGGTAGGGACATGGGGGTCCCTGCAAGCATCATGGTTGGCAGGGGAAGGATCCGGGTGAGGTAAGAAGGATATTCAGTTCAGCTCCATTTCGTTAGCCAGGGCTTGGTCAAACTTTGGAAGTCTGATGCCAAGTGATTTATTTGTTTTACAGTAAAACTTTGAAAAAAACTTTTCCTCGTGAGGATCATCACAACCAAGCTTTGGGCGTGGCCACATCAAAACTCCTTTGCAAAGTACATCTCTTTAGCAAAGGCCCTGGTCAACGCTTCTACTAGAATGGGTTCTATGGACTGAGAAACGTTGCTTAGGAGTCTGGGTCTAGGGAGGAAGCGTTTGCAATAAGCATAAGGATGGATTCTATGGGCTGAGAAACGGTGCAGGTGAGGTCTGGCTCCATAGACTAGCAAAAGATCACCAGGTCAACAAACATCATTGACTCCAGCCTTCCAGGTGGATTTCTTCAACTAAAGAAAAAAAAAAGCCCGAGCGTTTAACAATTCTGGTTCCTCTAGTGCTTATCCATGAGCACGTGAACCTCGGGATCCAGGTGGGTATAGCACAAGAGGATTTTTAAAAGTTGTAGTATCTGGAACCCAGATGCAAAGATGAACCTGATAATCCTAGGGAAAGGCAGATTACCAACCTAGGCCTCCCTCATGTAGGAGCCCAACTGTAAAAGCTCAGGCTCGGTTGAGTTCATTCATCGCTGAGTGCCCCCAGTGTAGTGGTGAGAGCTGGAAGCGACCAGCCTGAAACTGGGCGACATGCTGTATCATAGAGGGTCAGCACCCTAGACAGCTTCCTGGAAGAGCCAGGTATGAACTTCTGCCAGGCCCCATGAAAGTGCATGCTAGGGGGCTTCCAAAGACTACGGTCTGCCCCTCACACACACCATGCCTTGCTGCAGGTACCAGAGATGGGGACAGCCACTTTTGTTCCTGCCATCAGCCATAGATGGCACCTTCTTACCCTCGAGAGGACTTTGTCATGCACTGAGAGCCTTGATGAGTTGCCATATGTCCCTACATGTCATACCTGTGAGGCCCCAGTTGTCACTAGACCTGGGAATCAATGGCAGCGTGCTGATGTGGCCCAGTGACCCACAGGCTATGGGAATCCTAAGTCACCTTCTACCAGAGCATGTCAGGAGAGAGTTGCTGACACTAAGGAGCAGGAGAGGCAATGAAGTTCAAAGGTCAGGCAGTGTTGAGCTGACACCAGAGCCCATGGGTTCCAAGACTTGGTCATCACACAAACCTCACCTAGCTTAAGTTACCCGTGAGTTAAACTCTGTACAAAAGAAATCAAACCCACTTCAAGCTGCCAAGCTTATAGCATCAAATCAGTTGTATCCCTTCTGGAGACCAGGCCCTCCCCCAAACCCATCTCTACGATTCTGCCATAGGGAGTAAGTAAATTCCTGGTAGCCATGAAGGGCAAGTTCAATTCCACAGGTTCTCAGATCCTTTTACCTAGGCTCACCCACTCTGTCAAAAAGCCTTGCCCATGCTGGGTCAAATCCACTTCTTTTGCTCAATAGAGAAGACGATAGTTTTTGTTTAATTGTTTAGTAACCAAACCAATGGGTCCAACCCATCAGGCAAGCACTCACGAGCATACTTTTCCATGGTAGAGTTAGAAAGCAGCATGGAACATTGTTTTACCCATCATTCTTCATACCAGACAAGGGGGTGTCTCCACAGATCCACGGAGTACATCACATCCATATTCCTATTTGAGCCAACTCTCTTCTGTGGGTGCACTTACAGCATCTACCCTCTATGCCCATGGGGACCTCAGAGCTATAAGAAGGAAGGTTTCAGCCCAACTTTTACCCAACACATTTAGTAACACAGCAAACAGATCTGCCCCAGGGGAAAAACACAATCTTTTATTTCTATCAAAACATTCACGGAGTGGAAAAAAATGGTGCAAATCTAGTTTTCTAGCAGAGCAGAGTATAAATACAATCTCCACAATGAAATATAACCTATCTCCACGGGCTGCGCTGTTGTTTACTATAAGCTATACCTATTTTCCTTCCTTATGTCACATGCCCAGTCCAGATCCTCAAATATTCCAAACTGATAGAAATGCATGGCAGACAGACAGACCAAAGAGCTTATGCTCGACAAGGCTCAATTCATAAATCCTACGGTGTGAATGGAAGGAGTTTTGAGAAATGTATTCTTTTTCTAAAACAAACCAGTGTTTTGCATGTACCAGGGGAGCTGGGTACAGTGAATTATGCATGTTGACATGTTTGTCAATTGATCATCTGGTCGACCGCTTACGGGCTGCCAAGCACCCACTCTGTCTTCCAAAGGAAATCTTTTCAAAGGTAATATATTTTTAAGTAGCCCCACATCAAAGATTTTGTCGAACCACCATAAAGCAAATGAGTTCTGAGCCTGTGTTAACAGAACATGGTATATGGCACTATCGTTTACTTCCCGTGCCTACCTAAAGTTTAAAGAAAGTTCCATCAATCCATCCAGACGTTTTTATGAAATGTAATTAAAGATGCATTGCACACGAGGAGGTACAAACAGTTAGTTCACTCGGCTCTCTAATTCAATTTTATGGGGGAACTCGGATTCTACTGGCTTGATTATATGCGTGGACTGCAGAAAGCCACTTCAAGGATCATGTGGTCCCCCTCTCCCCCTCGACCCACACTGGGCTGACTTCCCACGGATCTAACCACCAGGGTTCTGAACCTGGCATCCCAGACACCCTGGCAGTCTGGTGCTTGAGCCAGGGTCTGACCTTGGTTGTAAAGGTACTGGCAGGGCTTAGTTCATAGCCAACTTCGGTAAAAAGAACCAGGAACAGAGAATTAAAGAAGGGGGGAGGGTGTGGTGTAGACGTGGCTCAATCTTGGAAAACCAAAATTGTGCTCCAGGTGACTGGAATTGGGTGTGGGGTGGGGTGCACACCTGTCTAAACCACCTTTTTGAGCCATCTTAGGGAACTCAGAATACCATTGATTCTCTCTCTCTCTGTCTCTCTCTGTCTCTCTCTGTCCCTCTCTGTCTCTGTCTCTCTGTCTCTGTCTCTCTCTGTCTCTGTCTCTCTCTGTCTCTGTCTCTCTCTGTCTCTGTCTCTCTCTGTCTCTGTCTCTCTCTGTCTCTGTCTCTCTCTGTCTGTCTCTCTCTGTCTCTGTCTCTCTCTGTCTCTGTCTCTGTCTCTCTCTCTCGTGTGTGCATGTGTGTGTGTGTCTTGAGTGCTCACATCTGCCTGTCTTTATTTCACAATTCTGACTAAGAACTCCGCATCATGTCTCCCTCTTTCCAGAGCTGCACACTAACACTAACCCTTAAAGAAAGTGAAGAATGACTCTTGGAAAACGGGGCCTGGGACCCGCACACGTCAGTCCCAGCTGGGGAGAGGTAGAAAGAGGAAGACGGGAAGAGGAAGATGTGAAGAGGAAGGCCACTTGAGCAGGTTCAAGACGCCCTATGTTATATAACAAAACTGTGTCTAAAGAAAGAGGGAGGGAGAGAGGGAGGGGAGGAAGGAAGCTGGGGAGGAAGCCTGGGGTGGGGAAGTAATCAGTTGTCAAACTCAGTAAGAATTGACTAGGTACTTTGAAAGTCTCCACATCTTTCAGTGTGAAAATAATAAAAGATTAAAACATTTTGCTTAGAGACACAAGTCCATGTGAAAAAAAAATATACCAAACAGGGGGGAAATTAAGTTCCTGCAGCTCATTTATCTCAGGCAGAGTCTTGGGGTGATCTGTCAGTCAGATAGATGGTCAGCAATTACTTTGGCCCCTGAACGGCAGCCCTGACACAGAGGCTGGGAGGGCGGAGGACCTGAGAAGAATTACACCTGTCTCTGCATGCAATGCTCTCCCTTTCCAAAACACAGTTACCTATATTGTTCCGTGAAACTTAGGTCCCACCCGATTATGACGAAGTATTTCTTCAGCACCTCTTACAAAAATGAGTAAAAAGTGAGGCTGAGAGCTGGCCAATGAGGAAAAAGTGAGACTGAGAACTGGCCAATGAGGAAAAAGTGAGGCTGAGAGCTGACCAATGAGGAAAAAATGAGGCTGAGAGTTGGCCAATGGGTTGCTGCTCCAAAGATGTGTCTCCAGCTAGGGGCAGAAGACACACACATCCACCCAGTTCCAAAACAGCTTCCTTCCCAAGACACCTGCAACAAACAGCTTCTAGATTGTTCCAGGGTCGGGGGAGGCAGCTCTAAGGGATGGTGCAGCCTTCTCGTGGGGAGCGACTCCATTTACAAACAGGGAACTAATTTTCATATCCAACCACAGCCCCGCCGTACTTTCATCCATGCCTCTTAAACTGGCTTGGATAGAATTTTAAACAATAATCCTTTGTGGACCCAACTAGACCTCCTCTTCTCTCCCCAAACACACAGATCGAACTGCTCCTAGCAGTAAGGGAAGAGGAGTCTTTTTCCAAAAACTCTTTGCTCCTCACTGCCATGAACCCACGAAGCGGCTACCAGGTGACAATATGACTGTCCCATGTGTCGTGTGTGTGTGTGTGTGTGTGTGTGTGTGTGTGTGTGTGTGTGTCCCAGCAGCTACTGCTGCACATTCTCTTCTGGGAACAGCACTGGCTTTACTTCAGTGCCCCAAAATGGTAAAAGACAGCAGATTCAACAGAAAACAAAGAAGTTGGCCCTTTATGAAAATTATTTACCTAGCCATCCCCCTCCTTTGAACAGGACAGGATTGGCTGTGCTTACAAAGCCCGGTGCCTCTTTAAAACTATTGTTTAGTTAACAGCTTCTGACACCAGCTCCTCCGGAGGAGGAGGTGTGGGATCACTCTCTGCATGTAAAACTTCTCAAGGAGAGCCCAAGGTGACGCTAATAACAGCTGTCAACCCTCAGAGAGGTAATTATAAAGCCATGATTAAAACAAAACAAACCCTTCAAATGTCACAGCCTTCTTCAACGGAACAGCAACTTGACAGGGAACCGGACACCAGACCGCCCCCTGAATAAGCCCCAGGAATAATGACCCAACACATCCCCCACACGGCCCTGACTCAGAAACACCCACCGAGGGAACAGCGAGTGTCCTGTGCCCTGGTGCTACCAGCAGCAACTCCTCCAACCTGCCTCCTCTTGGGACTCGCCAGCCTGGCTGCTGGATCCTCTGCTGATTCCTAGACATTTCCCCCAGAGCCGGATCTACAGTGAGACTAACCAAGCGGCCACCCTTCCCTCCTCTTTCCTCCCCACTCCCCAGAGCGGTTTTCATCAACCATGTTTGGGAAATTCTACTTTAGAAAATTTCGACCGCTTGGATGTGGGCTCTTGCTTGGAAACTTAACCCTCAGAGTATTAAGGCGACGGCAGAGGTCTTGAATCCTAGGTTTATGTGGGCTGGTACTGGGCTGGGAGGATGCCTCTGTTGGTAAAGTGCTTGCTTGTGCAATGTGAAGACCTGAGTTCAATCTCCAGTACCCACATGACGAAGCTGGGCACAGTAATTCGTACCTGCAATCCCAGCACTAGACAAGTTGAGAAGACTGGGTCTCAAGAGCTCCCTGGCCAACCTAGCCTTATGACCAGTGAGCCCTGGGTCAGAGAGAGACCCTGCCTCATATACCTAAGGCTCTCTCTGACCTGAGGTTTTGGCAGAAAAAAATCTCTGAGATCAGAGTAGTTTCAGGAACTCATGAGATTTCAATGGTTTGTGACTGACCCAGGGGAAGAACTGTCTTAAAGGTGTAGAGGACCTTATGGGTCAAGGTCAGTAGAAAACAACAGACCTGGACACACATCCAAGCTCCAGCTACATGTTAGGGCCCGGCCCCCAAAGCAGGCCCCCTGCCAGACCCGCAGTACCCATTTCTTGTTGGAAATGCCAAAACTCAAGCCCTGGCCAAGCCTACCAATCAGAGTCTGCACTTGACCCGACTCCCTGAGAATTCTACACTGGCTGTGGACACTCCCCCTACACCCCTGGGTCCCAGCTTCCTCCAGGGAAAGAGAGAAGTGACCTCTTCCTTTAAGGACGTCAAGCAGAGTGACAGACCCAAAACGTGGCAGGCACTTGATTAGCAGACTGCCTTGTTCTCCTGCCTCCCTGATCTCTCTCCACAAGAAGAGCAGAAAGAGGGCCAGCCTCCCTGGCTCCTCCCCTCCATCCTCCAGATGTCACTGAATTAAAATGAAAGAAAAACACTTTCAGCTGGGGGTGCTCTGTTTCCAGCTGTGAGTCCCACCCACCCCCAAGAGATAGGAGCAATGCACTAGGGAGGGAGGGGGTCGGGGTCTCCTTCTCCATCCTCCGGTGGAAGGGGTGAGAGTGAGAAAAGCCAGGGGTGACTGCAAGAGCCTGTCAAGCAAGGACCAAGGGGCAGAAATGACAGGCCCCCCGAAAGTGAGCAGGGCCCTACTTTCTAATAGAGAGGACAAAACATTTTGTTTGCACTAAGCCCTCAGAGACAGGAAGGCGGAGAAGAGGAGAAAGAGGAGGGGAAGGAAGGAGAAAGGGAGGGGAGGAAAGGAGGAACAAATGAAGGAATAGAGGGAGGGAGGGGAGGAGGGAAGGAGCCTGACCCCCACCCCAGACCAACTGAGTCAAAACCCTGAGGGAGGGGCAGCTGCTACACCCTTTGTTGCCAGACGAGTCTGAAACACAAGGTGGATTGTGCAGCTGTGTCTTCCTCCCATCTCCCTTTCCAGGCTCCACTTTCTCTCCTCCACCAAGGAGAACAGTGGACCCACTCTTTACCTAGAAGGTAGCAGATGAATAAAGGAAGAGGAAACAGGACAAAAAAAAAAAAAAACAGGTTTGGGGGCAATGTTCTCTAAAATCTCAAACATCCCACTTGATGTAAAAGGAAGTTGTGAAGATCACTCTTCACTGTCATCTTGACTGGATCTGAAATCACCTGGGAGACACACCTCTGAGCATGCCTCTGAGAGTGTTGCCAGAGAGGTTTAACTGAAGAGGAAAGACCCACCCTGGGTGTGGATGGTCCCCATCTTAGTTACTTTTCTACTGTTGTGATAAGACACCCTGACCAAAGCAACTCACAGAAGAGTTTGTTGGGGACTTATAGTTTCTGAGGGTTAGAGTCCAAGCTATCATGGCAGGGAGCAGGGCAGCAGGCAGGCAGAAGGGCAGGCATGGTGCTGGAGCAATAGCTGAGAAGCTTACATCTTGAGACACAACCACAAGGCAGAGGGAGAGACACCAGAAACAGCATGACTTGAAACTTGGAAGCCCACTCCAGTGACACACCTCCTCCAACAAGGCCACACCTCCCAATCCTTCCCAAACAGTTCCACCAACTGGGAACCAAGTATTCAAGTATATGAGCCTATGAGAGCCATTGTCATTCAAACCACCACGGTACCATCCCGTGGGCTGATACTCCAATCAGAATGAAAAAGGAGAAAGGAGGCTGAGCACTGGCATTACTCTGCTTCCGTAACAGGCTATAACGTGACCAACTGCCTCATTCTCCCGCCCCCATGCCTTCCTCATCACAGTGGATCACACCCTCAAAACGTGATCCAAAGGAATCCTTCCTTCAATTGTTTCTGTCAAATACTCTGAAATGGGAGAAGCGAGATGGAATTCTGTAGGAGCCCAAGGTGACTCAGCTTGAAGCTGGCGTCCATTCTGACCCAAAAGAGTTCAAAGCTTGCTTGCTCTAGTCTCTTCAGAAGCTGTGAGGAAGCTCTGGTAAGGTTCCTAGGGAAAGTACAGGGGCTGTGAGGAAGTCCTGATTAGCTTGTGGGAAAGAGCTAATTATCTCGGTAATGCTCAGTTCGAGGCGGGCTGCAGGTGGCACGTGTTGGAGAGAATGAAGCTGCCTGTTTGATTCAAGGACAGACCAGACCGCCTGTGCTGTGCTTTGTTCAGCCTTAGCCTTTGAGTTTGCGTATAAGCCGGCGGTGAAATAAACTCGGGGCTTGCTTGGTATTGACCAGAAGCCCTCCCGGCACTGATTTTCTGTCTCCGTCTATTCTTCTGCCTCTGTTTTTTCCTCAGCCTCATGCCCTACTCAGCTACCCTAGTTGGCAGGCTCCAACAGAATTCCTGGTCGTTATAGTCTACAGACATCTCTCTAGTGTGTTATTCCCATGCTGGGGGTGGAGAGTGTGAAGAGGACTTGCCACAACCAGAAGCTACGTGCCCACCCCCCGAGAAGCATCCCGTGTCTTAGGGTTATTGTCGCTGTGAAGAAACACCATAACCAAAAGCAGGCTAGGGAGGAAAGGGCTTATTTCAACTTACTCTTCTAGATAACAGTCCATCACTGAAGGAAGTCAGGACAGGAACTCAAGCAGGGCAGGAACCTGGAGGCAGGAGCTGACGCAGAGGCCATAGAGGAGTGTCGTGTACTGGCTTGCTCCACAAGGCTTGCTCAGCCTGCTTTCTTATAGAACCCAGGACTGCCAGCCCAGGCAGGGATGGCACCACCCACAATGGGCTGAGCCCTCCCCCACCAATCCCCAATTAAGAAAATACCTTACAGGCTTGCCCGTAGTCCAATCTTATGGAGGCATTTCCTTAAATGAGGTTCCTTCCTCTCAGATGACTCTAGCTTGTGTCAAGTTGATACAGTAAGACAGCAAATCCTCAAAGCAGAGCTTCTGGCTCACACAATAAATCAAAGAATGGGACGAGCCCAGCCCCAAGCCACCATCTCTAGGGTCTATCAGGACAATACTCACTGCCCATGAATGACCTTCATATGAGGCTCTTGGAGGACTTCCCAACAGGCTAAGGCCCAGGTTGTTATCATGCTATTTCTATTTGGTTTGCAAGCAATAACTTGTAGCCCAGGCTGACCGGAAACTACAATCCACCATACTTCATTTGGGGTTCCCAAAGTGTGCCAGAACCGCCCAGCCCTTTCTCCATAACAATGTGCCCCTGGGTGTGGGCTGCAGAGGCCTTGACTACCCAACAATAGATTAAACCCCGAGACCATGAAGGCACACAGAACAGAGCAAAGATCTGTTCTTTCCTTTTCTAGAGTTGATGGTTACTTCCAACACATCCACCCATGAGAACCTGAGGGTCGAGAAGCTTGGGTTTGAGGTGGGTACATAAGACAGGAAATAACATCGAGCTTCATCCTTTTTGTTTTCTTTTCTCTCTCCCTCTCTCCCTCTCTCTCTCCCTCCCTCCCTGTGTGTGTGTGTGTGTGTATGTGTGTGTGTATGTGTGTGTGGTGTATATGTGTATGTGGTGTGTGTATATGGTGTGTATGTGTGTGTATGTGTGGTGTGAAAGTGTGAGTGTGTGAAAGTGTGTGTGGTGTGTGTGTGGTGTGAAAGTGTGTGTGGTGTGTGTATATGGTGTGTATGTGTGTGTATATGGTGTGTATGTGTGTGTATGTGGTGTGTATGTGTGTGTGTGTGGTGTGAAAGTGTGTGTGGTGTGTGCGGTGTGTGTGGTGTGTGCGGTGTGTGTGTGTGTGTGTGTGTGTGTGTGTGTGTGTGTGTGTGTGTGTGTGTGTGGTGTGTAGTATGAAAGTGTGTGTGGTGTGAAAGTGTGTGTGGTGTGAAAGTATGTGTGGTGTGTGTGTGTGTGTGTGTGTGTGTGTGTGTGTGTGTGTGATGAAAGTGTGTGTGGGTATATGTGAAAGGCTCTCCATCTTGTTCAATCAGGCAAGGTTTTTCAATCAAACCCAGAGCTTGCCAGTTTGACTAGTCTGCTGGCCAGCTTGCTCTGGGCTCCTGCCTTCGCCTTCTGAGGCTGGAATGATACAGGTGTTAGCACCTCCCCCCAGTACTGACCTAGCTCCTGGGCTTCTGAATGCCAGCTCGCATGCTTGCACAGCAAGCGCTCTAACCACTGAGAGCTCTAACCACTGAGCACTCTAACCACTGAGCCGTCCTCCCAGCTCTGTCAAGCTTCATTTCTGCCTTCAAACACCTCTGCCAGCCTCTAAGTTCCTGGACTCTCACAATTCCCAAGACCCTTGAAATAGTCCCGTCTCTCCTTGGATCCTGACAAGCAGAAAATACAGGTCTCCCCCCAAAAAAGCTTGCTCAGACGATAAGCAAATGTGGTTAATTAAATCGCATAAAGCCTTAGAAAGATTTACAAACCAGCCTCTTGGAGTGCAACTTCCTTTGCCAGCATTTCTCCTGGCCCAGACGGAGCTGGCTTCCAGAAAGCCCTGCTGGGGTCACCATCGGGTGAGCAGCAGCTCACGCTGGCTCTGGAATGACCCTAAGTCACACTTAAGCCGGCTATTAGAAGCCAAGCCCCAGCCTGACTTGCAATCACCCACTCAGCCTGGGGAGGGGCTGGCCAACATCCACCTGGCCAGAGCTGCCCTGGCTTAAGGCCAGGCTCCCCTGGAGAGGCTCAGGACAGCACAGAACTCATATCAGACCTGGAGGTCAGATGATGGATGATGCAGGGGGATTCCACTAGGTGGGCCAGCCCGGCCAGAAAACCTGCCGAGCCTCAGGACTTCACCATCTGGAACTGCCCCTATGTGGAGTAACGTCTGAGTCCTTGGCCAATGGCGAAATGTCACCCCTTCAGTCTTCACTACATCACAGCTGCCTGGCTGTGTTCAAGGCAGTGTCCTGAGCTCTTAAATCCTACTCATACCATTGTCGATCTGTTGCTGGTCACGGCAAACCAAGGCTACCACAGAGATGTCCTGGCTGCCGCCCCCCCACCCCCTCCATGGTCAGGACCCCTCTCCCTGGCTTTTCCTTAGGGACCAATACTATCCCCTGCTTTCTCACCACCTGGCCCCACTGAGCCCAACATTCCCGTGACTCGGCCCATCTATGCAGCCTGTGACATTCCACGTAGTCCACGTGACACTTGAGTCATGTACAGCAGGCAGACCCCACCACACGGTCCCATCCATGCTGATTTAAACACGAAACGCCTTCTAGTCCTCGTCAGAACAAGCCAGATGGCCAGCTTCTGGCTAAGGCATCTAGTGGTACATTGTTAAATTCTTCCTGCTCTGTGACAAGCTGGGCAGATCCCTGTAGATCGTCCCACGGGATACACGGAGACTAAAGTCAAGATTTTGCAGGGCTGAAGCGTGAAGGGCTGGAAGACGATGTGTGCTGCAATGACTTCTAATCAAGTCGATGATAAACAGACCATATCTGAGGAAATAACGTGGCGGGGGGGGGGGGGGCGGTCTGAGATGCAGGAGGTTTCCAGCTGCTCACAGATGTGGGGGCTGGGCTGTATTCCTGCAATATGGGGGCCTATGCGTCCCTTTCTTGCCCAGATACTTGTCACTATCCTATCTAAAACTAGGTCTGTGGTTGTGTTTCGTAAACTGGTCTGATGGAAAATTCTCTGACTGTGGTTAAAAAAGTGTAAGGTTAAAAAAAAACCTTAGAAAAATAAGCAATTCTTTTATTTCTACTTCAAAATAGACTATATACATCGGGGACTCTAATGGGGAGAGTAGGCCGTGAGGTGACTGCATCATAAAAAATAAAATAAGGTAAAAAATAATAATTTCCCATTTCAGACCCATCTTTAATCCGGCGACTGGGGGCAGCTGGTCCCAGTCATCTTGCTGCCGGGGAGCATTATTTCTCCACTGGTGACCTTGTCATTGCCCCCCAGAGATTCAGAGTCTAAAAGTCCCTGGAGTGTCTTGAGGACATGCTGGGGCTGATTGGCAGCGAAGTCCTGCAGGCGGGACCCCATTTGTTCCTGGAGGCTTCCGGCCAGCCTGCACACCACAGTGCGGACGTTCCCACCACGCCCAGGCAGCACACCATTGCCAGTCATTTTGTTCAGGAAGTACCAGAGGACTGGAAGGACATGCCGCTCCACAGCCTGAGGCTTTCGGGGGTACACTGAGGCCACCAACACTGTCACAAAGAAAAGAGGGAGGGTCATTTGAGTTGCACACTCTATCACCAGTTCTGTGCTCCGGAGGGCAGGTACCCCAGCCAGGCGTATTTCCCACCTAGGCCCTGTGCGCAAGCCTCATGACGTTCAGGGGCCCATTAAAATGTTTCAATTTATTTTAACATCAGAAGAGAAATATTGGTTTGTATTCATAACAGTCATAAAATCTAATTTTATTTTTTTATGAAAGAAAGGACCACAAGGCCAATGCAAATGAGGCAGGTCCGTGACGATCGTAATGTGTTCCCTCTGCCCCAGTGAGGGAGATGAGGTGGATTGCAATCCCACCTCTACCATCTTCCAGGTGTGTGAACTTGAGAAAGACACCACCTCTCTGAGTTCTTTTACACTTGTAGAGTAAGAATCGCAAGCCTAAGCCAGATTCTCGATACTGTTAGAGACCCCATCATACACAAATGTCAAGTAAGCATGTGACAGACAGTAGCCAATATTAGCATTGCATAAATCCATATTTCCACCTGTGAAAGTCATACCAACACAGAGAAATGCTACACTAGCAATGGGACCTGGTAGGAATGAAGTTATTCTAGAGACAGACCTGTACCCCTCTCTTTGAATATCCAGCTATGGAGACAACAGTCCCTAGGAAACTGGAATTTCCCCGAGGAAGAAAAATTTCTCTCTGAGAAAAGGAAATGGACTTGTCTCCCTGGTCCTTGTCAGATCACCTTGCAGGGAGACTGGAGACAGGCCAGGCGGTGGTGGCGCATGCCTTTAATCCCAGCACTAGGGAGGCACAGCCAGGGGGATCTCTGTGAGTTCGAGGCCAGCCTGGGCTACAAAGTGAGCTCCAGGAATGGTGCAAAGCTACACAGAGAAACCTTATCTTGAAAAACCAAAAAAATAAAAAATAAAAAAATAAAAAAGTAAAGACTGGAGATGGTAAGGATGGACATGGCTACATTTGGCCTGGGACCATGTGACTATGTAAGCTTCTATTTCAACCGAAACCTCAGTCAGGACCCCTCAGACGGACTGAGGGAGGCTGCGGGAGCTCTTTGTCGCCCCTCCCACTGTGGCTACCTTGAATAAATCTCCGTTCTCTGCTTTCGCCTATTACTTGTTCTTTAGTTGGCCTGTTGAGGATGGGTAGCTGAAACCAGCTTGTTAGGGCTGTCAGGGTCCAGACTCCAACTCTAGCAACTCCAGTCACAGGGAGAAAAGTTCAGTGTCTCCAAAGAAGCAGTCTAGCCTATAAAACAGCTAGCAAGGAACAAGACCCACAGGGCCTCCCCAGCATCTGGACATCTAACGTCACGATCAAGCAACACTCTGTGAGGATGACTGTGTGTGGAAGCCATCGGGCTCCAGATAGACCTTCCATCCTGGTGAAGAATCCCCTGAACCTGGTTGTCTCAGGACCCAACCTTCTAAATCCAAGAATACTCATCACCCACATGAACCTGCAGCAAGCTCTCTATCAGCAAAGTAGGTACCAAGGCTGCAGCCAATATCAAAGCCTCCCCAGGCCTGCGTGGAGAGGTTGCCCTGGCCTGAGGCTGTGACTATTGTGACTCTTATTATCCTAAGTACATTAGTGTTAATATATATCTTACTGGTGTGTGTGTGTGTGTGTGTGTGTGTGTGTGTGTGTGTGTGTGTGTGCACAGCCCACTCTGCCTGGCATCCTAGTCAAGTGCTGGTGAAGGTAATAAGTCTAAGAACAGTGATTATTTGATTTATGGGACCAAGAAACTAGAAGGTTCTGGAAGACTATGTGGGCCTAGCCATATCTGAAAAATCACTCCAACCCAAGACTTAGAACTTTAAGACTCCATTTACTGCTAAAAGGGTGGATGTGAACCCATTGTTCAGAGGAGGAAAGCAAGATTCAGGCCAAAGACGTCTCCTCCATTAAGACCTTGCTGAAGACAGAGGCCACTTTGCCTTGGCTCCAAAAGCTTGCATCACACTGTCCTCCACACCTTGGGGAGTCCCATGTCCCAGAGGCTAGTCTAGAGCTTTAAAATGCCCAATTTGCCCTTCTCTCAGCAGCTTAACATCGCCCAAACCCAAGGGTGTTCCTTTGATTTCTGAGTCAGTGGAGAACCAGATGACCTGGATGTCCCCCTCAGGGGAACCAGATGACCTGAATATCCCCCTCAGGGGAACCAGATGACCTGAATATCCCCCTCAGGGGAACCAGATGACCTGAATATCCTCCTCAGGTCAGACTGATACTCTCCACAGCATTTCCATGGAGTGTAAATTTTGGCTATGACTACCCCAAGGTTCTTGCATCCCATCTTGGAGTGGGGGAGGGGGGCCCCCTGGGAACACCAATGGTCACAGTTCTCTCAGGTGTCAACGTGATGACTGGGAAGGCAGGTCTGCACCCTGCAGCCATGTACGCATCTCTGAGAGAGGCTCCAGTACCAAGAGCCTTGGAGAGGCTCCATGAAGAGAGGGAACTGGCTGGAACAGGCTGAATGCTGTATTCTCTGGGCTTTGAGAAGGCTGTGTTGGGGAGCAGTCACCAAGAAGGCAGAAGAGCAGCCCAGTAACCTCGAGGAAGGGAGGCAGGGGAGGTAGGAGAGAAGCATCTATATATATTCAGCAGCCAAAATGTTTCCTGAGTCTCTGCGGGATCTCTCACCCACACAACCAAAGTGAGGCCATGAAAACCATACATGTGCATTCTGTGTTTGTGGTGGTATTACTGTCACAGGGGCCCAAAGCTAGGAGTGTCCCAGTGTCCATCATCGGGTGGAGGGTGAACACAGTCTGGGATGTGCAGACAGTAGCCTATCTTTCTTCCTTCAAAAGAAAATTCGGGGGCTAAGAAAATGATAGTAAAGTGTTTGCTGAAAGCATACAGGCCTGAGTTCACTCCTTCCGAATTCACATTTTTTAAAAAAAGCCAGATCACAACATTTTTTTAAGCCAGGCATAGCTCATAATCCCAGCAACGGGGAAATAAAGACAAGAGAATCTCTTGGCTGTCTGGTCAGCTAGTCTAGCCAAATTGATGAGATCCAGGTTCACTGAGAGACTCTGTCTCAAAAAATAAGGAGGAGGAGACCGGAAAGCCAGCTCAGTGGTGTAGAGCACTTACTACTCTTACAGAGGACCCAGGTTCAGATCCCAGCACCCACATGGCAACTTGCAACCACCTGTAACTCCAGTTCCAGGGGACCCAATGCCTCTACTGATCTCCCAGGGCTCCTGCTCACATCTGATACACAGGCATACACTCAGGAACGAACACACACACACACACACACACACACACACACACACACACACACACACACCACAGAATAAGTAAATACTTTAAAAAATAATAATAAGGTAGAGAGCAACTGAGGAGGATACCCTAAGTCAACCTCTGGCCTCTACATGTACACATATGCACACCCACCCATGCACGCGTGCGCGCGCGCACACACACACACACAATAATTCTAATGCCTGCTACAACATAGGTGAACCTTGAAGACATGATGCTAAGTGAAATAAGCCAGTCTCCCGAAGATAAACTGTGTAGGAGTCCACTTACATGAAGTGCCTCGGAAGTCAGTCTCACAGAGACAGGAAGCAGAACGGTGGTTGTAGGAGCTGAGGGGCTCAGGGAGTTATTGTTTGATAGGGTGAGAGTTTTCAGTTTCACAAGAGGAAAAGAGGTGGGTGGTAGTGGTAGTTGAACAACATTATGAATGCAGTCAATACCCAAAGAACCTCCTTTAATGGAGTGGTAAAGTTCAAGTTACGTGTATCTTAAAACAATAAAAAAAAAATGGGGCAAACCAATAAAAAGGAAAAGGAGAGAAATCCCAAGAACCATCCCCAACCCCGACCTTAACTCCTAACCCTAACTCGAACCCAGTTCAGAAACAAGACATCGGCCTCCACCAATGGGGTCACCAGCCCTTGCCCTATCAGATCCTTCTTCTCTCCTGCCATGGCTTGTCTACAGACCCTCCTGGACTCTGACCCTCTGCGCAATGAGCTACTCACTCTCTTGACCTCCAAAGACCAAGAACAGCAGTCTGCCCACCTCAGCTGCCCAGGCCACACTCCCTCCCCTGCCCACATCTCAGCCGCCCCAGAGCCATGGTCCCCAGGCCCAGGGACATGGTAGTCACTCAACTGGCCAGGTCAGTCTCTCAAGTTAGCAGAGGGACAGAAGCCCCCCGGGAACCATGGTGAAGAAGCAACCCCATTAAACTTGAGCCTAAAAGACAGCTGAAGTAATTACAAGAGATTGACTCCTAGTGAACTGTCTTGTTCTGGTCCATGCCTGTGTTGGAGGCGTTTCTAGCAAACACCTAGTTAGCAGAAGAGCTTGGGAGAAACTTGCTTCGGAGGTCTCTTGAAAAGAAATGGGGAATATTAACAGTAAGTGGATAATCTATGGTGAGACTCCTCACCCACCTCGACCCCCTAAGTCACCTGCAGGTGCTTGTGTGTTTGTTTTGTTTTTTGTCTTGTTTTTTGTTTGTTTGTTTGTTTTTGTTTTTTGGCAGGGTCTTCTATACCCCAGTCTGGTCTCAAAGTCCCTACGTAAGCAAGGATGCCCTTGAATGTTTGATCCTCCTGCTTCTGCATTCCAAGCACAGGGATTTCAGGCTTGTGTCACCGTGTCCAGTTTACACAGTGATGCCAATCAAACCCGGGGTTTCATGCATGCTAGGCAGGCACTCTAACACTAAGCTCTGTTCCCAGCACTTCTTTCTCCACTGCAAGGGACGGAATCTGGGGCCTTGTACATTACGGTCAAGCGCTCTACCACTGAGCTGTAGCCGTAGTCTGCAAAACACCGATTGTGGGCAACAGGAAAGGGTTGTGTCTGGTCTCCTGGGTGATCTTACTTCCACGCCCCCCATCCTCACCCCCAAGGCATCCAAACCCCACACCGAAGCCACCACGGATGCTCCCAGCCCTCAGGCCACACCTTTCGAGGAGGCCTGGCACCTGAATGGGAGGTAAAGAGTCACTCCGGGGGCATAGGGAAGACTAAACCAGGACACAGAGACAAGGTCCGGGGCAAGGGACGGGACAGGGAAGTCAGAATTCAGAGGTAGCACCCAAGTCCTTAACGATGCTGCCTGTGACAACCAAGCACCTCCTGAGCATCCAAGACTCGGGGACATTAGGGGAGGCAGCACCCTGGTAACTCACCATGGGGTGCACTCTCAAGAGCATGGGGGAAAAAGGGACAGAGGAGGTGATGCGAGGTGCTAAGATGGTATGGACATCACCCAGGTGGAGGAAGAGGATGGCACCTGACAGCCTTTGTCTGGCCAAAGAAGCAGCATTTTATTTTATTTAATTTTCGTGACAATTGTGAGCTACTGAATCAGGGGCTAGGCAGTGCCTACCTGAAAAAGCCATTCCTTCCTGACTCATCACTGGAAGCCAGATGTAGGGAAACACATCTGTAATCCCAACAGTAAGGAGACTGAAGCAGGAGAACTTTACATATGAGGCCAGCCTGGGCTACATAGGGAGAGCCTGCTTCCAAAACAAACAAACAAACCAAAGGAGTCTACGTCTGGTGACAGCTCAGTCAGCCAAGCACTTGCCTTACACCCCGAATTCTATCCCCAGAACCCACATATGGTGGTTTCTGTGAGAAATGCCTCTCCTAGGCTCAGACACTGAACACTCAGTGGTCCCCAGTTGGTGATGCTGTTTAGATACAGTGTGGCCTTCCTAGAGGAAGCACATCACTGAGAGACAGGCTTCGAGAGTTCCTGGCCTCACCTCGCCTCCAGTTTACTCTCTCTGCCTCATGTCTGCATCTGAATATATGATCTCCCAGCTTCCTGCTCCGGCTGCCTCCCACCACGCCTTCCCTGCCGTGATGGACTCGTATCCCTCTGGAACTATAAGCCAAAATAAACTCTGTCTTCCATGCATTGCTTTTGGTCGTGGTGTTTTACCACACTAACAGAAAAGTAACTAACACATTGGGCAGAGAGAGAGAGATAGCTTGAGTGTAATTGGCCCCCATAATCTCATAGGGAGTGGCACTATTAGGAGGTGTGGCTTTGCTGGAGTGGGTGCGGCCTTGTTGGAGGAAGTGTGTCACTATGGGGGCGGACTTTGGGGTTTCCTATGCTCAGGATACCACCAAGCATGTCAGATAACTCCCTATTGCCTGCAAGCCAAGATGTCGCCAGTACCATGTCTGCCTGCATGTTGTTACGTTCCCCGCCATGATGATAATGGACAGAACCTCTGTAAGAGAACCACCCCAATTGAATGTTTTCTTTATCAGAGTTGCTATTGTCATGGTGTCTCTTCACAGCAATAGAAAACCCTAAGATAGACAGACAGACAGATGAACAGGTGTGGTGGCTTGTGCTTTGTACCCATCACTGAAGAGTAAACTCCAGTCACACTAGCCTACTTAACAAGTTCCTGGCCAATGAGAGACCCTGTCTTAAAAAAAAAAAAAAAAAAACCTAAGTGTATACTGCCTAAGGAAAGGAAGCCAAAGAAGTCCTTTGGCCTCTATATACATGTGCCCACACCTGCACATGCACGCAGGCACAAGCGCACACACACACACACACACACACACACACACACACACACACTTTCTAAAAAGGTACTCAGTGGGATAGAGAAATCCAGGTCTGTAAAAGAGGAAGAAATACATTCTTAGAAACTATTTGGCTACGTACCTCACTTTTACCAAAAACAAAGATTGTTTTCTGGTAATGTGGAGAGTGTCATGGAAAAAGCAGACTATGAAATTTTATAAATGGTCTTTGAAACCTAAAAAAAACTATACATTCCAGTAGAGAACAGTGATGGACAGGCTGTCTGGGCTGGGTGGGGTCACGGGTGCTCACCTGAGAGGCGTTCTGTGACAGCCAACACTGCAGGACCACTCAGGAAACGCACACGTCCGGCGAAGGCTTGAAGGAGGCAAAGGTGGTCTGAAAGAGATGGAGATGTCAGCGGCCAAGACCTTGCCAGCTACGCCAACACACCAGGCACTCACGGTGCTAGGCGTCCACATGCCCTCATGAGGAAAGGGCTCTATGGGGAGCTGAATTAATTCTTCCAGATCAGTGTACACACACACACACACACACACACAAATACGCACGCGTGTGTGTGTGTGCGTGTGTGTGTGCGTGTGCGTGTGCGTGCGTGTGCGTGTGCGTGTGCGTGTGTGTGTGTGTGTGTGTGTGTGTGTGCGTGTGTGTGTGTGTGTGTATACATGTGCCCACACCTGCACATGCACGCAGGCACAAGCGCACACACACACACACACACACACACACACACACACACACACACACTTTCTAAAAAGGTACTCAGTGGGATAGAGAAATCCAGGTCTGTAAAAGAGGAATAACCTCAGGTACTGGCCCTCACTTTCCACCTTATTTGAGACAGGGTCTCTCACTCTCCACTGCAGTACATCAAGCTAGGGAGCTCACAAGTTTCCGGAACTTGTGATAGTAAGTCTGGCTGAGATGATAGACTTGGGCATCTGGCTTGATCTGGGGACTGGATCAGGTCCTTACACTTACATGTGACCCACTGACCTATCATCCCAGCCTAGGACCAGTTTTTGAAAAAGCAAATGAGCAGGATATTAGGGGAGAGTAGGAAGTCTAAAGCAGTTAGATTGACTCCAAACAGTCTGCCATTTATTCTCTTATGTCTGATTCATATTGTCTATTTTCCAAATTGCCCTAAACTGAGGCTTGAGATTAAAAAAAAAAAAAAAGGTAGATGGATGACTGGTAGACAGAAGACAGACACACAAACAGCGATGCTCACAATAGACGAAGGAGGATGGCTACATGGATATTTGAATGTATTTATAGCTTCGGGGTGAACGGAGGCACTAACCGCCGGTCACACAAAGGTCGTTAAAGGGATGGGGATAGCATTCAGAAGTCAAGGCTTTTATTAAGGCCTGAACACACACTCTGGTCATTAGGATACTCCATGTCAGGTTGTCACTTAGTCCCACAGTGAGCACTTCCTGGTGCCCTTTATGTGATGGACATGGAGCCCAGAACTAGTAAAAAGGGGTCTCCCTCTCCTCCAGGAGGTTTCTGTGATTTGAACATGAATCTCACCCAGGGTGGGAAACTGCACTCCTGTAATAAGAGCCTGAGCGAGGGTTGATCAACACCCCTAGGTCTGTCCATGGAAGGCACAGGAGCACAATGCTCTGCTACCTCCCCACTGCTCCTGCCACGAACCTGGAAGCACTGGCGTGCCCAGCTCCCAGCATGCCCAGCTCCCAGCATGCCCAGCTCCCAGCATTTTGCAACCACAACAATCATGGAATAACTTAATGGAAAGTAAGGCAAGGAGTGTAATGCCCTTTCCAGGGCGATGGTTATGGGGCTTGCCCACACCTGTCAGGCGGGCAGGGCAGGTACAGCCACCCAGCAAGTGTGTCCTGGTGTCTGAGTCAACTTTTTGCTTCCGTGATTTTAAAAAACTAGAATGAGCCATTTACAAACAATGAAACTTTATTTGGCTCGGGGTTGGGAGGCTGGCAAGTCCTAGAACAGGTACTGGCCTCTGGTGGGGGCATGAGTGTTGCATTAGTCTATGGTGGAAGGCAGAGATGCATGCCTGTGTGTGAGAAAGATAGAAAGACGCCAAGTCACCCTTTACATCAGGATCCCACCCTGTGATGTCCAGCCATCCCTGCGGCAATGCGTTCATCTGCCCTCAGGGGCAGAACCCTTGACCCAAGCCACTCTCAAAGGTCCTATCACTCACCACGACCGCAGAGGGATTTCAGCTTTAAGATGGTTGGGGGGAGACCTCAGAGCCAAGCACTCAAAGTCAGGGGCCTGGGTTTAATAACTGCTTGGTCCAATGTAGCACAGTAAAAGCAAGGTTTCTCCCTCCTTAGCCCTCCTCACAGGGCTCAGTCCAGCTTCTGACCCTTGGCACAGTGCTCCAGAGCCAGAAAGAAGTGCTCCCGGGGAGCCCTTGGAAATGAACCACCAGCCAATCAACCAGTCAATGCTTCTGTGGCAGCCAGCAGGGGCACAGGGTACTCCATAAATGCTTACAGCATACAGGAGCTTGGCAAATGCTGGCTGAGTACAAGTGCTTGGCAAATGCTGGCTGAGCACATCTGCCTGGTAAATGTTTGTAGAGTCAGGGCACAGTTTTTCCAGGCTTGTTTATGAATGTCAGAGCACTTTACTCGGGCACTTGGCCTTGTCTTGTTCTGGTCACCTCTGTAAGACTGGCCTTCGTAGGTCACACTCGGGTTTAATGAGACAAGGGAGCAAGATAAAGGGGTACAGATTCTGGGTTCAAGTTGCCTGAGCTTAAACGCTGTCTCTTTTATATTTTACTATGTAACACTATATGAGCCACTCACTCCCTCTATGCCTCAACTTACCCATCTACAAAATGGGGGCAAATCCTAGTTCCTTTCTGAGTTGCCGTGAGGTTTAGATGAGTTGATTTGATGATTGATTAGTCATTTGGTTAGATGAGTTGATTTAGATGAGTATAATATGGTTACACCCATATTATACAATTAATAATGTATCTGCTGTTCTAATGAGTATTATTATTGCCCTAAAATTCTTACAATGTAAAAATCAAACAAGAGGCCAGAACCTTGAGCTGGCTTGAGGTAACTCAACAATAGAATGCTTGCCTAGCATTCGTGAGGGCTCTGAGTTCAATTCCAAGCATTATTAAAAAAAAAAAAAGATGGTGGTGGTGGTGGTGATGATGATGATGAATTTAACATTTGAAAGGCTAACATCAATACTCCATTAGCTAGGCTCACATTTCCAGAGGCCTAGACTTGGTATGCAGTGAAAAGCACGTAAAATGTCATGCATGAGAAGAAAACAGGCCTGGCTGGTCAGTCTGTCCTCCTGAGGCTCCCTTCTCTACAAAGGGACAGAGGGACCTCCAGCATTATCACAGTTGTCCCACTTAGTGAAGCCCTGAGGCCACCAGGCCACGTTACCCTCAGACTACTTGAAAGCCACAGAACTGTATGTGTCATTTAAAAAAAAAAAGAAAAGAAAAGAAAAGAAGAACTGTTATTAACATCGGGCATCCTTCACTTTAGCTTTCTTCCTTTCTTTTTATTTTTTTTGACTCTTACTGTGTGGCTCTCAGAGATCTGCCTGCTTCTGCCTCCCCCTTCCTGTGCAAATCCTTGTACGTAATTGTGATATTATACATTTGAATTTGCAGCCTGTTTAACCAAATCAGAGCATGAGCGTTTGCATATGATGGCACACTGGAGCCACGGGCTGCCCTGGAGTACATACACCTCTGCAGGTGGGTCAGTTCCCCTCCTCCTCTTTTGTTGGATGACCACACCCAGTTTGGACCGCGCAGAGGACTGTCCCCAGTTGGCATCAAGCCACTGTGCACATTGCCATGGTTTTCACACTTTCCTTTTAAAATTCCTCTATAGGGAGATGGACTCGGCACACAAGCTTGTCGACCTGAGTTCTATGCCCAGAACACACACACACACACACACACACACACACACACACACACACACACACACACACGCCTGGGATAACAGTGTGTTCTTAGAATCTCAGCACTGAGGAGTTGGAAACAGGTGAGTCCCTGGGGGCTTACTATGCAGTTATTCTAGGTCACAGTGAGAGATTCAATCTCAAAAAATGAGGTAGAAAGCTCCCAAAAAACTACACATAGACACAGACAGACAGACAGACAGACAGACAGACAGACACACACACACACACACACACACACACACACACTTTTATGAGTTGGTACTTGTCATAAGAGGATTATAGTACTTTCAAATGCTTCAGATTTTTCTATTTCCCAATAATTAAAAGCATGATTTTTTTTTTTTCTTTTTGGTGTTTTTGAGACAGGGTTGCTCTGTGTAGCCCTGGCTGTTCTGAAACTCACTCTGTAGACAAGGCTGGCCTTGAACCAGATCCTCCTTCCTCAGCCTCCCGAGTGTTACGGTTAAACCCATGAGCCACCACTGCCCAGCCCAACAAGCATGATTTTTATAGCAAAGAATGAGATTTCATGTTAAGTAACTAGTAAGGCTATAAAGTAGCATTGAAAACTGGTTGCTGTTTGTTTTCTCTTTGAATTTTTTAGACAGGGACTCACATACAATTCAGATTGGCCCTAACTCATGTTAATCCTCCTGTCTCTGCCTCCAAAAATGCTGATATTACAGGTATGGACCATGAATGTCTGTCTGTCCTGAATAGAACTAAAGGAAAGAGTCCACATCAAAACTGGATTCACTTGTGGCTTTTCACTGGGTGAACTTGGACACCTATGGGCTTTTTTGAGGGTTTGACATATTGGAGAGGCATCTGGATGCAGAGTCTAAGCCCGTTGACAATATGACGCCAGTCGTATGATTTACAGACATTTAAAGTCAGAGAGCAAACAACAAAACTAGATCCAAGCCTACCCCCACCCCAAGCTTATCTGGCCTCTCCAGCACTGGCCAGAGGTAGAGCTAAATTGAGAGCTCCTCTTGGCTATGAGACACCGGAACGTCAAGGTCATCTGGGGAAGGCAGAGCTGTCTGCAGCCTGAAGTTTTCATCAGGTAAATATCTTCTCCACCTAACCCAACGGCAACAGAGCCCAACGGGGCCAACCAGTCTGCTCCGGCACTTCCTTAATCCTCAGAAACACTCCCCTGAAATCAGGTCTCGGTGTCTAGTAGGGAAAACGGCACTGGGTCTCAGGTTCTGAGAAATCCCAAAGCAGACAGTGGGTGATGAACGGCAGAGGCCAGGCTGCAAGCTGCCCGGGCTCCTTCCTGCCCACCGCAGCCGCAGGGGACAGCCACGGAAACTAACATCTGCTATGTCAGCCAACGCCACGTCCAAGCCACTAACCCTCAGGGAAACCAAGGAAGAAGACACGGTTGGGGCTGACGAGACCACGCTGCCAATGAATTTCACAATCAAGCAGCATCTTCAGCATCGTCCTAGGAAAGCCAGCCCCACCCCCACCCCCACCCCCACCCCCACCCCCACCCCCACCCCCACCCCCACCCCATTTAGCTGTGCCATCTGGACTTGTCGCCAGAGGACAGCAGTCTCACTTGGCATTCTTCTTGATCCTCCCGCCCTGCAATTAGCAGGAAACAGACTGGAGCATGCTGTGCGGTCACTCTGGCCTTCCCCATTTAAGAACTGCCCAGCATTTTACAGCCCACCTCCAGCCTGGAGCCCAAAACCTCCCGGGAGGGCCATGGAGAGGCAGGCTGTGGAGAAAGCACCTCTGTCAGAGGGGTCCAAAGGACCACTAGAATTACCAGGCTTAGCTGGGTAGTTTGGGAAGACTATATTCATTTTCTGTCCCCACTGCCCAAGGCTCTGCAGTGACCACCCAAAGCTCTGGGCAGTGGGACATTGACTCGCATCTCCGCCGTACGTTCAGCTCAATCTAAGCAGATGAAAAGTCTTCGTGGGGACAACGTGATTCTCCCTTGGTACTCACTGGAGGCAATTAAATTCTCCATGTCGCTAACCTAAATCCGTAAGCTTGCCGCTCATAGTCAAAAACACCTTCAGAATCCGTGTTGCTAGTGGGACTGAGAAGGCCTGCGACACAGCAAACCCAGCTGGCCCAGAGAACTCATTCCCACGCCTGCTCAAACAACACCACACCCGGAGCCAAGATAGCACGCTGCACCATGTAGGCTCCACGGGAGACTTCGCCAGGGATTTATTGGGTTCCCTCGGACCTTTGAGGCCAACACTATTCCATCTCAAACCTCGGCGCCGACCTAAGGAGTAGAGAAGACGGCCCCCCTCACACCAGCATCATTCATTCTCCCTGCACCAGAGTCTCTGCCTGGTGGACCAGAAGGACCGTTTTCAGCTGTATCCAAGAGGACTGTGTCCCAACAGGGAGAACCACATAGCTAAACCCCTGCTTGCAATGTGCTGGTCCCCACGGGTTTCTGTGTTAGGAGCCTGGTCCCCAGCATGGAAATGTTGCAAAGTGATGAGGCTTTCAGGAAGCAGAGGTTAGCAGAAAGTAATGAGGTCATGAAGAGCACTGCCCTTGGAGGGGATTAAGATAGGCCTTGAGAAGTGAATCGGTTCCCACGTATTTTCTTTAAAAAACAAAAACAAATAAATAACCCCCCCCCCCGTGTGTGTGTGTGTGTGTGTGTGTGTGTGTGTGTGTGTGTGTGTGTGTGTATGCATGCGTGTGCGCGTGTGTGCGTATCAGAGGCAACCTCAGATGTCACTCCTTGCCTTCCACTTTGTTTGAGACCTGTGTTTAACCGCTGCATTCACCAGGGTAACCGAGCTTCCCAAGATTCTCCCTATCTCTGCCTCCCATTTCTCCACAGGAGCAGGGACATTACGGGCATTCAGGCTTCCATGTCCCACTTGAAGTGGGTTCTAGGATCTGAAATTGTGCACTCAAACCAAAAACAATTTATTTACTGAAAACTGCCACCTTCCTTCCTGGTGTCTATTTTCCTGTCCGACCTTCTAATCTCTCCCACAGGAACTCCCCCCATTGGGACACCATCCACCACTGTGACGTCATCCACCAGTGTGACGTCATCCACCATTGTGACATCATCCACCAGTGTGACATCATCCACCAGTGTGATGTCATCCACCAGTGTGATGTCATCCACCATTGTGACATCGTCTACCATTGTGACATGATCCATCACTGTGACATCATCCACCATTGTGATGCCATTCACTGTGAGGTCTTCAATAAAGCTGATCAGAAACTGGTGCCATGCTCTTGGACTTCCAGAACCATGACTTAAATTTCTTTATATATATATATATATATATATACACACATATATATATGTATATATATACACATATATATACATATATATGTGTATATATATATATACTTCCCAGCCTTTGTTGTAGTAGCAGAAAGCAGACTAATACACAGGCCACTCCCAGGTCTACCGCTTTCCAGGGTACTCATCCTAGGTGAGTACAGCAGATCCTCAGATAGAGGGTATCTGACTCTTAGAACTATGAGAGACACTAAATTCTGTTGTCCAGAGTGCCAGGTTCTTCCATGCTGGGGAAGGTTGGCCCAGTGGCAAAGGGCAGGCTAAAGCCCTTGGCGGAGGAAGAGTTAAAAGAGTCCACTCCCCAGACATGAGTGATCATCCTCCTCCAATACCTAAAGCCCATTCTGCTTTGTGTAGGTTTTCCCAATAAATCCAGGGCCCGCAGTGATTTACCAAGAGCCTTGATTATTGGCAACAGCAATCTCACTCACCCAGAGCAGCTCAGGGAACAAGCTGTAATTTAGGGCTCGATTTGTATTGTTTGTTCCGTAGCAACAAACTCAGCAAATCATAAATTTCCTCTGCGATGAAATGTGGAAATGGACAATATTTATGAACTCAGGAGAGAGAGGAGGGCTTGACCAAGCCTTTGATTTGTAACTGAAACTCCTCCTGGCGGTGCTAGCCAAGGACACAGCCTGCTGTCCCGGGCCCAGGAACTGGGCTCTGGCCAAGGCATGGGGAGGGAGGAGAGGAGAGTGTGCCAGGGATGTCTCGCCCAAGATGCTCTGTGAATGCGGAGGCCCGGTGCCACCTTGTCTCCATCCGATATACAGCAAAGGCAATCTTCAGACCCACGTTCCTTCACACGAGCCCAGACAGAAGCCTACTAAGGTACTTCTTTCTCAGTACGCCTTAAAGTTTCAAACGTGCCCTTCCCTCTAGGGATATACTAAATATCACCTTCTAGCCAGGAAAGGAAATGGAGATGCACCGGAGTCCACCTGACATTGGGGAACTGAGTTGTGATGCTGCAAAGTGCATAGGATTCAACATGCTCTTGCCTCTCGTGATGACTGCCCACTGTACCTTCCTTTCTTCCTCCGTCCTCTGCTCCTCTCTTACAGTCCATCACCAACCCCTGGCACAGACAGACCTTGCCAAGCACTCCTCACTCACCACTGTGGTGCCCTGTGTGGCCCTGAGAAGTCATTTTCCTCATGTGACCGACTACAGGGAGGCTAGACCAAATCCTCTCTCATCACCTCCATTCCTGACCATACAGTGCCTAGTAGACTGTGGTGGTTTGAATAAGAATGGCCCCATAGAAGCAAGTTCCAGGAAAGGCGCAAAGCTACACAGAGAAACCCTGTCTCGAAAAAAACCAAAAAAAAAAAAAAAAAAAAAAAAAAAAAAAAAAAGAATGGCCCCATAGACTCATACATTTGAATGCTTGGTCATTAGGGAGTGGTACTACTTGAGAGGGATTAGGAGGCGTGGCCTTGTTGGAGTAAGTGTGTGAGTGGGGGAAAGGCTTTGGAGTTTCAAAAGTTCAAGCCTGTCCCAGTGTCTCTATCTTCCTGCTTCCTGAGGACCTAGATGTAGAAGCCTCATCTACCTCCTCAGCACCATGTCTGCCTGTGTACCACCATGCTTCCCACCAAGGTGATAATGTACTAAACCTCTGGAACAGCCAGCCTCGATTACTTTCTTTTATAAGAGTTGCTGTGGTCATGGTGTCTCTTCACAGCAATAGAACAGTGACTAAGACATAGACAGAACATGGAAAAAGCCTCCAGCCAGGAACTTGGGGGCCCTACAATGTCAACACCTGCTCTGCACAGCCTCAGACAAACCAACCAGAGTTGTCTGCAACTCAGCTGACCCTACATACAAGAAGATGTGTGTGGTGGCTTGGGTGCCGGTGCCTCCCACAGCCCCACAGGGACCACAGTGGGATGCTCACCCAGGCTGTCCATCATGGCGTCCAGCACAGTGGAGGCAGCAGTGGAAATCCCAGAGTTCTTAGAGTTGAGGTTGTCAGCCACTGCAATGATGAGGGAGAGCAGTATGGGATGGATGCTCTCTTTCAGGATGGGAAGCATCTGAGCAAGGGATTCCAGTGCCCACTGGTTCACTTTCTTGTTGGAATCCTGAAGCCTTGGGGTAAAAGTATCAAAGACCTATTGAGGGAAAAATCAAAGAGTTCGTGGGCACTCGGGCTTGGCAGGAGTTGACTGGGATTCTTCCTGCATCCCTGAGAGGGGTCCCCCGACCTGTACTAGCACATTCCCAATGAAGAAGAGCTCATCTCCTCGGAAGGGGAATATGCCAAAAAGGAGGGACAGATGTGTACTGAGCATTCTTCACATGTCAAACATCCAGAGCATGGGGGTAAGCCCTCTTCACCGTTTCACACTGATGACCTTAGCAACCCATGTTGCTGTTATAACTCTCCACTTTCCCATTAACAACGAAGGCTCACAGAGGTTAATGAGTCTCTTCAGATCACAGCTAGTGAGGAATCTGACTCAGCCTGGGTTCCCACCTGCCTGTCAGCATCACTCCAAGTGTGTTCAGCCTGTTACCCAGCCTGTCCATCATTCAAGACCCAGCCCCTGTCCAACCACAGGTTCTGATACTAAGTATTATGCAAATAACTAACTGGATGTGACCCATGATCTTGACAATGGCACCCTCTCTGGCAGAGGGATGGAAGCCAAGCAGGGAATCTCTGAGCATTCTAAAGATGTGCTCAACTCCACAGTCATATCCAACTAGTCCTTCGACATTACAAAGACCATTTGAAAAGTGAGCGCTTAGCGCCAGGCTCTCCGCACATCCCCCTCCAAACCAGTTCAGAGCTCTCCAGATCGAACCCACAGGGAGAAATCACAGAGGACAGGGGTGGGTGCTCACCTGGATGAGGTTGGCAGTGATGAGCTCTGGCTTGGCCTTGCAGTATTCAAGAAGCTTCCCAACACCTTCCATCCGAGCCGGAAACTCCTTGGCCTCCAGCAGCCTGGTCAGCTCCCGTAACTGCTCTGCCATCTCCACACCACCCCTCATGGAGGAACGGAGTCCCATCAGCCGTGGGCCGTTGGAGCCAAGCCTAGGCGGAAGCAGGGCCTGACCCCTGGGGAAGAGCCCAGGGGATGAACACAGCTCTCATCCCGAGCCACGTCCCACTGCTGGGTAAGGCAAAAATGGTGTCTCCGACAGCTTCATCCAAATCCCACCTCTCCTCTAAATACTGCTTGAGGACACTGTACTTGGGAACTCTGGGCTTCTCTTTTCCTCAAAGGGCAACAAGCAAGGCTCTCTCTTCCTGAGTTTTACCCTCTCCCTTCCAAGGACATGTAAAGAATTGGGGGTAGGGAGGGTAAGTGGAGGGTGTCATGGAAAAATGACTGGTGCCAGTGTTGGGGGAAGGGGGTGCTGAGGATGGAACCCCGGGTCTCATGTATGCTAGACAAGTGTTCTACCACAGAGAAGCACAGTCCGGCCACCAGCCCAGCTAGAGTATATTTAACCTAAGAATAAGGGAAGATTCAAGACTCTGGAGGCCATCACACTTCTATCTCTGCTTGGCTCCTTGTTAGCTAGGCTCACACAGTCCTCCAGGAACAGAGAGGATTTGGATCGCATGTCCATCAGAGCCTAGACAGTTCAGCCAGCATGTGAGAGGCTCCACATAGGATTTGGATCGCATGTCCATCAGAGCCTAGACAGTTCAGCCAGCATGTGAGAGGCTCCACATAGGATTCCTGCCTCCCACACTTAGTTCAAAGCCAGGGTCGCTGAGCCCCTTCTCTATACCCAGGTCCCACCCAACAGGTTCCAAATAACCATCCATTCTATCACTTGTTTCTGCATCTCACATTCTTGCCTACTGAAAACCAAGAGCTGTGCTTGGGTCCTGAGAACAGAGATGAGATACACAGTCTTTGCCCTAAGCATCTCACGAACATATGGGAGACAGAGGTATGAAGAACAAGGACAGCAGTCTACTCTGAGGATATGGGGCCACAGTGTCAGAGAATGTCTGGGAGAAGGTAAGAGGCAAGCTGCATCTTGTAGAATCAACAAGCAAGTTCTAGGTGCTCAGGAGATGTGAAGACAGAATGTAGCAGGGAAAGAAAGCATGAGGAGGAGAAGGCTGGGAAGTGATCCAGTCTCGGGAGGCAGAGTACCAGAGTACAGGACATCACTGAAGAGCTGGGCAGGGCTTTCCCTGGTAACCCACTATGGTCAGCTGGGGTCCTCACAGGGCATGGCAGAAGGGTTCATATTTCAAGCAGAGGATTCCTGCTTCATTTTCAACTGTTCCCAGTACACACCCTCCAGCCCTCCAGCAAGGTCTTCTTGTCTGCCTGTGTCCAGCTCTGCCTGGGAACGAGTCCCAAGCTGACCAGTCTAGTGGCTAAAGGACATGTTGATCTAAGTGAACAAGGGAGATGCTGAGGTTACACGGAGAGCCCGGCCAACGCAGAAGCACATCCCCTCAGCCAAGACTACCCAACTCAACATCTCTGGCAGATGCTGCCAAGCCAGGATTGGGTCTGCCTAAGATGTGTGTGGGACAGGGAATGTACTCCCCAATCCATCATTACGGACACAAACCCAACTAGGTTTCAGACATGCCCCAGTCTGCAATCAACCCCATGGGCAAGTAAGACACCATTGGCAGCTTTGGTCATGGGGTCCCAGAGACACAAGAACAGACCTACCCCTCCTGACTGGGCAATCCGTTCTCACACACCACCAAACTCTTGGACACCTTGCGGCCCTTGGCAGATGGAAGTTCATGATGGTCTTCTAGTCCCTTGAGAAACAGATGCAGAGCATAAGCCAAAGGGGGTGGCTTGATGTTCCAGTATAAAGCATAACAAGATGGATAACCTTTCCACCTGGGAGCACCCCCAAAGTCACAGTCTAGAGTCCTGGAGGTAGCTGGGCAGAGACCGAGATCTTCACTCAAGTCAAAAAGGAATGGGGGCCCAGGGAGATTGAGATGCATAGGGGTAGACCTGAGTATAGGCACTGGAACCCCAACTCATTCCCCGCACCTACAATGAGGGCTGTCGGCCACTTGACTTCCAATAGCTCACCCGCTGTCTGATGGCCGCCATGACTTTCCGCAGGTCATGAGACGGGAGGGACTGTTTCAGAAACGCATCAAACTTTGCATTTGCCATCAAGATATTCACCATCTTCCGGCCATAAAACCTGCCACGGGGGGGAAAAAATAAATGAAGAAACAGCCATGGAGAGGCCCAATAAATCCACTCCACAGCTTTATACAACTTTCCCAATTATAACAGGAGAGGTTGGCATACTTCTAATTAGGAAAGCAATCCCTACCCAGTTAAAAATTAGATTCATAAAAGAATAAACATCATCCATAATGCCATTACCAAGAGGAAATCACTATTAAATTTTAATATATTTCCTTAGTCTTTTTTTTTCCTATGCATTTACATTTTAATAGATAGCAGAATACATGAGCAACTGACTTACAGTCTTTTCTCTTTCTTATTAATCATCTTCCCAGGCTATGTAATATTCTTCATATGCACCTTTTTTTTCAAGATTTTCTAAAATTTATGTGTATGTGTCTAGGTGTATGTGTGTGCAGGTACCCACAGAGTCCAAAAGAGGATGTCAGAGCGCCTGGAATGTTGGTTATAAGCTGTGCAATGTAGGTACAGGGAATCGAATCTGGGTTCTCTGGAAGAACTCTCAGAGGTACCTGTCCACAACCTTACCCCAGAGCCACAAGCAAGACAATATTGGCAGCACTGGCCATGGACAGCCATACCCTTCCTCACTGGGAAGTGTTCTTAGCCACTAAGCCATCTCTCCAGCCCCATGGGTATCTTTTTAACAGCTATCCATTGTAGAAACCATACCCTTCCTCACTGGGAAAGTGTTCTTAGGCACTAAGCCATCTCTCCAGGCCCATGGGTATCTTTTTAACAGCTATCCATTGTAGAAACCATACCCTTCCTCACTGGGAAAGTGTTCTTAGGCACTAAGCCATCTCTAGCCCCATGGTTATCTTTTTAACAGCTATCCATTGTACCAACCACATCCTTCCTCACTGGGAAGTGTTCTCAGCCACTAAGCTATCTCTCCAGCCCCATGGTTATCTTTTTAACAGCTATCCATTATACCTATTTACTCAATATACCCAAGACCCAATAGCCATATAGCTATATATCCAACAGCAGAATATTTACTATCCTGCTGCATGGCTATCAGAAGTGTTGGTAAGTTTTTCCCCTCATTTGGGACACTTACAAATCTGGGGAAGGGTACAGGAGGGAGCAGCCAGCTCTTCCAGGTGAATAGTGCTGGCTGGGTAAGAGAATCAAAGAGTTTGAGACTCAACGAAGGATCAAGAGTTCACTCTTAGGATAGGACTAGGAAGCAAGGGGACATTCTAAAGTCTATAACATGGTCTGATACAACAGCCAGATATGGTTGGAGAATATGAGGCTGAAAGAAGCCAGTGTTTTAGGGCAATGTGAAGGGCCTGGGCTTTGACCTACAGGCAACAGGAAGCTAAGAAATGGCCAAATAGTCATGTTAGTCAACATATCTCCAGGCAATAAAGATGTCTCATTGCCTATAACTCCAGCTTCAGGGGATTTCACATGCTTTTTTGACCTCCATGGTCACCCCATCTCTCTCTCTCTCTCTCTCTCTCTCTCTCTCTCTCTCTCTCTCTCTCTCTCTCTTTCACACACACACACACACACACACACACACACACACACACACACACACACACACAAATAAAAACAAAATAAATTTTTTAGCTCTGGCAAGAAATGAGTAGCGAGGAGGCAAGATTAGGAGCTTGGAGACCTGTTAGGAGGCCACCATCACAGAGCAGGCAAGAGATGAAATCCTGAAATACTCAACAAAACGAAAATAAGATAAGGACAGTCAGGTTCAAGAGCTGGTAAAGGGGCTTGCTGTGGATACAGCTCTGTATAAATAAAATGCTGATTGGCCAGTAGCCAGGCAGGAAGTATAGGCGGGACAAGCAGAGAAGAGAATTCCGAGAACAGGAAGACTGAAGAGAGCCTCTGCCAGCCGCCGCCATGAGTACCAACATGTAAGATACTGGTAAGCCACGAGCCATGTGGCAAAGTACAGATGAATAGAAATGGGTTAATTTAAGATAGAAGAACTAGATAACAAGAAGCCTGCCAAGGCCATACAGTTTGTAAGCAATATAAGTCTCTGTGTGTTTACTCGGTTAGGTCTGAGGGGCTGCGGGACTGGTGGGTGAGAAAGAATTGTCCTGACCGTGGGCCAGGCAGGACTGGAGAAAACTCCAGCTATAGGGGCTGAAATCGCAGGACTGCCAAGCTTTCTGGAGATGGAGAAGAAAGCAATAGAATGATCATATTCCACACAACCTAAGACTCTGTGGTTTATAAAATGCATCACTACTTTATTTTCCACTAAGGAAAACGGGGACAGGAAAATGCTACTGGTTTCCACTGTATTCACTGCCACTGTCCCGTGTGACGGCTGCCAGAGGAACCAAGGTCACATTATTGTGGTCTCTTCCTTCCTCTGGGTGGCATTCCTGCTTTGCAAAAAAAAATGTGGGGTCATTCCTTCCACACGAAGTCTTGCTTAACTGATGCCCCACTGCCGTCCCGATGCTCTATGTAACTTTTCACTGCTTTTCCTCTGGTTTCGGTGCCAAGAGACAGTATGACCTTTCTAAGGGAAACAGGAGTTAACTCAACATCCTCTGAACAGCACCCGAAGGGACCTCTTAAAATAAACCCCTCAGTCGACAAGCAAGGAAAAGTCCCTAGCATCACTCCGACAGTACAAACTTTAATTCCAAAGATCATGTGAGGAGCAACGGGTACCACGGAGTTTGCAAATGTACAAATAGAAAACAAAACCCAGGGCACAGTCACCGGCTGGGCAACAGCAAGTGGGAGAGGCCCCCAACTAGAACATGTGTGTGTGTGTGTGTGTGTGTGTGTGTGTTTTGTGTGTGTGTGTGTGTGTGTGTATCAAAGACGCTGTGATGGAGAGGACAATGTGTCAGGGAAGTTCAGTAAAGAATGAGAATCCTGCAGAGTGGTGGTGGCGCACGCCTTTAATCCCAGCACTCAGGAGGCAGAGCCAGGAGGATCTCTGTGAGTTCGAGGCCAGCCTGGTCTACAGAGTAAGTTCTAGGAAAGGCGCAAAGCTACACAGAGAAACCCTGTCTCGAAAAACCAAAAAAAAAAAAAAAAGAGAATCCCTATTTTGTGCCTTGGGTGACTTGGTAAGTAATGGTGACTTTGAACAACAGAGGGATACAACCCAAGAAGCAGGCTTAGGAAAAAGCAAAAAGTTTTTTTTTATTTATTTATGTATACAGTGTTCTGCCTGCATGTCTGCCTACAGGCCAGAAGAGGGCGCCAGATCTCATTACAGATGGCTGTGAGCCACCATGTGGTTGTTGGGGAATTGAACTCAGGACCTTTGGGAGAGTAGCCAGCCAGTGCTCTTAACCTCTGAGCCATCTCTCCAGCCCACAAAACGTTCTTCTGAGGACACTTTACACTGAAGATGGGAGTGTGGCATTCAGGGATGGGCGCCCTGGTGGGATTAGAAGAATCTGATGCTGACAGCAGGAGAGGAGAAGGGAGGGTGTGCTGGTCAGCTTTCACTGGCACCTTGACATAACTGGAGTCACCAGGAAAGGGAGTCTCGAGGAATGGTCTAGATGAGGCTGGCCTGTGGGTGCACCTGTGAGGGCTGGTCTTCGTTGAGTCATTGAGATGGAAGTCACATCTGCAGTGTGGCCCATTTTTATAGGCCCTGGACTGACTAAAAGGAGAGCACCATGTAGCGCGAATTCTAACTGGTCTTAGTAATAAACACCCGGAGTCAGATATCAGGGTAAAAGTCAGAGAAGTAAAGGAGCCAGCCACTCGAGAGACTTCTTACCTCTAGGAATCCTCAGACCGAAAAGGGCTGAGCTCCTGTCTCCTCCCACCTTATCACTTCCTGTTTCCTCCTCCCAAGTGCTGGGATTAAAGGCATGTGCCTCCCAAGTACTGGGATCAAAGGCATGAGATCCCCAGTGCTGGGATTAAAGGTGTGTGCCACCACCGCCTGGCCTCTAGTGGCTAGCTCCGCACGCTGATCTCCAGGCAAGCTTTATTTGTTAGAGCACAAACAAAATATCACCACAGAGCTGGCTGAGCACATGTATGCACGCCTTAATTCACTGCTTTGTGTTCTTGCCCATGCGTGTGTAACGTGACTAGCTGCTTTGGGCTCCCACTGATCTGTCTGCCCCACACCTGGAATTTTGAGCCCCCCCCCCAAAAAAAAACCCTTTTCTCCTTTGAGTTGTTTGTTTTGAGTATTTTATCACAGCAATGGGAGGTGAAACTAAGACAGAGGACTATGATCATGCCAAGGCCATCTCCAGGTGCTAGGCAGAATGGAGAACTGGCCCTAAGAGGCAAGCAGAAGCAGGAAGTCCAGTGACTCCAGAAACCAGAGTACCATAAAGGAAAAAGAGACGTAGTTAGTGCCATCCACTGAGGGATTAGATTTGGGGAGATATTAGGTCTTGATTTCCACCCCTCTCAACAACTACAGACAACCCCAAGAACTATAATGTTCCTCATTTCAGTGAACGGCACCACCATTGACCCAGATGTTCGGTTTAAAACCCAAAGGTCACCTTCGATATACCTCCGAAACCCTGCCTGCCCATATCCTGACGACTCTGCCTGCAAAACAGACCTAATGTCCTGGGCCCAGCCTCCAGTATCTCCCGCCAGGATTTACGGAAGAGCCATCTGTCTGCTGTCACATGGAAAACAAAGCCATCAGGAAGAAAGACACTCTGAAACAATGGTGAGGTATCACTTTCTCCCCTCAGATCCATTCAAAGGGAAGGAGGAAACAGAGGAAGGAATGGATATTGCCAGCCATTGGCCAGACCAAGGTGAGGCAGCACCTCAGGCATCAAGGTGGTCCTCAGGATCCAGCATGGCCCCTGGAGAGTGGGTGGTGGTGCTGTGCTGGGTTTATGCCAGAAGATTCCCACTCAGCAAACAAAGTGACATGCAACACCCTGTAATGTGGTGGTGACGGAGAAGGGCAGGTACTTGAACTCTCCAGGAAACACGGAGGTGTGGACAGCTCATAGGACCAACACACCACCTCAGCTCCACTGACTTGGGGGGAAATGGGGCCTCTAGAGCGGGGCCTGGTGGCCCAAGTCCCCTGATCCATGCTCCCCATTCTCTGAAATGAAGGCATTAGACCGGCACCGTCACGTTCACACAGACATAGTGATAACATCCCAGAAAGTAAGAGGGTGGGATCAATTGCAATCAACTGGGCCCCAACTCTGACTCTGGGAAACAGTCAGCCCCCGACACACTTTAAAACTCGCTAGAACTCTCCCATCACATGGCCTAAAACCCCAGCTTTTCACCTTGGCCGCCAAGGTCCTTCACGATCTGGACCTGTCTACCATACCCAGCCATTGCTTTCCTTGTTCAAGCTGTTTCCATCCTGGGCTCTTTATACTATTTCCTTTGCCTGGATTGCATGCTCAGATCCTCAGAGAACTAACTGCATCAACTTATCCCTGCAGAGTTCTCCCTGGCCTCGGCCTCAAGTCTCTCCCCCGAATCCTCTACTCCATTTTGCTGGCTTTTTACTTCTGTGTCCCTTATCTATAATCTAAAATGTTCATTATATTTATTGTTCGTTGTGTATCATTCTCAACCAGGAGGCAAGCTTCCACACAACAGAGGCTTAACTTTTCCTATTCATTTTCATATCCATATTTAGTAAAAACAGCTCTCAGTAAACACTCTTGCAAAAAAAAAAAATGACTGAATAGTCTGAGATTGGAGCTGGGGCAGATGGACACAAAGAATAGAGGAAATAGAAGGTAAGAAAGAGTGGTCACTGACCACTGCCTGGACAGGCTGGCCGTAATTCCGGAGGAAAGTGAGAACACCATCAGAAGCAAAGGATCCAGCCTCCATCCATCTGACTGTCCTTCTGCTAAACCCCAAGGACACTGAGCTGTGGGGCTGGGACCTGACCAGTGGCTTGTTACCTTGGCCACACCCAGTCCCGAGTCCTGCCCTACCTGGTGTCTTGGTTAGAGTCCTGGGCCAGCCTCACCAAGTTGTGCACGAGCATGTCTGTGTTGTCTCTAGAACCTGAGAGAAGCTTCTCCGCACCAATCTGCTCCAGGACAGCCGAGAGATGCTTGGCGGTACATTTCCGGACTAAAGGGTTCCGATGGCTAAGAGGAAACAGAATCATAGCCAAGAGGTTGGTCACGGGTGGGGGGAGGGGAGCCTCAGACTAACACATATGCATATCTGTAATTGCAGACTGTAAACCCATGCTCGTGGCAGCCATGACTTTAAAACCTATCCTGTGTGACTGGGGGACAGGGGTGGTCTTTGAGTTCCCAGTGACAGGGCTGAAGTTGACCACAGCATCAAGGGGAGTGGGAAGAACAGCTGCGTGAAGCCACATGACAGCCACACCACTTTCAAGGCATTCAAGAGGCCAAGCCTTCCTTCCGCCACACCTGATGGTTGCCATCTTTCTTCTACCTAGGAAAACCCTTCCCAATCAATGTTTCTTCTTCCTTCCCTAGTCCCTCAGGTAGAATTAGAGGCTTGCTCTGAGTCAGCACCTGCTTGGTCCTTGGTAAGCATAGTTGTGCTCTTGTATCCACCCTCCCCCTGCCCCAAGTGAGGCTGCTATCTCCCTAGAATTGGATATCACGCCACCATTTTGGTTGCATCTCCCAGGCTCCTGATGATGCTAAGCACTTGCATGGTGCTTAGTGACAGTGGTGTACACTCTTGGTCATTGAACAGGTAACACCTGACCTCTGGTGAGAGAAGCTGATCAAAGTGTTGCCTCTTTCAAATGTGGCTTCTGCGTCTACCAACTACCAGGCACTACTGACATGCCCCACACAGAAAAATACAGTGTCTCACTGTAGTGAGCATAAAGGAGAACATCAGAGCTCTCCCTACTCAGTGTGACCCACAAGTCTCTACATTGGCATCATATCAGCAAGGTCCCCAGGAGACTCAAACATATATAAGCCCCGTTCTGGGCATCTTGAGGACAGTCTACCCTGGTCCTTATTGACAGTGATCAATTGTCACAACCCCAATGTCAGGCACCATGCCAGGCTCATCTTATCCATCATCTCCCACCAACCATGAGTTGCTGTTGTCATCATATGGCAGGCAGGGAAACTGAGGCCAAGAGGAAAATCTAGCAAAGGCACCATTTCTCCCAAGTTCATTAAGCCACAGCCAGTGTTCAGTAACGTTGGGGAAAGCAGGCATTGTTCTGGATGCTGTGTCATGAAGCTATGCATTGACGCCTCACAACCACTTCAGGGGAAAGACACCATTATTGTCTCCAACAGCTGAGGCAGCAAAGGCCGGGAGAGGGAATGTGCCAATGTAAGGCGTGAGTCCAGGTCATTTGGCCCAGGAGCAGCCCATGCTCTGCAACAGTTACTGGTACAATAGCCAGATGTGCTGGCAGGTGCGGAGGACTCTGGGTAGGCTGAGAAGCTCCTGCCTCCATGCGATGACTGACTTACGTATGGAGCAGGGGGGTGTTTTGCCCTGTGGGAGGAAGGGCTTCGGAAATGCCTTTGGTTTTGCTATGGATTTCGTTTTTGACTTAAGGGGAAGTAAATCTGGCTCCAACAGTAGCCCCTCCCTCCTGAGAGAGGCCAGTTTTGTTCCTGGCTCTCCTTGCATGACCATGTTTCAGCAGAGAGACACACTGCTCCCCTGAGAGGGGCAGGAACCCCCAGGGAACAGCCGAGGCTGCTTCTGCAGCCCTGTCTCCCAAGCGTTGCCATGACCACCAAGCAGAACAACATCACCCTTCTCCTTCCACCCACACTTACCCCACTGTCCCCAGCCTAGCCTAGGCAGGGTAGCAGGAGCCCAGAGGACACAGGGTTTTGCTCCCTCCTGCTAAATGTGCGAGGCGTTTTCTGTGAAGCCTTCCATGGATGTCTTAGCGCACTGATTCCTGGCATCCCAAGATAACCTCTACAGCCAGGGTTTCTGTTTCCTTCCTCCCTGTCCCTCTCTCCCATCCTTCTCTGCTCATTCCATATGCCAGGGCCTCTACACACACACACACACACACACACACACACACACACACACACACACACACACACCCCACATACTAGACACCCGCAGATGTGAGGGCCACCAGTGCACGGGCAGGGGTCACATTTTCCACCATGGCACCCAGTGCCCGGTTGGCTGCCCGCTGGATGAACTCGCTGGCGTTTCCCATCTTCTGCAGAAGGCAGCGGGCAATCTCCTCAGCCTCCTGGTCCATGCTCTTCTTCAAAGACCAGAAGAGGTCTCCCAGGGTGCCGATGGCCAGGCGGGAGACCTTGGAGCGGAGATTGGTGACCTTGGAGAAAGAGAGAGGAGAAGGGGCCTCCAGGACAATTGTACCTTCCCAAGGCCTCTGAACACACTGTGAGGGCCCCTCTGCTGCCTCCTCACTCAGGCTGAGGCCCTGTCATCCTTTGCCACAGTAGAGAAGAAAAACCTTTCAGCTGTGGGCAGCCTCGTTTTGTTGTTATCCTATCTTACTTCATTATCATCGCAACTATGAATTCCATTCTCAACAAGATCTGAAATGTGTACATCTGCTTTAAATTCGACATGTTCCCTCCAGGTCCATGCTGTGAACATTCATTCCCCAGTTGTCGGTGCCATTTTAGGAAGATGGGGAACTTCCAGGAGGTGGAGCCTAACCAGTGAAAGTAGGTCACTAGGGCAAGCCTTTAACTGTTCTGGCCCCGCCTCTTTCTCCTCCGGGCTCTCGGTTAGCTGTATCTGCCTTTATATGAACAAGTTGCTCTGTACACGCCCACCTCCATTCATAGAGACATTCCCACCTGCCCCGCTTCCCTGCCACGATGGGTTGAAATCCCCCCGAAACGATGAGCTAAAATCTTTCCTCCCTTAGGCTCCCTCTCTCAGGACCGAGAAGAGCAGGAATGCAGCACAGGTACAGAAAGGGCTCCCTTGGTCCTCCACAGCACACTCCCTCTGCGGAGGAAGAGACTGATCCCCCATCACCTGGCGCAGTCCAGCCAAGAGTCAGCACAATGTCCTCCGTATTCATAACCGTCCCGCCCCTTCTAGGGCAGTCTGTTCCCAAGGGTGTCGACTGGCCTCTACAGGGATCGAGCTTGTGTTACCGGCTCTCAGGGCGGGACCGCGGCTGGAGACCCAAGCCTTGGGAAATGCTACAACAGCCCCGAGGTTGAGGGTCACCCCAGGGTACCCCATCCCTCTTTAGACAAGTACAGAAGACAATGGACGAGTGACCCCAAATGCTTCAGCGCCCAGAGATTACAGGATTGCAGACCAAGAGAGTCTCAGGGCTGGTACCTGAGGGACGATGGGTGGGGACCTCCTCCGACCTCAGTGGCTGGAGGCCGATGAATAAGCAGAGATGGCCATGTTCCAGAGAGCCAGAGTCTCTCATGGCTGGGGTGTAACTCACCTGAACAGCTGTGCCAGGGAAAGGGTATGATTAGGGGACGTGGCAAAGTACAGAAGCTGTGGGCAGGCCTCACCTCCGCAGTCACTGCCAAGGACACATCATGCAGCCGGGTACCCAGGACCTCCGAGTGACAAGCTGCCAGGCGCTGGATGCTCGCCAGGCCCTTCTCCTTCATGTGCCTGAGAAGCAAGGCCAGGCCTGTCACAGGAGGGGAGGAGGGAGGAGTCCTGTTTCTCTGCAGACAACCCCACCAGCAAGTTGTGATTTCACGGCCTCAGAAGCAAGGTTTCTAGGGTGACAACACCCAGGCCCAGGGTCCCAGCAGGTCACTACAAGCTGGTTGATGGGCTCGTGGCTGACCCTTCACTCCAGCCACCCAGGACCTGTTTGGGTCTTCCACACAAGACAGACAAGGCCAAGACAAGTTGCTTAAGGGGCGGCCTGAAGATTGGAAGGTTTCTGCAAGAGTTCTGGACCACCACTTCACTAGAGACAAAGATCCTGTGTCTCACTTGCATAGTGGAAGGACACTCATTAAACTCCATTTAGATGGGGATGTATCTTTATTAGTAGAATGCTTACGGAGCATGCACAAGGCCCAGCACCACATAGACTGCACATGGCAGCACATGCCTGTCATCCCCGCACTCAGGAGGCAGAGGCAGAAGGATCAGAAGTTCAAGGTTATTCTCAGCAAGTTCAAGGACAGTCTGGGATACATGAGACTCTGTTTTAAAACACAAAAACTAATGAACTTGATGTAGAAGAGTAAAGCTGTGACCTTTCTCGGTCTCCTGGTTCTATAGTCAAATTCGACTGGTCATGCCTGACTCTAACATGTCATAGAACAATACATGGGGTCATTCGGAAGGGCCCAGGGCATGTACAAGAAGTTAGAGACTACACATATAAACCTGCATGTGTGCATGCACACACCTGCACATCTGCGCGCACACACACACACACACACACACACACACACACACACACACACACACACTTCTTCCATAGTAGCAGACCCTAGGGGTAAAGGAAGAGGGAAGTTGGGGGGCTGGAGCTCTTCTGTATCCCTCCTAAATAACTCCCCACCGCCCAAGCCACAGGCCATACAGTGGAGGTGCCTCCTCACCAATCATTGCTGTTGAGACACTGGAGGGCATCTGTCAGCCCCAGCTCTGGGTTCGAGAAGGGCCTCAACTCCCTGAAGGCTCGAAGGTCCACCTCCTCCTCCTCTTCCTCCCATTCAGGAGAGCCCAAGGTGAGCACGGCAGGTAATGAGTTAGCTGCATGGGGGTGGGGGGGAGAGAGACAGCAAGTTTCACCCAGGAGGATGGAGAAGCCGGCATCTATGCCTCGCTTGCCCTGACTTCCCATCTATTGCTCATACCAAAGCCAACTTCAGCACATTAGGAACACACGGGCAGCTGGACAGCATGTGGAAGCCAGCTGAGCCCCTGACTCACCTCCAGCTCTTTCCTGCCGTGGCTGGGATATGGCACAACGAGTCGTTGAAAGACTCCCTGCTCACATGACAGTGTACTAAGCCCACTCTCCTCCAGGAGCCTCTAGGCCTCTGCTCCAAACATCCCCCCTCTTGAGAGAGAGAGAGCGAGCCTGAGCATGGAAGCACTCCAGCGGACAGCTGAAGGAAGGCTGGGCAGGGAAAAGCCTGGAGGAGGTTGTCACCTGCAGGGTCAAGGTGTGGCCCCACTTTCAAGGGCTGACAGAGAAGAGGGGCAAGAATGGCTGGGGAATAGGATGCCGGCCTAGCATTTGTGAGGCTCTTGGTTCAGTCAAGACAGACAGACAGACAGACAGACACACACACACACACACACAGAGAGAGAGAGAGAGAGAGAGAGAGAGAGAGAGAGAGAGAGAGAGAAAGAGAGACAGAGACAGACAGACACACAAAGAGAAACACAGAGACAAAAGAACAGAACATGTCTTCTTTCTTGTGAACAGATGCTAGAATCACAGAATCCTAGAAGAACAGGAAGGAACTGCAGAGACACAGCACAGCCCCTCAGTTCCTCCATCATGCAGCCAGCCCTGAGATCTCTCCACCATGTCTCCCTTCCCTGCTAGTTCTGCTGCGAGGGTTCCCTGGTTCCCCTCCCCCAGGGTGACCTTCACTATAGTACACCCAGGAGATCCTAGATCTGGGTGCATTTGTGAGTGTGTGTGTGTGTGTGTGTGTGTGTGTGTGTGTGTGTGTGTGTATGTATGTGGGCACGTGTATGTGTGAAAGAGAGTGTGTGTGTGAGCATATGTGTGAGCGTATAGGTGTGAGCGTATGTGAGCATATGTGTGAGCGTATGTGAGCATATGTGTGAGCGTATAGGTGTGAGCATGTGTGTATGTGTGTGTGTATGTGTGTGTGTGTGTGTGTGTGTGTGTGTGTGTGTGTGTGTGTATGGAGATTGAACATATCACTTTCCAACATGCCAAGCAAGAACTGTAACACTGAACTATATCAACAGCTCCCTCTTTACTTTTTGTATCTAGACAGGGTCTCACTAAATCACCCAGCCTGGCCTTGAACCTTCACCTCAGCCTCCTGGATATCTGGTGACACAGTCCTGCAGCATCACTAGTCCTAGAGTGGTAGCCAGCCTCCTACCACCCACCCCACCTCCACAGCATCCTCCAACATCACTTAACTCCCACCTAGGTTTAAGGCACATATTGAACATAGAAACACATTCAGACCCACCAGGCCCTGCAGGGGTCACTCCAGCTTCTAGCCTCTGGGGTTTGTGTTGACTTTGTCTTAGCCTCTCCCTCTCCTCCCAGCTTCTCTACAATGTTCATGAGTACTTCTTCCCACAAGTGGCCAAGGAATTTCTATTCCCTGCACGCATGCACGCATGCACACACGCACGCAGAATTGAAAAAATGCAGGCGAGCTGGTCTCCAGGCACCCAGTCTCCTAAGACAGGCCGGAATCTCATGAAGTTCATTGAGCATGTGAAGACAACCAAGTTTCCAGTCCTGCAATTCCATCGTTTTCAAACAGGCCAACAACTAGGCGCAGGTGTAACTGATAAAGCTACTTGAGTGACGTTCTCACGACCATCCAGGGGAGGGGAAAGGATGAGGATTCAGACTCGGCTTCCAGGGAGGCCAAAGACGTTGCCCTTTCCTAAGTCAACCCATCCGCTCACCAGCATGCGTAGCTTCAATAATGAGACAGTAGCAGATCATACTGGGTCAAGACTCAGCAGCCAAAGGCTTAGGCTGATGACCCACCATCACTGTGGGTGACCTGAGTCTGGGGCTCTCCACTCTGCTGTCCACAAAGTGAGTGGGGTGGGTTGGACGGGTCACGTCTGTGATTCATTCTCTCACATACACAACCCAGGTCCCAGGTGCCTCCTCACCAGTCACGGCCGTTGACAGTCATCTGTCAACCCCAGCTCATCCTCTCCCTCTCTCACAGGAGAGAGAGAGAGAGACAGATAGACAGGGAGAGACAGGGAGACAAAGCCAGGCATTGCTAGTCAAGTGCTACACCACTAAGCTTAAAGCCTATCGTATCTCCTAATTACCTATAATGTTCATCTCTTTGCACTTTCCTTCAAATCAAGCCTCTTCCTAGATCCTAAATAAATTTATTTTAAAGGGAATTTTAGGTCACAATCATTGTAAGTAAACTAGTATTGCTTGTGATAGACCATGATGTTTATAATAGAAGTGGAATAATCTCCAAACACCTAGCTATGAAATTTCAGCCTCTGAAGCCTCTGAACCTAAGCATGGGTCTCTTTGCTACAAGAAAAACCAAAAACAAAGACAAAGGCCAGCATGGTATACACACCTGTGACCCTAGGCCCTGAGAGGCCAGGGTACAAAGATCAAGGGTCATATAGCAAGACCCGTCACAGACATGATGACAGGAAAATGATAGATACTAAAAAGGACTCCCAACTTGAGGCTTGCTATTTGACACAATTGAAAAGATAGAAATAATGGAAAAGGGAAGTGAGTCAAACATATAAGGCTAGAGAGATGGCTCAGTGGTTAAGAACACTGGCTGCTCTTCCAGAGGACCCAGGTTCAGTTCCCAGCACCCACATGACAGCTTACAACTGTCTATAGTTCCAGGGGATCAGATACCCTCATACAAATATATGCAAGCAAACACCAATGCACATAAAATTAAATATATATGTATATATATACATATATAATATATATTATATAATATTATATATAATATATATTATATAAATATATATTATATATGATATATATTAATATATTATATATAATATATATTATATAAATATATATTATATATACATATAATATATACAGTACCAAAGCTCTGCTTTAGCCGGCCATCATTATCTGCCACGTGCCAGAAAAAGAAGATCTGAATCAGAATGATTAATTTCAACCTTTACTTCAAAAAAAAAAAAACAAAAGCAAGGCTCCTTTGAAAGTAGGACAGAGCTTCCCCCGGTTCCTTGGCACCTTCCCTGAGATGTCCTTGTAAGATCTACAGATTCCTTGGTCCTAGCCAGCAACATCCATTCCCAACAGCATGAAGTCACAGGCAGGCCTCCAAGATCTTCCCAGAGGCCCCTGGGAATCGTTCCTTGCCAGCATCTTTGGTCCTCATATACTGATGACTTCTCTAAGACGTGTCACCCGAGGCTGGCAGAACTGCCTGGCCATCTACTCACTAGATGGGCCACCGTGGGTCCCCGAGCCCGGCCCATGGATCATTATGGGCCTCAGATACTGTCTCTCTTAATTAGATGAGCATGGGCAACATGACAGAGACAGGTAGCCAAGGTCCCCCTGACCGTACTCCAGAGCACCCAGAGATGGCCGGAGTAGCGGTCAAGTCCCACCTGACGCATGGCGGGCAAAGCTAGGCTCTTGCTTGCTGACAGGGATGCTGGGCAGGGAGGCTCGGTTGGCCCGCTTCCTCAGGAGGACTCCGACGTTATTTCTGCGCGGGCTGCTCAGCCCAGTGGGCACAGATAGGGTTCCACTGCCTCGCAAAGGAAGGAGGCCTGTGAGGGAAAAAAAATCCTAAACTAAGCAGGCCCTCCACCTCACCGGCATCAAGTTTCCGTGGATACATGCGCATCAGCAGGTGACGGGGAGCGGATGTGACTCCTTGTCCTGTCTCAGGATGGGGAAGGGAGAAGTTGTGGGCAGCCCCTCTTTGGAAGGGTGAGAGCCCAGGAGTCGTCCAGGGGGCCCCCTGAGTGGAGATACCCACCCAGTACACCAGTACTCACACCCAGTACACCAGCACTCCTACACAGTACACCAGCACTCACACCCAGTGCACCAGCACTCCTACCCAGTACACCAGCACTCCCACCCAGTACATCAGTACTCACACCCAGTGCATCAGCACTCACACCCAGTATACCAGTACTCCCACCCAGTGTACTAGTACTCCTACCTGGTGCACTGGCACTCCCACCCGGTACACCAGCACTCACACCCTGTGCACCAGCACTCACACCCCGTACACCAGTACTCCCACCATACCTTCCTTTGCTGAGGTTCTCCATGCGCCCAGGCCCTGGGAAGCCAGCTCCGGCTCCCGCTCTGGCTCCTTTGCCCTCCGAAGCAGCTCCATCTCTCGCATCTGTTTCAGGCGCATCTTTTCCTGGGCAGACTTGGAAATGGTGAACTGGACCTGGGACACGGTCAAGGAGATGCCTGTTAACCCCGGGGGACACAACCAGTCTTTCTACACCTTCATTCATTCAGTCACGACGCAGAAGATGCGTCGGCCACTGTTCCAGAGGGAAGTCCTGGTCCCCCAGGAGCTTCGTGGAAAGGGTGGGGCACAGACAGCAGTCAGTGGGTCCCTAATGTCAGAGGGGATACGCTAGAAGAAAAGCACAGAAGCAGAGATGGCGGCTTTGAACCCGTAGATCGGCGACTCCCTTCAGGGTGAAGTTTCAGTGGAGACAAAAAGGGAGAGAGGCAGCAGGCCACGCAGTTTGGAGGAGAGAAATGTTTTAGCAGAATGCCCGCGAAGTCCCTGAGGTTGGGGTGTGCCTAGCCTGAGAGGGAGCAGCTTGAGTTAAAGCAGGCCAGGGAGTGGCGGGATGGCTGAGTTTTAGGGCCCACAGCAAGGGCTCAGGTTTTTCCTCAGAAGGACGTAAGAGGTCATTTAAAGTCAAGCACAGGCAGGACAGGATCCAACTTCCATTTGAGGAAAGCGCTTTCTCCAAAGGCTGTATTTTCATAACATTTTATCTCTAAATAGCTTGATATTCTTAAGAAGTTTGTAAAAATGGAGCCTGGTATAGTGGTGCACGCCTTTAATCCCAGCCCTCGGGAGGCAGAGGCAGGTGGCTCTCTGAGTTCGAGGCCAGCCTGGGCTACAGAGCGAGTTCCAGGACAGCCAGGGCTACATAGTGAGACCCTGTCTCAAAAAAAAAAAAAAAAAGCCGGGCGGTGGTGGCGCACGCCTTTAATCCCAGCACTCGGGAGGCAGAGCCAGGCGGATCTCTGTGAGTTCGAGGCCAGCCTGGACTACCAAGTGAGTTCCAGGAAAAGGCGCAAAGCTACACAGAGAAACCCTGTCTCAAAAAACCAAAAAAAAAAAGAAAAAAAAAGTGGAGGGGGAGAAGAAGTTATACAAATGCGATGAAAAACCCCCCCATGTGCCCTTCATCCAGCCTCCCCCAAGAATGATACCAACCACCATGGAACATTATGACTTCTGCTTCCCAAAGATCAGGCCGACTACTGCGCGGGAAGACTCAAGAGCATGGAAAACCGTTAGGGAATAATGGGACATCCACGTAAGAGGGGGAATATTGGGGAGGCCCACGGTAAGGGGAGAGCCTCGGAACACTGGAGCACAAAACGCTGGTTGCAAGTAGAGTTAGTTCTGCTGATATACAGAATATAGGGAGAGGGAGGAGGGGAAGCCAAGAGTGGACCTGGGATTGGGGGCCTGAGCAGCTGGGAATTGCCATTCACTGGGTGGAGACCCTGCGAGGTGAGGATTCAAAAGTAGGCAATGGCAGGTTTAAATACCTAATTAAATATTTAAGCGGCGATGCTGGAGGTAAGGGGGGGGGGGAGTCTTTTAGCCTGCTGTACCTTAGACACATGGTGCCATGGACTAGAGCACACATTCTGAGATAATTAAACAGCCCGGAGACCAGAGGACTGAGTCCCAGGGTCCTCCTCGGTGTCTCCAGGTCAGGAAGACGGAGGAGTGAACTAAGGAGGGAGATGAGCTGTCTATCATGCATGCCAGGAACATCTCCTTTCTCAGCTCTGTCTCTGGGTGGAAAGCTGAAGAGGGACATGTCACAAGCTGAGTCAAACGCGGGTGCCAGGCAGAAGAGGATTGAGACATGGCCTTTGGAACCTCGGTGGGGAGATGGGGAGTGGGGCCGCCAGGCTGCAGTGTACTCGGGAGAAACAGGAGTTGCGGGGTGAAGATGAAAAGGCTAACAGAGAGCCACTGGGCTGCCGGGAGTGATCTGGACTCAGGGAGAACGTCACTGATGCAAGGAAGCGGCCAAAGGCTAATGATGGAGCCAGAACAGAAGATGGCGGGCAAATGGGACCTTGGAGTTGGGATACTATGGCTGGGACAAAACCGCTTGTAATGTCCTGGCCTATGGAATGACTGCAGTGAGTGGCTGAGGCGGGCTGGAGAATAAAGTCAGGTCACACGTAGAATTTTCACAGCCACCCTCACTGGAGTGGGGCCCGGCCCTCATGTTGTCAGCAAGGTATCTCTGCAACAGCACACGCTCAGGGCAGGCCTTTCATGTCTGTTTCAGAGCCGATCTGCCATAGCATAGTTTTCAAAGGACAAACCTGAGGCTCCCACAACAATGACTAAATCCATCTCAACCAGGGAAGCCAAGCCACCTCCCCTTCAAGGTCACCTTCCCTGTGCAAGGTATTTGTCAGCCTGTCAAGTACAGCTTTGGCCCGAGAGCCTCTGAGTCAGCTGCCTCTCGGCTGCTATCTTGGGGGTCAGTTCAAATTACTCAGCCTGGTTCATCTAAGCCTCCTGTCCTCTTCCCAGCATCCCGCTCCCTTTCAGCCCACATGCGACCTTCTTCTGTCCTTCCTCCTCTTCCTCCATCTGCATTCTTCCCTGTTCCCAGTCCCCACCCTCATCCTCCGCTCCCTCTCCGTTTCTCTTGCTCTTTACAGCCCTCCTGCCCAAACTGTCCACAGGTTCTGGCCTTAAGGGCTTGGGGAAACTGCTTTGGCCATCCTTGGCTCTGCCTCATCCCCACCAGCTGGCCCCACACAGCAGATTTTAAAGCATGCTTGCATCCAGCCAGCTGGACCTCAGCTTCTTCCTCCTGTCTCTCGCCTGGTAGTACCTTGGCGCTGGACTCCTTCTGGTCTTCTTCGGTCACCAGGGAGTGGGCTTCTTTGGCATGGCTGGAGGCAGGCTGTGACGAAGCCAGGGACTTTGGGGGGCCTTCGGCAGACTTGGCTTTGACAGCTGGGACCAAAGGCTTTGGCTCTGAGAAGTCAAGAGCAGGGACAGAGCTGAGGACAGTGGCACCATGGGCCGTCAATGGGTCCCTGACCCTGTGGCTGATGGACTTGCCTATGCAAGCTCTCGGTCCTCGGTCCTTCTGGCCCACATTTCCCTGGTGGGGAAGTTAAGTTTATTCTCCAGAGTAGCATTGCCAGGGATGTCAAGGACCATGCCATTCTCCCTTCATTCATTCACTCATTCATTCATTCAGAAAGCAAGCACTGAGTGTTTTATTCTAAGAAGGGGAGAGGGCCTGAAAACAGAGTCAAATAAAACACACCTGTCAATCATTTTACACCACTCCAGCAGAACTAGAAGGGGCCAGAGAATTTTTTAAAACTAGACCAACATTCTCCCTTCACGGATGGGAAAACTGAGGCCCAGCAACCTTCATTTCCAAATATCATAGAATCTCATCATTTTTTTTTGTTTTTTTTTAAGTAGACGGATAGAGATGGGTTCCTCAATTTTCTCCTGCCCCTAAATCTAGTCATCCATCACCTTGAGAGAGCCAGCTAACCAGGGGTTCACTGGAACTGGGGCTGCCATCTGGGGATGCTCAGGACTGGAAAGGGCATTTTGTGTCTGTGTTTCTACGCAGCTCTTTGGTCACAGTTCCTCTGCCTCACCCATGTCCGCATGAAGGGTCCCTCTGCTTGTGGCAGGGTGGAAAAGGGCTAAGACGACGCAGATGTTCAGGGGCCCACTGCTCAGGACAAGGTCTGTGAGAGCGCCACAAGCTGTGAGACACCATGGCAGCCCTTACTGTATGCCACTTGCAATGTCACCCCCAGCTGACAGCCAGAAACAAATTGTGCTCTAAGATCTTGTATATATCCAATTTCTCGCCTACACCCCAAAGGGACACCTAGAAAGCCTTGTCTGACAGGCTGTCCCTGTAAATAGGCACCTGGTGACATGGTCTCCTGGCCCAAACACCCATGCTAGCCATCTGAGGGCTAGCTCATAAAAACATACGGGGTGTCATGTGCATCCCCTCAGGCACATCCCACACAACTGAGCCAGGGACACAGGAGAAGCATCTGCCATTGAGGTGTCCCCCGCTAGGCCTGCCTCTCAGGCCCAGCTCGGTGTCCTGTCCCAGAGCGTCCTGGACAAACAGCCTGGCACTCTGCCGGCTGCCTCACCTCGCTGAGCTGATTAGTCAGGGACCTGCCAGGAAGTTGCTCACCCTCCCGCCACTCAGCACAGCAGCCTGAGCTCAGAGTGCCCCTCCTAGCCTGTGGCCTCTTTTCCTAACCCCTAATCACTCTCCGCCACAGCAAAGCTTTGCTTCACCCCATGCCCTCTCCACGGCAGATCATCAACCCCAAAGGGACGACCTTCAGCGTTCATTCCCCCCTCCCTTCTCCCTCCCTCCTCCTTTCCCTTCTCCCTCCTCCTGGAAAGCTGCCCTCCCCTCCCCCACATCCACCCTCAGGTTGGCCCTGCTCCCCTGACCTTTGAATCTGCTGACAGCAACTGTATGAGGTTTGCAGGAGGTGGTTTAATGTCTCGCTCTGTCCAGCGAGGATATCTCTCTACGCTTAGCACAGAGCAAGAGGCCTCTGCTTGGTGTCTCAGGCCCACTCTGCCCCGATGATGCCACCCCAATGCACTTCTGACCGGGTCGTCTCCCAGGCTCTGAGAGCAGTACTGTGAGCCTCAAGGTGGCCTGGATCAAACTTCTCAGCCTGGTTCACCTGGTTCATCAAAAAGGAACAGCGTATCTCCCTCGTCTGGACGGTCATGAGCTACATGAATTGACGTGTATCCTGGTGCTGAGTAGAGTGGATGCCATAAGTACTATTCCAGCCTTCCTAGTTGCTGGCACAGGCTTGTCACCGCTCTATCGTGGGGTGACATCTTCCCCATCCATCTGTGAAATGAGGGGCCCTCGGGTCTCCCCTGGCCTAATTCCATAACCCAGTCCATGGGTGGCCAAGAAGCAGAAACAGGATGAGTGCTCATGGGAATACGTACCCAGAGATGTGGGGGTCTTCTCCAGAGGCCCATTCTCGCAAGTCAATCTTAAAGGAAGAGAGAGAGAAAAGAACTGTATGAGATCCGGTTAGCCAGAGACACCGGGGCGAGAAGCCTGGGGTTGCTCCAAGGTGGGGAGACAGTGAGATGGACAGAGAGATGGGGCTGGTTTCCCTGCCAGAGATGGAGCTCCTTACACAAAGACTAGGTTGGTTGGTTATCCACCAGGCCAGGCTGGGAGTCAGGCACTGTGCTAGGCGGTTCCCTGGCTGTGAAACCATGTTTCCTAGGTAACAGCATCCACATGGAAACTGCTGTCTTAAACTAGAACCATGTCACCAGGCGGTGGTAGTACACGCCTTTAATCCCAGCACTCGGGAGGCAGAGCCAGGCGGATCTCTGTGAGTTCGAGGCCAGCCTGGTCTACAGAGCGAGATTCAGGACAGGCACCAAAACTACACAGAGAAACCCTGTCTCGAAAAACCAAAAAAAAAAAAAAAAAAAAAAAAAAAAAAAAAAAAAAACCCTTAGACCCATGTCTGACTCTACCCAGATGGAGGACCTAGGACTTCTCCCTCAGCTCCTGTCACAGCCCCTGCCTTGGCCTGTGCTTCATGGCAAGTGTTTTAGCTGCTAAGCTGCCTCTCCTTCCCCCTCACTGCTCACCACACTTTTTAAAGATGTATGTACATGCTGTACAGGCCTGTTTCTATCAGTGTTTCGTTGTGGGGGTACATGCATGGAATGGTGCGTGTGCAAGTGTGTGTGCCCACGTGTGTCTGGAGGCTCTGGAGGAGATGTGGGGTGTCTCCCTCCACCACCCTCCACCTTACGCTTTGAGGCAGGGTCTCTCCCTGGACCCAGAATTCACTGCTTCGGCTGGGGTGGCTACCCAGCTTGCTCTGAGGAGCCCGTCTCCACCTATCACATACGGGGGTCATAGGATGGGCCGTGATGGCCACCGGATTGCACGGGGTTCTAGAGATCCAGTTCTCATGTTTATACTGCAAATGTTTTACCTGCCAAGAAGCCATCTCCCCAGCTCTGGCCTTCGGAAGTCAGAGCTTGTCTAATCCCCCCACCTAAGGACCTTTGATGACACCTACTTGCTTCAAGAGAGGGGTTACACCCCTCGGGAGGGCACTCACTCATAGGCCCCTCAGACAGGCGGAACCTACCTTCAGCAGACTCTTTGCAGCTTCCTAAATGCCTGTCATTCCTCTGTGTGTATCTTTCTCCTTCATCTTACATTGTCTCTCCTTCAAAATTCCACCAAGAAATCACCCCAGCTTGATTGAGACGCTTTTCTATTGAGCCTCCCAACATGGCAGGCAACCTTCTGCCTGGCAACCTCTGGACTTGGACTCAATGATTTGCACACAAGTCTCTCTTATCCCCCAAAGACTTATTCACCCTGGTTTCCAAAGCACCTTGTAGATAGTAGGCACTTAATAGTTTTAAAGTAAATAAATGATTAGGTGGATGAATGAATAATGAATGAATGAATGAATGAAGTGGCAGTAGAGTGAATTTCCCATCCGTTTTCTAGGCAGCCTTACAGAATTACAGATGGACAGCAGAAGACAGGTGTTTTTTCTGTGTGACTAATTCATGCCAGGCACCGAGCTTAGCATCACAGCTTTTTGAGATACGGCCCTTGTCCTATAAAGTGCCAAGTTAAAGAACAGGATGAGGTTTAAACCAGACAAAATAAATAAGATGAACCAACATAAAAAGAAACAAAAATCAATTTAATTGGCCAAGATTTGTTAGTTCAATCAATGAAACAGTGGAAGGGAGGTGGGTGGGGGTGGATAGGCAGTCCATGTCATGCGGACAAAGCCGAGGTGGCCACTTCCTGTCCTTGCCAGCCACAAAAGCCAGGTGAGGCAGGGGTGGAGGACAGTGCTGTTGTGCAGGACAGAAAAGGGCCACGTTGGAAGTGAGGCTCCGGCTCGGGAGTCGGCACACCCACAGAGGCGTGAGGCGGACCCCAGATATAGCACAGGAGGAGGGCGAGGTCAAACCAAGCCGACTCCTCTCAGAGCTGCCGGGGAGGGGTGAAGGGAGGAAAAGGTCATAGAAGGGCTCCGTGGGGACTGAAAATGGGAGGGGGGGCTGGAGAAGGCAGATCAGGACCTTTGGGGTGAAGTCACTAAGCAGCTCTAAGTGCAAAGCTGGAGGGAATGACCCGGGACAAGAACCAGGTGGGAGCTTCTGGGAATTCTGTTGGTATCGGGAGGGGCAGTCTGTGAGGGACCAGAGCCAGACTGCTGAGGGTGCAGGCAAAGGGCAGCTCCTCCATGGAAGGGCAATTTGGGGAAGCACAAGCTGCCTCACGTTGCCATTGTAATATGCATTCCCTTTTCCCTGCACTTCCTCTAAGCCTGACCAGCATCTGCCATGAGAAACCAGAGGTTCCCAGTGAGAGCGTGGGTCTCCAGGGAGAGGCCAGGCCACAGCAAAGTCACCCAGAGCCCCCTGGGTCCTGGAGGTCATGGGCACAGGTAAAGACTCCAGAAGAAAAACCAGAAATTTTGAGGATGGGTAAATTTAAGTGACAGATGAAAGGGAACATGTAAGAGACTGTAAGACTGCCTGGAAGTCACGGGTGTAAAACCAGAGAGGAGAGGAAGGAGAAAAGTGTGAGGGCTGGCCATAGTCCAAAAGATACGAGAAAGTGCCGGGCAGTGGTGGCACACACCTTTAATCCCAGCACTCGGGAGGCAGAACCAGGTGGATCTCTGTGAGTTCAAAGCCAGCCTGGTCTATATAGTGAGTTCCAGGACAGGCACCAAAAATACACAAAGAAACCTTGTCTCAAAAAACAAACAAACAAAAAAAGATAAAAGAAAGTCAAGTCACGAGCTGGGAGGAAAGGCCTTGGGCAGAGCGAGGACTCTACCATTAATGCTGCAGAGAGGAGAGGAATCTGGGCACGAGGAGGAATGTCCGACCGTAAGGAAGGCCAGTCTGGAGGAGCAGGTGAACCACACGTGTGAGTGAAAATGGAAGAGAGCTCCCACCCAGGAGCAGGTGCATGGACACGTTCCCACATCCCATAGAGGCTGGAGCACGTGGGTGTGCACAAAGGGCACGTGGGTATGTACAGAGGAGAAGGCAGTTCAGGAAACAGAAGATCAAGGAAGCCAGAGAGAAATGGGAGACTTTGGGACATCAGGCCAAAGAAATGTGGAAGGAGGGATGTGACCACTCTATGTAGAAGTTTAAGTGAGAAAAGTCCCCCATAGTCTCGGCATTCAGAAACTTGGTCCAGAGTGGGTGGCGATGTTTGGATAGGTTTAGGAGATGTGGCCTTGCTGACAGAGCTATGTCACTTGGGGGCAGGCTCTGGGGTTTCAAAAGCTTTGTGCTATTCCCAGTGTTCTCACTCTGATTCCTGCTTGAGGCTCAAGATGTGAGCTCTCAGCATTTTGTACCACCATGCCCAACGCTTCCCCGCCATAAGGGACTCTTACTCCTCTGGAACTGTAAGTCCAAATAAACTCCTTTATAACTTGCCTTGGCCCTGTGGAATTTTATGATAGCAACAGAAAAAGAGATTAATACACCATACTAGGAGAGCCAGGATCATGCTTAGTGAGCATACCCTCACACTCACATACATTCAGAGACACATACACTCACATGTATGTATACATACTCATACACACACACACAAACATGATCACAGACATACACTCACAGACATGTGCATATGAATTCTTGCTCACTCACTCTGACATGTCTGGGCTGGCCACTGGAGGCTGAGAGCCATTTAGAAGGCTCTGCCTGCCTGTTTTCTTTACAAAAAGATTCATAACTCAGAGCTTCTGCCTGAACTGTTTCTGGGTGTGACGACCTCTTTTTAAGTCTAAAAGTTTTACGGAAAACCCATACGCTCACACATATGCATACACAAACATGCCCACACATGAGTATACATTCATATGCACGATAATGGTGGTGGTTTTAGTATATCAGTTAAGAAAATACATAATAATAGAGATCTACCATAAACTTGATCTGCCCTAAAACAATTTGTATTTCATTCATCACTATGGCAACCATAGACATGAAGAAACTAGAGAACAGGATGCCCACTTCTCTTGTCAAGTATGCCTTCATGGACCAGAGAAGCTCCAACATCAGCGCTATGGCCTCCCCAGGTCTGGGGTTCATGGGTGGGGCATTTTACCCTTTCCACACGTGGTAACTCCAAGCTGTGTCTGCCATGGTGACTCAGCAATGGGGAGCCCAAGGGAATTTGGGGGTGAAGGGGGTGCACAAGCTACAGGAGAGATGACTACAAACAGACATGAGATTTGAAGTTGGCCCCTTACCGAGTCTGTGGGGCCCTTGGTCCGGTTAGCACATCCTGGCCTGGACCCAAGGGGCTGGGCAAGGAGTCAGGCCTGCAGGAAGAGGTCCCCGTGGGCAGCTGGGCCTTCGGAATGGGCGGGATCACGATGCCTCCTAGAGACTTGTGCATCTTCTCATCATTGCAGTGCAGGTACTGCCTGGAAATCTGTACCTGGGAGGGGAAGGGAGCCTGGGCCTCGGAAGCATGACTCACCATACGTTCAGCTCCTAGTAACCTCACACAGTGTCTCCTGCCAGAAGCCTGCTGGGGAGGAATGCTGGGAAATGCCTTTCGCTTCCCTTTTCAGTCTCCTAGCCTCACCCCAGCCCCTCTGGAAAGGTCAGTCCTTCCCAGCCACTCCAGGTGGGAAGAGCTGACAAGCTCCTCTGTTGTTTTTATTATCATGTGGATTTGTTTTGTCTTGTTTTTTTTGTTTGTTTGTTTGTTTTTTGTTTTTTCGAGACAGGGTTTCTCTGTGCAGCTTTGCACCTTTCCTGGAACTCACTTGGTAGCCCAGGCTGGCCTCGAACTCACAGAGATCCGCTTGGCTCTGCCTCCCGAGTGCTGGGATTAAAGGTGTGCGACACCACCGCCCGGCCTTGTCTTGTTTTTGAAACAGGGTTTCTCTGTGTAGCTTTGGAACCTTTCCTGGAACTCACTCTGTAGCCCAGGCTGGCCTCGAACTCACAGAGATCCACCTGTCTCTGCTTCCCAAGTGCTGGGATTAAAGGCATGCGCCACCACTGCCCCGCTGTGGATTTTTTTTTTTTTTTTAATCTTCTCATTTCAGAAGAATCTTTGACCATCAGAGCTGGAAGGGACCCTCTAAAACACCCAAAGCTCTGCTTTTACAAATATACAAAACAGGGCCAGGAAGAGGTTTTATTGGCATTAAACAAGAGATGACCAGAAAACCAGGCAAATCCTAGAGTCATGAATACCAAGGCAATCCTGGGGGCCACCAACTCCAGGGCAGACAGTCTGGTAGCCCCTGTATCTTTCAGGCAGCCCCTTCCCCAAAACTTTCAGGCCAGCTGTTGAGGTCTGGAATGAAGGCCTGGAGTCCCTCTCAATGCCATCCTGATCTAGAGGGCTGTCCTGAGACACTTAGAGAGATGCACAGAGCATGGGCCAAGTGTTAATAAAGGAAAGAAAAGCAGATATGGTAACCGCAGTAAAGCCCCAGAGCTGTGGCGTCTCTTTACCTCCTGGGCACTGGTTCCCGAGTCCTGGAGATGCTGTCTGGCCCCAGGAGGGTCCAGGTCCTTCTCCTTGACACTGCTGGCCTCAGGGGTGGTGGGGATGCTCTGGATGGGAGGCATTGGCCTGGCCACCCTCAGCAGCCTCTGTGAGGTGGTACGGGGGATGGTACTCCTCAGAGGAACTCCTCTGGGGCCTCCCCCAGGATCTGAGCAAGGGTAAGACAGGAAATGAGTTGGTTAGTACCTGGATCACAGGGAGCAGAGGGGGACTGCCATGCTAACCTAGGCCTTGTGTCTCGGGAGAAGGAGGGATGACGAGGGGAGAGAGCGGGGCTCTCTCCAGCCCTATGCTTGACCCCCACCAAAACACCAGATAAGCAGCGGGTTTTGAGGGTCCGTTTTCATTTCCATAGAACTTGGTAGAAATGAAAACCAAGGTCAAAGTTGGAATGGATGGAAGGACAAGAGCCGTGTTGGCCTAAGAGAGGGGACAGCTGGCCCAGGCTGGAAGCTGTGTGACGCTGCGTGTTCCTAACTTCAGATCTAAAATGTCCCTCCTCAGACAGTTTGGAACACTGTCTCCCCAGCTGGCTGTGCTATTTGCAGCAACCGTGGAGGCTTTCGGAGATGAGGCCCAGCTGGAGGAGGGAGGAAATAGGTCACTCGGGAGAGGCCTTTGAAGGTCACAGTCCAGACCCTGGGTCCAGCCTTGGGCTCGGCTTCCTGGTTTGTGAGCGGCCTCAGACACACGATGCACACCCACTGCTCTGAACGGAGCCGCCCCCACCTGCCTTCCCCACCACGGCTTGAGGCTGTGAACCAAAATAAATCTTCCTTCCCTTCCATTGTTTCTGTTCTGTGTGTTTCTGTTCAGAGCTGTGAAAGTAATAATATATCCACGAAGACTCAAGGAATGGACTCCATAGAATGTCAGCCGTGGGGCCTGCTGAATCCCAGTCATTCTGTGTACTGACACAAAATGCCAGTCTGGTGCCAGGCAGACACAAAGGGGCTAATCAACTTCTTCCCCCTCTGCACTTCTTCTCCAGCTACCGATGTGGGGTAGAGTTGCCCTGACACTCCTAACCTAGACTAACAGACACGCTGCCCCTCTTCCAGCATCTGTTAGGGTTTCTTCTCCTCCCCACCTCCTATGCATCCCACAAAACCCCACCCCATCAGTAGAAGCCCACTCACCAGCCCGAGTGGACCCCCCCCCCAAGAGGCTGAACACCTGCTAATCCTCATAGCCTGGGTGGCCTGGAGTCCTTGACCTCAGGGTGGCGGGTGATGACGGGGTCATGGCTCACCTTGAGAAGACGCAGCCATGCCTTCCGAGAGCCGCCTCTTCTTGAGCTTGTCCTTAATCTGGATGGTGTCTCGGGCCACACTGCTGGCCTCTGATTCCAGGGAGGGGATAGCTGCCACAGGGTGAGGCCCCAAGGGCAGAGCTCCGAGGTTCCTGGGGTAGCCATTCCTGGCCGGCCAGCCTTTCAAAGGAGTATCCAATGGGAGGCGACTCTGGTCCTTGTGTCCACTCAAGAGCTGTGATGGCTTCTCACTGCTTAGCGGGACACTTGACCCTGGCTGCAGAGAGGCTGAGAGAGACAGAGACACGATGGCCTCTCAGCCAAGACCCAAGGTGGCACCAGACACCAGCAAGCTGGTTAGTATTGTGTCCAGGGAATAGTCAGTCATATGCCCAGTGAATCCTAGTCATTCTGTGTTTCTGTCGTTCCTGGGGACCATTTGTAGATCAGTGCTGCCATGAGACACCTAACCCTGAGTGAGACCCATGTCATGAAGTCTTCAGGGAATAAAAGGGGATCTATAGGCAGCAGCCTTGTTGCAGAATGGGTAAGGGATGCTAAATACCTAGGAAAAAGTCTGTCTGCCCTGGGAACATGTAGTCGTATTTGTTCCGCCCATGACTAAAGGTACAATGCCAAGAAGTACCACCTCCTTTGGGTCGTATAGCCCAAGGTCATGGGCGGAGCAAATGCCACTACAGGACCGTGTCCACCGGGCTCCAGGATCCAACCTTTGAACACTGGCAACAATATCCAACGTGGATCCAGAGGACAAGCTGGGTCTTCAAAACAAGTCACCCTACATGTAGACTTTGAGTCATGCAATTTCTCATTCCTCCAGCATTTAACAGGCACTGTCCGTGTACAGAGCACTGTCCAGACGGTGGAGGGACAGAGATGAGTGGAACACAGACTTTGTGATTAAGGGACTTTCAATTAGAGGAATATGATACGCTGTGAATAGGTTCAAGGGAAATATGCGATGTGCCCTGAGTTACAGAGAGAAATGTTCCATGTGCTCACTGTGTGAGTTGTGATGTAGAAGGCGTTGGTGAACCATGGGGCCCCGAGGAGTCCTAGGACCTGGGAGAGCAAGGGGAATAGTGGACAGGGAGCTTGCAGAAGCTCTGCCACACAGTTTCACTTGGAATCCCTGGACATAAGTCCTAAGACCTGACCTTCAGGCTGCAGAGGTAGGGCTGGAGCTGGAGTACAACCCAAGGACCACCAAACTCCCCGACCAGCCACAACCCTGAGAGGACACAAGTCCCCAGAGCCATGGAGGCTTCCACTCAGAGCAAAGGGACTGAGCTCTGCCCTAGACAGTCTACAGCTAGACTGGAGCCGAAAGTCCAGGAGCAGAAGGTGACAGGGAGTCAAGGCAAGCATCAGACCAGGGCTGCCATGTTCGTGATTCCACCTCCTACTTCTCATGTTTGGTGCCTTCTTAACCCAAGATGCAGGCCCCTGGGGAGACCGGCCCTGGCTTGCTGGAGTTTGAGGGGTCCCAGATTCCCAGAAGAGCTAATCCATACTGTTTGAGCCCACCAAGGTTTCTTAGTGGCTTTACCCAGCAGGACTGCATTAAAAGGATGATTGGGCCACGGGCCTGGGTACCAGGTGTTTGGAAGGGTCTACACCTGGCTGTATCCAGCAGGGGGAGGTCTTTTGCCTTGCCCCTTGGCATTGTTATAAAAAGCCCTTGCCGGGCGCTGGTGGCGCACGCCTTTAATCCCAGCACTCGGGGGGCAGAGGCAGGCGGATCTCTGTGAGATCAAGGCCAGCCTGGGCTACAGAGTGAATTCCAGGAAAGGTGCAAAGCTACACAGAGAAACCCTGTCTCGAAAAACCAAAAAAAAAAAGCCCTTTTTGACTAAAGTTCTGGGCTGGTGGGTTTTGACCCAGGCCCTCACGGGGCTATCCTGTGTTTCTGTCTTTCCTCTCGTCGGCTAGGTATCTCTTTCAATCTAAATATTCTTCACTTCTTCCTGCTCAAGAGTACCCTGGTCGTAAAAGTGGGGGCTGGTCCCCGACACATACTGAGAACACCACTTTCCCATACCTGGGGTCTCTCTCTAAGACCCTGATCCTCTAAGGAGACTTGTTTTGTCTGTTTCTACCTTTTGCTTAAGCTTTTTGTTTGGATGGTTCCCTTTTTGGTTTTGTTTAGTTTGGTTTTCTTCTCCTCTATTCCTTAAAATAATTTTTAGGCCGGGCGGTGGTGGCGCACGCCTTTAATCCCAGCACTCGGGAGGCAGAGGCAGGCGAATCTCTGTGAGTTCGAGGCCAGCCTGGAAAGGCGCAAAGCTATACAGAGAAACCCTGTCTCTAAAAAAAAAAAAAACCAAAAAAAAAATAATAATAATTTTTAAAACTAGGCATCACGCCGGGCGGTGGTGGCACACGCCTTTAATTCCAACACTCGGGAGGCGGAGCCAGGCAGATCTCTGTGAGTTCCAGTACAGGCACCAAAACTACACGAAGAAACCCTGTCTTGAAAAACAAAAAAAAAAAACCCTAGGCATCACTCCACACATATAAAAGTTGGTATATAAATGTTTTGTCAGATTCAAATGGTCACAAGTGTATACTTTCCAGCTTTTAATTTTTTTTTTCTTTTAGATCGTCTTGTGTAACCCAGGTTAGCTTCCAACTCATTGTGTGGCTGAGGATGATTTTGAACTCTGGTTCTCTGCTTCCCCCACTGTGCTAAAATTAGTCTCTAGGAGCACTTAAAACAAGGGCCACGATACAAAAACACCTGCTATAGTTTGAGACTATCCAAGCATCCAGATACCACGGCATCCTCCTCCAGGCTGGGTTCCAGCTCTGTGGTCAGTGGCCTTGACTGGGTAGTTTCTAGAGGATCATCTCCCATCCCATGCCAAAGACCCCAGAGAGGCCACCAGGGCCTTTTGGTGTGACCAAGTCACCAGGCCAGGTTCTCACCTTCACCGTAAGGGAGAAGACTCGCGTCGATGCTTCCAGGTGGGGGCACGCGGAGCCCAGCACTAGTCCGAGGAACACTCCCACAGTACACAGCCACAGGAGCCAGGACTTTGGCTGGGAACAGAATCACAGGATAACGGTACCTTAGAGTCCTCTGGGGCCCAAACTAGGGTATAAAAGAAGAATAGGAGTACCCACACCCACTATCACTCTCCCCCTTGGGGTCTCTGCTAGAAGAACCAAGGGCAGATCCTGGTCCTGGTCCTGACCCCAGAGCCTGGTCCACTGATCCAGCCAGGCAATGACCTCAAACAAATCCCACAAACCCTAGCAGCCCCGGCCTCGATAGCATCCCTCTCTCATCAAATCCTGCCTGCTTCCTCCCTCATGCCTGCTTTCTCCCTCTCCGTCTGCTTTCTATCTCCCTCTGGCTTTGGGTCGAGCCCTTTCGATATGTTTTCTTCAGCCTCCTTCAGAGTCCCTCTCCTCCAGCAGCCAGTGAAACTGATCCCCGCTGACCACCGTCCTGGCTTCTGTCACAGTACCTCGCAGGGCTCGCCCTGGACCCGCCCCCCCAGCACCCATTACAGATAACTCCCTTACCAGAGAAGCCCCGGCCTTGGCAAAGCCCCGGGTTCAGAGCATCCCTTGCCTGCCTTGCCCTTAGAAGGCCTCGAGCACTGATCTCCAGTGCTCCCCCCACGGCTTCCCAGGTTTAGCAAACGGCACCCTTCATTTCCTAGTGCCTGCACCATGCAGGGATTCTGGCCTGTACACATTGACCCAGAGGGTAGCAAGGCTGACCCGGTCCTCCCCTCAAGGAGACTGGGAGGTCAGTGACAGACAGGTGATGGAGAATGAGCAATAATGACACAGTAAGCCTTTGTAAGGGACAGAGATGAGAAGGCTTCCCAGTCAGGAAAAGAAGAGGGAGGTGGCTAGGGGGCCGCCCCTTTAAGAAACCTTCGTCAAACCTACTACTACTATTCTGCTAAAGAAACAGCAATAAATGACTCCTGTTGAAATGGTGCTACATTTCACACCCATAGATCAGATCTCTCATCAGAGAAACTTCTTTTTTTTTTTGGTTTTTCGAGACAGGGTTTCTCTGTGTAGCTTTGCGCCTTTCCTGGATCTCGCTCTGTAGACCAGGCTGGCCTTGAACTCACAAAGATCCGCCTGCCTCTGCCTCCCAAGTGCTGGGATTAAAGGCGTGCTCCACCACCGCCCGGCGAGAAACTTCTTCTTGAAGTAGATGGGATTTAACACAGAGACCCACGACTGGACAGTGTACAGACAGTGGCTTTGGAACACTCAACCCTAAATGAGATGTCTTCATCAAATCCCTCCTTTCAAGGCTCAGGGATCCACATGGAAGAGGAGGTAGAAGGGTTGTAAGAGCCAAAGGTGGTGGACGACCCCAAGAAAACAGCACCTTCCACACCCAGCAGGGCTGAGACACAGCTGAACTCAACTGAGAGACTGAGTCAGCACACACAAGACCTGTACAGGTTCAAACCCGATAGAATCCCAGCGCCGGGAAGGGGAACTGGACACGGAGTTAAGTGTTAGGACACCTGACCAAGTTAGGACACCCCTAAGCGGCAAGCTATTGCAACTGGTGCCTGATAGGAAAGGGAAAATCCGTTTTCTCCAATGGAGTAAAACTGACCACATCAACCACGATCTACAACAGGCTCCCATGCTCAGGAGCAGTTGGTGGTCGACACAAAACGAACTCCGTGGTTTGTAGTTGTTATTTATTGCTGTGGGTTATTTGTTTCATCTTGTTTTGTTTGGATTTTTTTTGTCTTCTTCATTTTTTCTGTTTGTTTTTATTCTTTGTTTTGGTTTTGAGAGAGAGAGGAGAGAGAGAGAGAGAGAGAGAGAGAGAGAGAGAGAGAGAGAGAGAGAGAGAGAGAGAGATTGAGATCATGGAGTTGGGTAGGTAGAGAGGTAGAGAAGATCTCCCCATGCTACCTTCTTTCCCAAGGTCACCATACACCCCCTATGCCTGGGCCCATCCAAGGTTGGTAGTAAGTCCACTTGACAGTCATCCAGTTCACCTGGGGCAGGGGGACATTGCTCAGTTTCCACCAGAAACCGGAATGCCTGCACTGTCTCCTGACCCGGCTACCCACAGGCTCACAACCATAAGATGGAATCAACCCTTCAAGGAACCAACCCACTGTGTCTGAGGGCAGACACAAAGCCAGCTGGAGGCCCCGGGCACTCCAAACCCCTGCAGGCCAGGGAGCTTTGCAGACAGTCAAGGCAACTGGAAGTCAGGACATCCGGTATCAGCATGTGGCCAGCCACCACCTAGCTGCATCTCCCCAGCAGAGCGTGACCCCTGAACTATCCAAGGAATGTATGTTCCCAGCCCATCAAGTTCCCCTACCTGGAGGGACATCATCCCGGGTGTCCATGCCCTGGGCGGGGAAGGTGCCCACCAGGCTGTCTGAAGGTGGCAGATGTCCCTGGGCCCTGAGTGTAGTCAGGGGTCCAAAGGGTGCTGGCCTGTGACATCCAGGGCCCTGTGTACAAAACACAAGAAACAAAACACTTTTAAACCCTCTGTGGCAATCCACCAGAGCTAAAGCCTGGCTGAGATGAAAATATCAATGGCAGGCCCAGGAACGCCCGGTCTTTTGGGTCCTTTGTCCTCTCTCAGAAAGGCCCCAGTTCCCGAGTCCCAAGGCCATGTGACCCTGGAGAGGAGTTCATTATGAGGAGTCTCAACGGAGCCCAATCAACCTGTCACCCCTTGTCACTTGCACATGGCACCTTCAAGCCTCAGGGGATGTGTAATCCTGTCACTCTTTTCTAGTACTTTCTATTTCCTTCCAAAGCCCTTTCCCCAGCAGCTGCCTGGGAGCCTGTGGCAGATGCTGCTCCTCAGCTCACGTTTGGGGCGTTGGCAGGGTCTCCTCAATACTTGTGCTCCAGGTTTTTGTTCCTGTTTTTCGGGTTAGGTGTGCGCCAGCAAGAAGAGCATGGTGCTCGCTCTCTGCTCATTGAACAAGCTACACCTCTAACGCTCTCGGCCACCTTGACCATTTTGTTTACCTCAGCTTGGCCACTCTGAGCCTCTTCCCCGCCTCTCTCAAGCCTTCGGGGTCAGCCATCTTGCCCCTGACTGGACTTCACTTTCTCTTTGACAGGGGTCTCACTGCGGGTTCTGCGAGTCCACACAGGTTTATGCATGCCTCCTTCACACAGGGTGACAGACGGAGGCTGGCCTTGGCCTCACCTGATTAGACGCAGAGTTGGGCCTCTCAAGTGTCATTCCTGAGAGTGTGTCCCTCCAGATGCCGTCTGGGGACAGGCAAGAACACTGTGCCAGCATCCTTTTGTTGAGCAACAAACCCCAGCTCAGGAACCAAGAAACCTGCCGTCTGCCTGGAAGACAGCCTGCCACAGGCCCTGCCCCAGCCCCAGGGGAATCCCTGGCAATGTCTGGCCCAACAGGTTGAATGAGGCTCAGTCAACTGCCCAGACCCAGCTCTGATCCAGCTTGTCCCGCTGCCTCGCACCTCAAGCCAGTTGGGTCCTGTGTCCCAGAATTTTCCTCAGTGACTACCAGGATGAGAAAGATATAACCACATAGCGGTTCTTCCGAGGCAATGAGGAAGATTCTATTCCACAGAGACAACACTCCACCCTTCAGCCAGAGAGCCGAGAAAGAGGCTCACCATACTACCCAGGCCACCAGCTTCCCTGGAAGGCCCAGGACCACTCTAGGCCTAAATGAAAGCCCAGGACCTGGAATCTGGAGCCTCAGAGGCCCGAAGGGTTGACTCTCATCAGAGGATGCACTGTCTGTGGACAGTCAAGGTAAATAAGCCATATTTATCTACATTTGTGTTCGCAACCATGGCAGAAGATCTCCATCACCTATAGTCCGATTAAAATTACAGATCAAAGGCCGGGCGGTGGTAGCACATGCCTTTAGTCCCAGCACTCGGGAGGCAGAGGCAGGCGGATCTCTGTGAGTTCGAGGCCAGCCTGGTCTACAGGGAGAGTTTCAGGACAGGCTCCAAAGCTACACAGAGAAACCCTGTCTCATAAAACAAAACAACAACAACAAAAAATTTACAGACTGAGACACCACCACACAGCCCCTTCAACACACACACACACACACACACACACACACACACACACACACACACACTGAATTATTCTAGTAAGCAGGCTACAAGGCTGTGTCTGTCACTTTAAGTCCAAAGTGATTTTTGGAGTGATAACTCAGACAGGACTAAGCCCACTGGCCTACAGTTCAGGTCCATTCTATAGTAAGAGCTTAGCTCCCCTCTCTCCCCATCTCTTAGGTTGTCAAGGTGCCTCAGTTTACTCAAAGTGATCCTTTCTAAACAGGCCATTTGGAGTTGCCCAGGAGCACAGAATGTGTGTGTTTTTTTAGAATCCTGTTACTGTAATGCCTTGTGAACAGGATCGTCCTCACGGGCTACCTCCTGGAAGTCAGAATGTCCACAGGCTGAGTCAGCCCCATTCCTCCATGTCCCTGGGAACTCACAGGAAGGAAACAGTTGGCCATCACCTCGCTTCCCATAGTACATCTATCAAGCAACCCTGCTGAAGTTCAGGCAAATCTTCATCTTCAACCCCCTTCGTCCCCAAAGATCCACAGAGCAGGGTCTCCCAGGCACCTGCCCAAGAGGAGGTAGCCACAGTGGCTAATGGACAAGCAGACGTGTCCCATGTGACAGCCAGGAGTGGCACCCACCCCCAACCCAGAAAGATCACTCAGGCCCAGGATGTGGTGGGCATTCAAAGATCCCCGTCCCTCAGACAAAAGTCAGAATGAGGAACTCTAGTGCACACAGACAGAACTCTGGATTTAGATCAGAGGCCATTCAGGCCCTGTCCCCTAGGTAGAATTCACTGAGGTCCCATTTGCACACGACACTGTTCTGGCCACGAAGACCTTACTCCCTCTTTGCCTGTTGGATAATCCAGCCTCAACCTGAAGAGCTCAATGAGCCAGCAGGTTCTAATAACCAGGATTTTAGTCTCATCCCTCCATGTTCCACACTGCCCCCCCAGGCGGCTGATTCCTTCACTCTCAGCCTCAGTTTCCCTCCAATAAACATTGTCTGCTCCTTTCCATAAAGCTGTGGTGGCTGGGTGGCGGTGGCGCATGCTTTTAATCCCAGCACTCGGGAGGCAGAGCCAGGCGGATCTCTGTGAGTTCGAGTCCGGCCTGGTCTGCAAAGTGAGATCCAGGACAGGCTCCAAAACTACACAGAGAAACCCTGTCTCAAAACAAACAAGCAAACAAAAAAGCTGTGGTGATCCATACTGCAGAAATGAAGCTTCAGGACAGGAGGGACTCGGGTTTCAAGTAGAAAGGAAACCAAGTCAGCATTGGCTCCGGAGCGCGTCAGCCTCAAGGGCAAACTGCAACCGCCCCTGTGCCTCTCACAGACCACAGAGCCAGGGCCAGGGCCCTGCTCACCTCGTTTCCCAGGGAACTACTGTCCCAAAGAGAACAGCAAACACCTCAGGCAGCAGGGCAGGGCAAAACCAAACAAAACCCACATGAAAATCCCTGGGCATGGCAGCACACACCTGTCAGCCCAGAGCTGGGGAGGCAGAGAGAGAAGGAGGCCCGAGGCTTGCTGGTCAGCTGTCTAGACGAATAAAAAGAGTCTCATTCAGTGAGAGACCCTGTCAGAAGATGACCTGGCGAGCGATTGAGGGAGACATCCAGTGTCAACTGTGCTGTCTGGGGACAGGGGTGAGTGGTGAGTGGGTGGGAGAGAAAGAAGCTGATGAGAGGTGAAGAGACGATTCCTTGAAGGATGCATGAGAAGGTCAGGGAGTGGGGGAGCTGGAGACAGGGGGAGGGTGGCCTCTGGGGGGGAGGGGACGCTTTAAGGAGTCAGGCGCAGGCAGTAGATCATTGAGGACGTGACCTTGAAAGGGATGTTGGGACCTCAGCTCCTTTCTCACGGTGTCTTCTCTTCCCCGTCCGCCCTGAGAGAAGCAGCTTTGCCCCACCCTGTACATCCTGCCATGATGCTCCCCGCACCACAGGCTCAGAAACAACAAAGCCAGCCACCACGGTCCTCAGAAACCGTGAGCCAAAAACCAACCTGTCCTTCAAGTCGGTCTCCTCAAGCGTTTTGCCACAGCGATGGAACGCTGACTAACACGGGTCCCAAGTCACCTCCACCCTCACCAGGGAGACTGATGCCCAGCCAGACCCACCACACCCTGTCTGGGGGCATCCCAGGCCCGCCCACCCACTCAGGGCTCCTGGATCCCACGGAGACTGGCTTACAGACCAGCAAGAAGACATTTCAGAGGAAGGCCCCCCACACACAACTGGACTCCCCCTCCACCGTCTCTACAGCCACTGACTCCCCGATGGTACACCATCCCTCCATCATGAGATAAGATGGAACTGATACTCCTGTAAGCCCCCTGCCGTTTCGATAACATAAGAGGCAGGTCATCTAGCAGCCTGCAACATCTAAAGAAAGTCCTGGGGAGATGGCCTGGCTGGTAAAATGCTTTCTGTACAGTTATGAGAATCCTAGTTCAAACCCTCAGAACTCATTAAAAAAAAAAAAAAAGGAGGGGGCAGGCACAGTGGCCTGTGGATCCCTGGGGCTGCTGGCCATCCAGCCTCACCCACTCAGTGACCTGCAGGCCAGCAAGACCCTGACTCAAAAAACCAAGGTGGACAGCACCTACTGAATGGAACCTGGGGCTGGTCTCTGGCCTCCACATGTACCCACACACAAACATGCATCTACACACACTTTCACATGTGTACACTCACCAGGGAATACAAAAGGGCCAACACAAAGCCTGGTGCACAGCAATAACTCAATAAATGTTAGTAGTGTAGATGAATAAATGAATTCAAGGTGGAAGCATGTCATCACGGACAGTCTTGCCAAGAAAAGCTTAAATGAGGAAACTTCATGTCCATCAGCCCTGGGCTGCTATGCATCAGGCCCTGTACGACATGCTTCCCAGGGTGCCACTAACCCTGGAAATAGAGCAAGAAAGTCGATGCTAGGACCCTCACTTTATAGGTAAGACGACGGAGGCTCGGGGAGCTTAGGTAAGGAATCAAGACCACAGCTCTGCATCGGAAGAGTCAAAGCCAGTGGTTTCCATGGAAGCTGACACGTACTGGATTTCAGACTGTCACTCAGGGGCCAACAGACACACCACCTGCTGACCTTGTGGCCTCAGGCACACGCGCACACCTCCGTGAACTTGTGCTTCACAGCAAAATGGAATTAAAAACATCTCTTTCACAGGGTTATCAGGAGTACTCAAGGGGCTGGAGAGCTGGCTCAGTTACCAAGAGTGCTCGCTGATCCGGCACAGGACCTGAGTTCAGTTCCCAGAACCCACAGCTGGCAGCTCACAACAGCCTGTAACTGACACCCGCCTATTGGCCTCTGCAGGCACCCACGTATATGCACACAGAGACAGACAGACAGACAGACACACACACACACACACACACACACACACACACACACACACATCCCTAAAGAATAATAAATCTTCAAAAACCAGAAGCGTACTCAGAAAATCTAACAGTTGTTGAATGCTCAACCCATCTCAACTTCTCCAAGGCTCAGGCACATCAAAGAAGAAAGACTGTAAGAGCTGGAGGTGGGGAGGAGCACTGGGGAACACTCTTCTGGAGGAGCTGGAGGTGGGGAGGAGCACTGGGGAACACTCTTCTGGGGGAGCTGGAGATGGGGAGGAGCACTGGGGAACACTCTTCTGGAGGAGTTGGAGATGGGGAGGAGCACTGGGCAACACTCTTCTGGAGGAGCTGGAGGTGGGGAGGAGCACTGGGGAACACTCTTCTGGAGGAGCTGGAGATGGGGAGGAGCACTGGGGAACACTCTTCTGGAGGAGTTGGAGATGGGGAGGAGCACTGGGCAACACTCTTCTGGAGGAGCTGGAGGTGGGGAGGAGCACTGGGGAACACTCTTCTGGAGGAGCTGGAGATGGGGAGGAGCACTGGGGAACACTCTTCTGGAGGAGCTGGAGATGGGGAGGAGCACTGGGGAACACTTCTAGAGGGGTTGGAGATGAGGAGGAGCACTGGGGAACACTCTTCTGAAGGAGCTGGAGGTGGGGAGGAGCACTGGGGAACACTCTTCTGGAGGAGATGGAGGTGGGGAGGAGCACTGGGGAACACTCTTCTGGGGGAGCTAGAGATGGGGAGGAGCACTGGGGAACACTCTTCTGGAGGAGCTGGAGATGGGGAGGAGCACTGGGGAACACTCTTCTGGAGGAGCTGGAGATGGGGAGGAGCACTGGGGAACACTCTTCTGGAGGAGCTGGAGATGGGGAGGAGCACTGGGGAACACTTCTAGAGGGGTTGGAGATGAGGAGGAGCACTGGGGAACACTCTTCTGAAGGAGCTGGAGGTGGGGAGGAGCACTGGGGAACACTCTTCTGGAGGAGATGGAGGTGGGGAGGAGCACTGGGGAACACTCTTCTGGGGGAGCTAGAGATGGGGAGGAGCACTGGGGAATACTCTTCTGGAGGAGCTGGAGATGGGGAGGAGCACTGAGGAACACTCTTCTGGAGGAGCTGGAGATGGGGAGGAGCACTGGGGAACATTCCTCTGGGGGAGCTGGAGGTGGGGAGGAGCACTGGGGAACACTCTTCTGGAGGAGATGGAGGTGGGGAGGAGCACTGGGGAACACTCTTCTGGGGGAGCTAGAGATGGGGAGGAGCACTGGGGAACACTCTTCTGGAGGAGCTGGAGATGGGGAGGAGCACTGGGGAACATTCCTCTGGGGGAGCTGGAGGTGGGGAGGAGCACTGGGGAACACTATCTCTGTAACTGTTGCGTTCATTAACTCACTACAGCTGTGGCTACCTGAACATGATCAAGTCAGCGACAGTAGTCAACATTCCAGCACAAAGCGGTCTCAGTGGGTCATTAAAAAAGACACAAAGCCAGCAGTGGTGACGCACGCCCTTAACCCAGCACTTGGGAGGCAGAGGCAGGAGGAGCTCTGAGTCTGAGGTTAGTCTGGTCTACAAAACAAGTTCCAGGACAGCCAGGGCTGTTATACAGAGCAGCCCTGTCTCAAAAAACCAAAAAAAAAAAAAGGGATATGAGGCAGAGAAGAGAGATATATTGGGGAGTTTGGGAGAAGGGGATCGTTGGGGATAAATAGACTCACTATACATTGTATACATGTATGAAATTGTCCAAGAATAAAAGTAAATAAATTGTACATATATGTATAAATTATATACATGATGTATGTATTATATAAATTATTATAAGCACACATATCGTACATAATATATTAAAATACATACTATATAGTATATAAATAATATATCACTTTTTTAATGGCCTGATGGCAAGCTGAGACAGGAGGAAGGAAAGTTCAAGGCCAGCCTGAGCAACTTAGTGTGACCCTGTCTCAAAATAAAAAGTCACATACGGTAAGCATTTTGCCTAGCCCTAGGTATAATCCCATGAGCTGAAAAACAAAAGACAATCATGGAATGCTGTGTCTAGCCCTCTCGGGCAACAGTGGGCACTGTTTAGTAATGGCAGTTCCCGAAGGGGAACCCTGGGCCCATTGAAAGCTTTGGGGGCAGGAAGCTCCAGAGAGGTGTGTCTGCGGTCAGAGGCAGAGGGAAGATGCTCCCTCCACAGCACAACAGCCACATTTCCTGGGTTTTCTGGGATGAGCAGGGGACAGCTGGCAAGCTGGGTCAGGGCACTCGGAATAGCAGGTCGGTGCCACTTTGCCGAGAAAAGCTCCCGGAGACTCATTTACAGAGACCGTTAACCTTGCAATGACCTCCGGAGACAGGATTGAGCATGCCATCAAGAGCCCACACACACACCCCACACCCATAAACAGCACCTCACCTAACTTTTTTTTATGCCCCACAGAGCTGTGGAATGTGACCTCCAGCGTGTGCGTGTGTGTGTGTGTGTGTGTGTGTGTGTGTGTGTGTGTGTGTGTGTTCGGGAGAATGAGGGAAGAGTGTCTAGGATGAGGCGGGAAGAGAGGCTGAACACATACGCGACTAGGACCACAGAATTTGAACAGCCTCCCCAGCCTCCCACCTAGGGAATTCCGATGTGAGAATCACGGGCCAAAAGATGCGGGACAGAGCTAGGGATGCGGCTCAGTGGTAGAGAGCCTGCCTAGTGGGCATGAGACTCACTAGCCCATCGCTGAAACCAAACAGAAGAGATATAGTTAAGTCTACGAGTAGAGGAAAGCTGCATTTAAGATGTTTATGAAAATCAGCAGAGGTGCAGGACAAACGTAGGCACTACGCCTGACTGTCCAGGCTGGGCACTGCACAAGAGCATTGTAAGCAAGGGGATGCCACTCAGTGCAGGCGCTACAGTGGTACATTTATTATGGCCTTTGATGATGAACTAGGAACAGAGGCATCCTTTCCTAATTCACAGAAGGACTTGCAGAGGTGAGCTGTGGCCCTCGGGGCAACAGGACTCCTGATTTCTCTTTATATTTACAAAATTCACAATCTGCTGGATGTGGCCCCTTTTTACAGGTCATGGTGATGTAAATATAAATGAGAGATGATGAATCCAAACCCATACAGGATGCTGAACACAGCTGCCTGGACCTGCCGAACCTGCTACAAAGGTCCGAGCTGGGAGGCGATGGGGGCGGGGGGGGGGGGGGGGGGGGGGGGGGGTCAACTATGCCCTTCCCTTGTAGAGGGCCACTGAGTATGGTCTGCTCCGGCCAAGCCTGCAGAGTGCGGCCTTAAACAATGGGTAGAATTCCACATGGTTTCCGGCTGGAAAGGCCAACGTCAAGGTGGTAGATGATTCAGGGCCTGCTGAGGTCTTGCTGGGTTACAGAGGGTTCTCCTTGGTGTGTTCCCACATAGCAGAGAAGGAACAAGCTCTCTGGTCTCTTCTTGTGTGGGGGGGGTGTACTCATCCTTTCATGGGGACATGACCCTCATGACCTTTTTTGAACTTAATGACCCCCACAATGGCCCTTCTCTAGCATTAATTTATGGTGAGGAGGTGTCAGGGATTCAGTGTGAACTTCAGAGGAGGCACAGCATTCGGTCATTAATGCAAACACAAGGCTATTGGGAGCTGATGCCCATCCTGGGCGTCCACCCGACCAGACATGCGGTGGTCACCAGCGGGCAAGGCCTCAGTGGGTATGGGGGAACTTCCTTCTCCAGCTCCCACCAAGTCCTCTGCAGTGGTCACCAGGGCACAGCAGTGCCTGGCATGCCTCCTGCATGGTTTGGGTGTCCAAGTATCCCCACCCAGGCTCTGGGGGCTCAAATCATCCAGCTGTGGTCCATCGTCCCGGGCAGGTTCTCAGAGGCTCAGGAGAGGATGAGAAGGGATGAAACATCTGTCCAAGCAAAGTCAGAGCAACGTGCCTCCACTAAGTCATCTGAGTGCCTGCCTGTCACATTCCAGGACTCTCCTCAGGGCTCCTGGCAAAGGTTCAGCAAGACCCTTGGGGAACTTCGGACTACAGCTCTGTTCAACCACAGGGAAATAAAGTATTGAGCCAACTATGGCTCAGAGGGTAAGAGTTCTCGCAGCACAAGCCTGATGACCCGAGTTCAGTCCCCGGAATCTACAGTGGAAAGAGAGACAGTTGGCTCTGGAGAGTTGACCTCTGACCTCTGCACATGGGCCGTGGCACATGGGCACTCACACACCAATATCACGTACATGCACGTGTAATAACAGTCATAAACGAAAATTCTAGAGGAGACTGTCAACCGTCCTAGCAGGGACCCACTTGTCAAAGGCTGGGGTTTACCTGGGACACTGAGAGGCTCTTTCATGGAATGCCATTGTTTTCCAACCTCGGACTGATGGGAAGGTGAGTGGCGACAAGAAGCAAAGGGTTCGAACCAGACCAAGTGGGACTCGCAGCTTCCAGAACAACTACCCTGGAGCCCAGGCCTGCGACAGCAGAGAAGAGCGAGCACTGGCTGGTGAGCGGCCCTCCAGGAAGGGAAGAGCAGGCGGAGAGGAAAACCTCAGCCCACAGCCTGCACGCAGGGTGGGGCTGAGAGAGCAGAGAGTGCGGGGAAGCAGGACCTCCAGGCCAAGGAAAACGGGGAAGAAAAGCTAGGTACACATCACCCTGGTGACCAGGGAGACACTAGAAGTACGGTGTGGCCACCGCCCTACAAAGACCGGCGTGCGTGAAGATGGGAAGCGGTACCAAATGTGGCACAGGTGGAGGGTGATGGGAACCCACGCTGGCCACAAGCGAGTTACCCGTGGGCCTTCACCTGGACTCCGGCCGGCTTTCTCTAACAAAGCTCAAGATGTGTGCACCGCGTGCCAGCCACGCCAGTCCTGGGTGTCTACCCACATGATCCAGGGGAAAGGGGGGAGAATGTTCACAGCAGCTATGAGGCGGCTCGCCACCGAATCTGGAAGCCATCCAAATGTTCACCATTCACGTGACCCCGCAGTGAAAACAAATGGTGGAATTCAGTACCAAGGATGACCACAGCAACGAGGTTAGAGGAGGGAGCCAGGCCCCCAAAGACAACTGGCTGTGACGCCTTTTACAAAGCACTGGAAGGAAGGCGAGCGTGAACTGGGTCCTCGGGAATGCACACATAAGTGGTACGGCCTTGTAATAAAATAAGGAGGACCTAGAAGGCGGATGAGCCCTAGTAGGGAGGTGGCTGTGAGAAGGACACAGAAAGGTCCCATGGTTCTGGGGTCTGCAATATCTGTCTTGATGGGGGCAGTGGCCCCATCAGCATTCACTTTGTTACTGTTCCAGAACCTGTTTGTGGACCATAAACAGGACACTTTTCTGTCTGCAATGATGGTGGCCCTGGGGAATGATGGGAAGTTATTGCTGCCTTCAGAGGCAGGTCTCTTCGGAGCCCAGGTTGATGTCCCCCTGTCCTGTATCCTCCACCACATTCCCCCTGCTTCAAATCTGCCGCTCTCCAGACTGAACTTCAACCAGCGAAGGAAACAGTATAGAACTTGCCAAACTCAAAACATCCCCACCTGGGGCCACCTTCCCCACCCGGGGCCAGGTGCCGGTATGACTACCTCACTGATGCGGGGACAGACGGAAGCCCTGTTAACCCTCATGCTTCTGAGAAAGAACCAACCTTCCGAGAGTCAGGCAGAGTGGCACACACCTGCGTTCATAGCACTCTAGTAGAGACAGGGACACCAGAAGTTCAAGGTCATCCTCAGTTTCATAACAAGTTTGAGGCTAGCCTGGACTACAAGAGACCCTGCCTCAAAAAAAGACAAGAGAAAAATAAACAAAATCACCCTTCCAGATCCCCTATCCATGTGGGCCTCGTTCTTGAAGGGTGACAAGCAGAACCATAGTGTTGAGAGACCAAGATCAGTCTAGCAAGAAAGGAGCTGATCTCCACCCTTACGACGCCATCAAAATGAGAAGGTCCGTTCTGCCCATGGGCTAGCCAAGTGCCGCCTTGTCTCCACTCTCAAAAGCAGGGTCAGGAGAGGCTTAACATACAAAGAAACCGAGGCTCTGAAAGGCCAAGCCAAAGCCCCGTCCGTCCAGCACGTGTGTCTGGTGTTCAAATTCAAACTCAAGCAGAATGGTTCCAAAACCTTCACTGTAACCTGGTGTCCTGGTCCCCGAGCTCAGCGCTGTCCCCACCCACTGCCGGCACCGTCCTTCTCAGCACCCCCAGGGAATCCAGCCCAGAAGAGAACCCCCCACCACTACCTAAGGTGGCGACCCTGGAGAAGGGAACAGCCCAGGGCAGCCCGGCTTAGACAGCGGTAAGTCTGGCCTCCTTCAGAGGAACCCAGAGAGGGACAAGGACCTCCCACACTCAGACAGCTTCCCTTTCCCCTCCTGACATGCTTTGTGCTTGCTCCAGGTCAGGGTCCGTCCCTCCCTTCCAAGGACTTCAGAAGCTCAGTCCTCCCGTCCAGGCAGCTCCGTGAACACCATTATCTCTCACCTCTCCATCCAGAGGCCAACCCCCTGTCAGTGGAGGAATCCAGGGTCCTTATCTCTCTGGAGACGATGCTGTCCCTGCATCGAGGGAGGCAGGGTCGGGGCAGCACCCACCTGGCCTGCCTTGGCCCTGGCCCAGCTTAGGAGCCCTGGGCCACGGCCTCCCGTCCAAGCAGGCTCAAGGCCGCCACCGCCAAGACGGGCACACTCCTGCTCTCCGCCAGGCTCCTCTTGAATAAACACCGCTGCATGGCAACGGCTCTCTGAAGGAGTCCAAGTCCCTGTGTGGGGGGAGAGACGGAGCTGAGACTTTTCCCCTCCGTCCCCGGGGGCTCCCCCAGGTGCTGGGCATGCCCCAGCGGCCAACCTGTCTTCTAGGCCCCTGGGGGATGGGGGGAGGGGGTGTAGCACACAAGCCTGCTTGAGCCAGCTGCGCTCCACTGGGTGGTGGCGGCATCCAGGAGTGTACAGCGGACTGAGGCAGGAACCGTAGGCAGGTGAGCCTGTGCACACGGCCTCTGGGCCCCCCCGGGTGCCTCTGCTCACTAGCCTGCCTCCACAGGCAGAGAGAGAGGCCAAGTAGGGCAGGCAGCAAGCAGAGCCCAGGTCTGACCCTGATTCTGCCGTTGCTGTCTTGTGCCCTCTGACCAGGACTTATCCTTGCTCGGCCTCAGTTTCCCCGTCTATAAAAATGGGTTTAAAACAGTGCTCGCTCAGTGGAGTTGATGTCAGGATTAAATAGTTTAGGGGAGGGAGGGGGGGGGCGAGCATGAGGTTTGTTTAGATTTACAACCAAGTAGGCCCTCTGTTAATCTCCCCAGAAATATTTACGTAGCAGAAAGCCGCGGTCTCCTCCCCAGCCACATTCCCCTGCCAACACTTGGGAAATAGGAAGTCTGTGTGTACTTCCTCACTGAGCCCCTCAGACTGCAGCTAACTGCTCCTGGCCCTTGCCTTGCCCGCTTCTCACCCTCAACAGCCCACCTCCCAAGGCACGCAGGGGAGGAGCAGAGGTCGCCTACAGCTTTTCAAAGAGCCGCTCGCCCAGAGACTAAGGATATTTTTTTTTAGGCGGCCCCTCCAAGTTCTCAGACAGGAGTCAGCTTGGCAGACACAGGAATACAGAGCGGGGGAGTCTGGAGTAGGCTGCCTCGCCTCCAAGAAGCCTAGGTGCGGAATGGCTTTCATGCAACGCAACGTTTTCCTCCCCGTGGCCCGGCGGGGGGCGGGGGGGGGGACACCCTGGATCCTTTCTAAGGAGCAGCTTCCCGAGCAGGTTCCTAGAACCGCTTGCCAGAGAATGGAGAACCGGATCTATCTGCAGAGAGCGCTGGTCCCGCCAGGGGGCGCCAGCGGGCCTCCTCTAAGCACGCCGCTAGAGGAAGCCCAATTCCAATTCCCGGGGTGAGGGAGGTGGGCGTGAGTGGAAGCCGACGGCTTTCTGAGGGGAGCAACTGACTCCATCCGTGTGGCAGCCTCAAGTGCTGGGAGGAGAATGTGGTGATTGACATGGAGCCTGGCACGCCCTCCCCCCTGCGCTGATAACCCAATCTGACCCACGCGAACCCAGACTGCATCTGTGGTGTGGACTGCAGTGAACCTTTCCCAACACGGAAGAGAGCCACTCCCCGAGTAAGGCGGCTAGCAAGTGAGTCAGACTTGACCCACATGGACCAGAGTCTGGGGCCAGGCGCAAAGGGAAATGCCACACCTACTGAAGACCCACTTCTCAGCGCGCTAGGGAAGGATGTCAGCAAGCCACAGCCATCCAATGGGCATGCCATAATCAGGGCTCAGGAAATTAAAATCAAAGAAAGAATCCTGAAAGCAAGCGGAGAGGAAAGGTCATTGTCTATAAAGGACCATGGTATGAACAATAGTGAGTTTCCCATCAGAAACTAGGCAGGCCCACAGAGGGGCTCCAGAACACAGCTCGTAAGCAACGGTGAAGACAGAGAATGAAGACACAGAGGACTGTTAGAGTCCCCATTCAGCCATTGACAGCGTAGCAAGCCACAATGGCCAAAGGCTCCAGGAGCTTGGAGTGGAAGACAGTCAACTCCTTAACACATAACGCTAACTCAGCATTCAAAGGAAAGATCCAGTCCCACCACCACCAGTTCCACCACCACCACCACCACCATCACCACCACCACCACCCACCCACCCACCCACCCTTAGAGATGCTTAAGAAGCCAAATAACCTTCTAGAAAATTCACTATAGGTCTCGGCTCTTCCCACATCAATCCCAACCCTACCACGAGCCTTTACATCTCAGAGATTCTGGAATGTGAAGGAAATGGGAGGCACCGTCCCCTGAACTGCAGGTAACTCCAGGTATGTTCTCTTCCAGCTAGGCTTGAGTCATGCCCTTGGTCAGGCCTTCCCAGGGCCAGTGCTCCAGCCCAGCAGTTCCCCGGCTGAGTTTTGCGGAACAAATGTGAATGCGAACATTGAAGTTTCTACCGAGAAGGAAGCATAGACCACATAGGCGTAAATGTCCCACTGTGATTGTCTCTCACTGCTCAGGGCCTTCAGCGTGCTCTAGGAACTGGGGGGGGGGGGGGGGAGGCAGCTGAGCTCCAATAGGGTTGGAGCATGAAACAACTTCCAAATCCATACGATTATGGGGATGAGTTTGTGCATGAAAGGTTTCTGAAGATCAGAGTTTCAAAGAACGCTTGTGAATCTCAGCTCTCATACATTTCAAAGTTTTCAAGGCAAGGCACCAGAGCTTGATGTCCACAGCCAAATAACAAATTTATTATTCAGTTCAGATACAAATATTGTACTGCTTAAGGCCATAGGAAACATCGGATCCCCAGGAAAATGTCCACATTTGTCCAGCTCCCTCCCTCCCCCACCTCTCTCCAGCAGAAACATCCACATTGTTCCCCCCTCAAGCCACCACCAGAAGAAAAAGAAGTTCTCATCACAAGGAAGTTGGCTGAAGATGTCCCCACCCCCACCAACCCAATTTTAAAACTACAAACAGCCACCAACACGAGTCTATTGGAGGGCCTCCCCCAAATGACTGACAAGCACTCCCAGGTCCCCAGGTTACTCCAGATGCTGCCTTCAGGTTCCTTTGCAAGCTGCTGGTCCCCAGAGGCTCAAGCCCTCGACACTGGCTCCCCAGGAAAGAGAGGGTGAGTGGGGGTGATGAACGCACACATCTTCCGGGAGGGGACAAGCCAGGGCTGGCCAGAGGGACAGCAGCCTGATGGTTTTTTTAGGCTCTGACTCCGATGGATGTGAAAGGGAAGAAAAGACTTGTTTCTCACTGTTCGCCAGGGTGACAGTAACCATGGATATAAATCAATTTGGGGAACCTGTCAGTTACCAGCTGAATATAAAAAGCACACTCTCTCAGAGCCACGGGCAGGCAGAGGTGGACACAGCAGCCCAGGCAAATGGACAACAGGCATGGATGCAAAATAAACCTTGTGTCTTTATAACTTATCCATCCTGAGGGGTTGTGTTACAAGCAAACAGAGCAGCCAAGTCTAGAATCTGTTATGAAAAAAAGTATGCATGGGGTGCGGCGGGAGAGAAGCCCAGATGATGGGGGGGAAATAAATATTGTTAGAATTAAAAGAGTAGGCATGGTTGCATACATCTGTAGGACAAGTACCTGAAAGGCTGAGACAGGAGAATAGTTTGAGCAAAGAGCAGCCTGGGCAACAGAGACCCTGTCTCAAAAAAACAAACAATAATTAATAATATTAATAATAGCCAGGCAGTGGTGGCGCACGCCTTTACTCCCAGCACTGGGGATGCAGAGGCAGTCAGATCTCTGTGAGTTCAAGGCCAGCCTGGTCCACAGAGTGAGTTCCAGGACAGCCAGGACTACACAGAGAAACCCTGTCTCAGAAAATGATAATAATAACCTACACACAAAATCAAGTAAACAAACCTTTTAAATATACAGGGTCTAGGTGGGGGCTGAAAAGACGGCACAGCAGTTGAGAACACATATTGTTCTTGCAGAGGATCTGAGTTTGGTTCCCGGCATCCACACTGACCAGCTCACATCCACCTGCAACTCCAGCTTCAGAGGACCCAACACATCTGGCCTCACTGGGCACATGTACTCACATGCATATTGCCACATACAGATACACAATTTAAAAATAATAAAGATAAGTCTTTTTCTAAATAGATTGAATTAAATATCCCTGGGACAGGAAGAAGAATCAGTTGTGGACCTGGCACTGACCTGACTCAGTGGCCTTGGTCTAGCCTTGACCCTGTGCAGTGCTGGTTCCTGGACACACTGTGAACTGTTCTCGATCCTCCCCAGAAACTCCATCTGGGGTGCTCCATCCAGTCTTCATCCTGTAGATGGAAAAATTGGTATTCATAGAAGGTAAGAAGCTTGCCAAAGGCCACAGAGGGGTTTTTGGGCTGGACCAGCATACCCCAGAGCTTTCAAAATGCTCAGTCCCTTCACAGGAAAAGGCATGAGCAGTCAGCCCATGGCCAGCCATGCTGGGACCAGCAGAGGACAGTTTGAGGTAAGAGCCATCAAGCTTTAATTTTTCTTTTCTTTCTCTTTCTTTCTTTCTTTCTTTCTTTCTTTCTTTCTTTCTTCCTTCCTTCCTTCCTTCCTTCCTTCCTTCTCCTTCTCCTTCTTCTCCTTTTTTAGCAGAGTGGAGTATTTGTGTTACTTTAAAAATAATTAAAGCTCTGCATTAATAAATAAAGCTCCAAACTTTTTTGAAATCTGACAATCCATTTAAAAAAAAGCCATCTAGTTTTGCTTAAATAAAAACACTTAAGCAAAAAAAAAAAAAAAAAAAAAAAAAAAGCCGGGCGGTGGTGGCGCACGCCTTTAATCCCAGCACTCAGGAGGCAGAGCCAGGCGGATCTCTGTGAGTTCGAGGCCAGCCTGGGCTACCAAGTGAGTTCCAGGAAAGGTGCAAGCTACAACGTTTTTAAAAGAAGAAACCACTCAGGAGGCAGAGGCAGGTAGATCTCTGTGTTTGAAGCCAGCCTGGTTTACATAGCAAGTTCCAGGCTAGCCAAGGTTACATAATGAGACCTTGTCTGAAGCTAATTAATTAACTAATTAATATGATTAATAAAAAAAAACTAAAAAATAAGACCAACCTGGAACTAGAGAGATGGCTCAGCAGTTAAGAGCCCTTCCTACTCTTCCAGGGGACTGGAGCTCTGGTCCCAGCACCCATATTGAGCAGCTCACAGTTGCCTGTAAGTCCAGCCCAGAGGAGCCAACACCCTCTTCCCGCCCCTATGGTCACCTGCATACACGTGGCACATACACATTCAGAGATGCATACTCACATACACATAAATAAAAAAAATAAGTCTTAAAAAAAAAAAAAGCGAGTGTACTCAGTCCTAGCACTGAGAGGCAGAGGCAGGAGGATCAGGAGTGAGGTCATCAGAGTTTGAGACCAGCTTGAGCTACGTGACACCTTGCCTCAAAAAGATAAGGGGGGAGGGGGGGGAGGTCCTTGTGAACCTGAAAAGGTGAGTCCCTAAAAATAAATGCCCTTTTCTCATAAACTTGTACATTCGCGGATCTGGAGACTTTTAAACACAAAACAAGTACAGTTTTCTGGAATACAAGAAAATTCTCGGCCCATTTTGACAAATACCTCTGAAGGGCGGAGCTGTCCTGTGAAACCGATGGGGTGCCACAGCAGCAAAGCTGGGTGCGGCCGGCCCCGTTGCAGTAGGGCCCTCTGTGGCAGGAGTCTGGCCTCTCTGTATTTGTTTACCTACGGTCACAGAGAACAGTCTGGAAGAACATATGCTGTAACTTTGGCTTTGCTTACTGAAGCAAATGGGGGGGGGGGGCGCGGGGATTATTGGCGATCTTATTTCCACTGGTATTTTAAAACTTTTTTAAGGTTGTTCGTTTGTTTCAGTGGTCTGGAACTCTCTTTGTAAACCAAACAGGCCTCGAACTCACAGAGATCCGCCTGCCTCTGCCTCCCGAGTGCTGGGATTAAAGGTGTGTGCCACCACCGCCTTGATTTTGAAACAGTCTCTCTATATAACCTTGGCTGTCCTGGAGCTTGCTGTGTAGACCAAGATGGCCCCGAACTCAGAGATCTTCCTGCTTCTGTCTCCTGGGTGCTGGGATTTAAAACGTGCACCTAGATAACTCTTCTCACTTTTTCTGTATACTTGAGTTTTTCAAAAGTTTGGAAAAGAAGCCAAGTGAAAAACCAAACTCGACCACTCACGCCACGGCTGAGCACGCGTGAAATCCTAGCTCTTAGGAACCAAGTCCATGCGGGGATGGTGTCCGCTGCTGCACAGCGCAGCTGGTTCCTCCTAAGAAAACGAGGGGAAACGTGAAGTCTCCGCTGCTCGAGCGTTAGACACGAAGAGTTGCCCATGCTGCTTCTGCCAGCCCGGTATTTGCTTAGGTTAGTCCAGTGGGCGTGCGTCCAGGTCCTGGATGAGGGACTATCTGCTTCCTCGGTGGGGCACTGCCCATCTCAGAGGAGCAGGAGTGCGGCCACCACCGGAAGACCCGTGTCCTCCAAATGCGGGTGCATTCTTGAAAAGAAAGCTGGAAGCACCTCGGGGTTTCTCTCTTGCCAGTTCCGGAAGGCTGGTACCCAGAAAGCGGGCACATTCACCAGGGAAGCGTTCCTAGGCAGCCCCACTTCCTGCGGGTGCTGACGCTCCCATAGCAAAGTTGCCCGAAGCAAGGCTGACACCTAGTGGTGCGCTTCGATTTTGACGATTTACACTTGGACCTCCCCCAAAAGGAACCAGGATAACCCGGATACGCATAGAGAAGCCAGGGAAAACGTCCATCGGAACTCCCCAACTCCAGGCCTAAAACCATTTTCACTTCCACAATGTTGGTGAAATTGAGCAGCGCACCAGGAGTACCCTGCAAGATCCACCGCCAAGATGCGCGCTGGAAGAAAGATGCTGAGTCCTGAAAGTGTTCTCTCTCTCTCTCTCTCTCTCTCTCTCTCTCTCTCTCTCTCCTGAATCCCAGGCCTCAGTTCTAAGGAGTTGTAGTTTACAGAGTTCTAGAACGCATCCATCAAGCAACATTTTGTCCCCGAATTTTTAACATCCCTACTTCCTAAAATGCTAGAGCCATACTGGCTGCTGATTGCTGATTGAGATCAGTGCTCTTCTGTGGCTCCTGGAGCCCTTCATTGTGAAAGCTGGTGACATTTCCTTCACCGTCCCTTGTATCATAATCCAGTGTTCTGCTGTGCCGTGCCTCCCCTACCCATCCTCACCCATCCTCATGCCCACATGACAAGCACCTTAATCCCTCCCCCGGGGACTGGAAGCACCTGTGCACAGACCTATTCGAGAAGAGGTGAAGAGGTACTCCAAAAGAGTCCTCACCAAGGAGGCTGTCACCGAGGCAGACCCCAGTCCTCATGTATCCAACAAACAGAAGTTTGAAATAAAGTCACTCGTTCATGAGGTAGGGCTGACAAATACCACAGGTTCTGGTCATCTCTTCCATAGTAATGACCCCAGGCTGTGGAGGTGGAACCGAGAGACACGATTATTCAAAGATTTAAAAAAAAAAAAAAAAAAAAAAGACCAGGCAGTGGTGGCGCACGCCTTTAATCCCAGCACTCGGGAGGCAGAGCCAGGCGGATCTCTGTGAGTTCGAGGCCAGCCTGGGCTACAGAGCGAGATCCAGGGCAGGCACCAAAACTACACAGAGAAACCTTGTCTCAAAAAAACAAACAAACAAACAAAAACAAAACAAACAATAAAGGGGGGGCTCTCCTGGAGAGATGGCTCAGCGGTTAAGAGCACTGGCTGCTCTTCCAGAGGTCCTGAGTTCAATTCCCAGCAACCACATGGCGGCTCACAACCATCTATAATAAAATCTGGTGCTCTCTTCCGGTCTGCAGATATACATGCAGGCAGAACACTGTGTACATAATAAATCTTAAAAAAAAATCACTTTCTAAATATTAATGTTATAATACTCCAAAAAATCAGTTCTCATAAACTTATTGGCTGGTCAAAAAGCACATCAAAATTCCCATGGGATTTATAGGCTTTATGTTTAACTTGGGTCAAAGGAGCATTTTCCACGTGAAATTCCACCTGAAGTCTGTTAAAGCCAAATTGAAAGGCAACCTCACAGCCTGTGGAGTAAGTACCACAGCCTGTACGCAGCATACTGCTCATTGGCCATAGTTATCCTCATCGTCAAATTTGCTGCATTTAGAACCACCCAGGAGACACGCGGGCATGCCTGTGAGGGTGTTTCCTGAGAGGTTTGCCTGAGCAGGCTGTGGGTAACACCATCCCATGGGGCCCCAGACTTAAAAAAAGAGGGAAAGATACAGAAAGCGAATGAACACTTGCTCCCTGCTGCCTTGATGGGCCGCGCACCCTCAAAGCACAAGTCCAAAGAGACCGTCTTTCCGGAAGCCAAGTATCCAACTCAGCATCTTAGAAGGATGCTGGCCCCGCACAGAAACAAGGAACAGGAGCGGCCCCTGGAACCTTCCTTATTTTATCAGGACACTGAAAACAACCTGTTGCCATTGATCAGGAAATGCCCCAACATTCTGAAGCTGCAGGGCGAGACAAAGTAATCTGCACTGGAGTCCCTCACCCCTCAACCGATCTTCACACAGCTCAAGACAGTGAAGCAGTTTTGTTACTGCCTAAAAAAGGTAGATTGCAAAATGCTACATACCTTCCTAATGCTGCCATCCTTTAATACAGTTCTTCATGTTGTGGTGACACCCCCCCCCCATTGTAAAATTTATCTTGTTGCTACTTCATAACTGTAATTTTTTTACTAGTGATGAATCACAATATAAATATCTGATATGCAGGATATCTGATATGTCACCCCAAAGGGGTCGAGACCCACATGTTGAGAACCGCTGATCTGTGTGGAGAAAAAGAAACCAGTTGCTTCCCACCAACACATCCGTCTGCACACAGATCCACAGAGAAAATATGAAGGGACCAAACTCCAAAAGAACCACTGCTACCTCTGCATGCAGCTGTTCCCAGCCGGGATTCTGGAAGAGGATCAGAGGCAGTGGGCAGCGGGGCCCAGGAGTAACCCACAGCCTTCACCTGAGTTCTAGACCAGTGGTTCTCAACCTTCCTAAGGCTGCGACCCTTTAATACAGTTCCTCATGTTGTGCTGACCCCCACCACCACAAAATTATTTCCGTTGCTACTTCATAACTGTCATTTTGCTAGTTATGAATCATAATGTAAGTATCTGTGTTATGAGATGGTCTTAGGCGACCCCTGTGAAAAAGGTCTTCCCACCCGGGGTTGTGACCCACAGATTGAGAAACACTGCTTTAGAGGCATGCATTCTACATCACTTGCCGACTTTAAGTCGATTTTAACACTAGGCTGGCAAGATGGCTGAGCCGGTAAAGGCACTTGGCTCCAGGCCTGACAACTGAGTTTGATCCATGGGATCTGCCCACAAGTTGCCCTTTGACCTCCACACACACCACGAGATGCAAGTACAGATGAGCACACGTGCACTAAGTGTACCTGCTCACACAAAGAGGAAACAATTTAAAGATCTACCAGAATATAATGGTTACTGCTGTTACAGCTTTGTCTAACTTCTCTATGTCTTATGTAGTTTCCAAAATCTCTCCAATAATGTCATACTCTCAGAAAAATGTTTTTTTTTTTCATTTTACTTTTGTTTATTTCCAAAACAAAATTTGTCTGTGTAACAGTCCTAGCTGTCCTGGAACTTGATCTGTAGCCCAGGCTGGCCTCGAACTCACAGAGAATCCGCCTGGCTCTGCCTCCCGAGTGCAAAGAGACTTACCTGTCTGTGAGGATGTTTACAGGTTGTTGTTAGGGATTCTGCTGGTTTAGTAACTTAATGACTGCAGGTTCCCCTCCAAGGGCCATGACTGTGACTAGCACTGAATAGTTAGCTGGGTTTCCAGCACCAGGCATGAGTTCCCCCTTTTTGAGTGGGTTTGAAGACTAATCAGAGACTGTTGGTGACCATCGAGGGGTGCTTGCCTGTTGTTGGGGATTTTTACTTTGTGGCTCTTTTTTGGGGGGCCCACCACCCAGCTCCCAAATAAATTCACACACACCGAGGTTTATTCTTTTTTTTTTTTTTTTTTTTTTTTTTTTTGGTTTTTCGAGACAGGGTTTCTCTGTGTAGCTTTGCGCCTTTCCTGGAACTCACTTGGTAGCCCAGGCTGGCCTCGAACTCACAGAGATCCGCCTGGCTCTGCCTCCCGAGTGCTGGGATTAAAGGCGTGTGCCACCACCGCCCAGCCCGAGGTTTATTCTTAATGATGAGCTTGGCTTAGTTTCTAGTCAGCTTTCCTTATCTTAAACTATCCAATTTATCTTTTGCCTCCAGGCTTTTCCTGCTCTCTTAACTTCGGTAAATCTTACTCTTGCTCCGTGGCTTGCTGTGTAGCTGGGTGGTTGGCCCCTGGAGTCACCCTCCTCCTCCTCCTCCTCCGGCTCCTTGATCTTAGATCTCCAGTCCCTCTTCCCAGAGTTCTCCTCCTATTTATTCCCTCTGCCCGCCAGCCCCACCTATCCTTTCTCCTGCCTTGCTATTGTCTAGTTCTTTATTAGACCATCAGGTGTTCTACACAGGCACAGGAACACAGCTTCACAGAGTTAAACAAATGCAACATGAACCAAAGTAATACACCTTAAAATATTCTACAACACTTGCCACTACTGTCCCTTAAAGGGTTATCATGCCATTCTGGTCACTGAAGTCGGTCATGGCTGGGTAGGACTGTGGAGTAAGACCTCTGGGTATATGCCAAGGTTGGCATAGTTGGATCATATGGAGATTTAACTTTTTGAGAACTCTCTACACTGATGTCCAAAGCGGCTGAACCAGTGTGCAGTCAATCCCACCAACAGTGAATGAGGGTCCTCTCCAGCATTTGTTGTTGGTTAGAACAGTAGGTTTTCAAAATAAAGTTCACCTTTAGAAAAGAGGGATTTTGTCTATTCACGGTTAAATTTCTTCAAAGTGTCAGACTTAGACAGAAACTTTCTCTAGAACTTTCCCTTCACCCTTTCCTGCCCATACTGGAAAAATGTCTAACAATAAATCAATCTGAAAACAATCGATTAAACGGGTCCACCCTTGACCTGAGATCCCCTCCACTCACTGTCCTGTTGTGTTCTTGAGCATCCTTGAGCATCCTTGAGGCAGATGGTGCTGTGGTTACTCTCCCATCTCACCAAAAGAAAAAGAAAAAAAAAAACCAAAAAACACTGTGGTGTGAATTTGCACTCCAGGCTCTGTCCCTTGGTTTCATCTCCTCTCATGATGAGCAGAAATGCATTCTGCTGATCCACCTTTCTTATACCCAAATCTGTCACAAGGCATCAATTAAACAGGCCTCCAGCTGTCTGGACTGCCTAATACACAGAAGTTTACATGAAAGTCATGTACATTATACCACCATCAGGAAAAAGGGTTCTGTCGGACTGGGAACAACAAGATCAAAGTCTAGCTGCATCTACTGTCTGTTCCTTGGGGCCGCTACATGTACTGCTGGGGTACCCAGTCATAACCAACAGCTTTAAATATACCTAAGGAGACCCAACACACCCAAACCTCACTTAAGTCACTGTCCTGTTAGGAGAAAAGCTGGGTGGATGGAGAGAAACTAGTACAGGCCTTAATGAAGCCAAGACATCCCAGCCTGCCACTGGGGAAAGATCACAGCTGTCCCTGGCACCAGCTGTGAAGATCACCCCTGACCATTTCTCTACTGCAATGTCACACTGGTTCAAAATCAATCATCTAATGATATAACTAGGTTTGTATGTGACTTTCCTATGTAGAAGGAGGATGTATTACTTACTACTCAGCCTGCAATCTGCTGAGAGGGCTTTTTTTTTTTTTCTCATAGTGAACACGCAGCTTGTTACTCCATTAACGCCCCTTGTGGCTTCATTCCACTACTCTATGAATTGGGGTCAAGTTTTGTGCTGAGGTACCACAAAGCCGAGACCGCTACACTAGATTAAAAGAAAACTGAGTTATTGCCTGAGATGCCTTCAAAGAGGGGACCGACGGATGGTCACTTAAAAGGCACCATGAAAACCATTTCTGCTTGAGTGGGTTCAGCAGACCTGTCATTAACAGCTCAGAGAACCTGCAGCTAAGACGTGAATGCAAATCTGAAGGCCACCAGGATCGGTCAGTTCTTTGCCCATGTTCCTCGAGGTGACCCATGTTTGTTTTCCTTCTTCGTGAAACGCTGGAGCACCCTGTGTGCCTTGTGCTTCTTCCATTTCTATTACTCTCCAGGGAAACTCACGATGGCTCGGGAGCAATGTCACCTCTCTGTCAAGGCCAAACTGCTACCTCCATGCAACTCTCTCAAGATAACTACTTGGTAGCATCACCTGTGGAGTACCACAAGTTATTAGAAAATGCCTTCTAACCAGCAGTGTTAGTGAGGCGGATGAATTAGGATGCTAATTTCAATGGTCATGGTCCCGCCAAAAGAACAGTGTGAGCAGCGCTGGTGGACCAGCTACCTGATGCCCCGCACACCTTGCAGCAAACACCGCCAAGTCTAACTTCAAAACAACCCGACAACAATGAAATCTCTCCCGCTCCGTAACTACCATCTGGCCCAAGTCACCACCATGGATTACTGTGCTGGCCACCTTTCTGACCTAAACTCATGCAGCACTCGCTGCCTGTTTCTCATGGTGACCTCACAACAGGAGCTGCCTTTAGGCCTTTGCTCGGCTGTTAAAATTCTCCCAGATAATCCACTTACTTGGCTCACCTCTGCCAACATCCGGATCTCTCAATAATCAGATTACACTTCATGTAATAGACACTTTCCCGCCCCAACGCCTTCCCTACTTTTCTCCCACATTTATGTACCAGTTCCCTTCACACACACACACTTAACTCTTCCACCAGGAAACAAAGCTAAAGAGCTGAAGGTGAGTCCCACAGTACTTCCTGAGAACAGGAACCTTCAACTAAGAATGATGGGGGAGGGGGACCCCCTAGCCTTTAAAGCTTCAGCCTTTGGGGATATTAATCCAAACCATGACAACCAGACGCTTGGGGTAGAGAGGTTGCCTTTGTTCAACAATATATACATCAGGCACCTAAATAACCACCAGCGTAGGGACAAGGTGTGAATGAGGCATGTTGGGAACTGTCCTTCACGGGGGATTATTTTCACACATAATCTAATTTCCAAACCTCAGACCTCATTTGCACTAAAGATTCAAAAATACCAGAGGCCTTAACATCTAATCACCTAGAAATATATTCCACATACTCAATACAGTAGTCTATACCTAAGGCAACAATTGCACAAACGGAGAACTTACGTACTGTACCACACAACTCATGCGAACTCACTGAATACCCAAACACACAAGACAGGAGAGAATAAACCAATGGCTGAGGGGCCCCCAACTGGATCAGGCCCTCTGAATGGGTGAGACAGTTGATTGGCTTGATCTGTTTGGGAGGCATCCAGGCAATGGGACCGGGTCCTGTGCTCATTGCATGAGTTGGTTGTTTGAAACCTGGGGCCTATGCAGCGATGCTTGGCTGGGCCTGGGAGGAGGGGACTGGACCTGCCTGGACTGAGTCTACCAGGTTGATCTCAGTCCGCGGGGGAGGCTTTGCCCTGGAGGAGGTGGGAATGGGGGGGTGGGCTGGGGAGAAGGTGAGGGGGGCCGGAGGGGGGGAGAACAAGGGAATCCGTGGCTGATATGTAGAACTGAATTGCATTGCAAAATAAAAATTAAAAAAAGAGTAAACATGACAGCCGAGGACATGGGATCACTGACTTGACTATGGTTGCAGGCTTCAAAGTTTTTAATAAAAAAGCAGGAAGACCCCAAAAGGAACACACACACACAAATTTCATTGTTTGTGGGAGACCAGCTCTGAGCTGCTCCCACCTATCAAAGGGTTCTTAGGTGGAAGAGACGATAAGACAGAGACAAAGGGTAGCTTTGGGAGGGCCCTAGGTCAATACCCAGCCACCCAGAGGTTTATTCAAAAGGGCTTTTTATAATATGCCAAAGGGAGAGAGGCCAAAGACCTCCCCCTTGCAAGATCAAAGTACACCATACAGCCAAGTGCAGACCCCTCCAAACACCTGGTAACCAACTTATGCAGCCCTGCTGGGTAAAGCAAGCTCAGATTCTCTAACGCTGAGTAGTTCTCACTAGATAGCCTCCATGGGCCACATCATCTCAACCGATAGACCACAACAGTGAAATTCTCTACCACTGGGGGGAAAAAAATCACGTAGGCCTAACTGGATGTTTCTAAACTGGAAACAGAAAGAGTAAAAGCTTCCTCTATTGCTGTTGTTGCTTCATGATGCCTAAACACAAATACGTCTTATTTATGTCTAGAACCTTGTAATAGGGAGTTGCCACCAATCAGATGAGGCGGCCTCAAGAAATCACCAGCCATCACTGATTTAAAACAAGGTGCCTATTCCTTCCACTATTGCAAACTTCATTATACAGCAGGCCTTGAAAGTACTCACCTGTGAACGCTAGGAAGGAAACCACCTTCAATACCTTCACACCCTAAGCCCAAACATCTAGCTATATATTCTCTACACACACCACGAGACACACGCTGGGTAAAGATGAGTATTTATTCACTTTACAAAGAGAATGGTATTAAATTGCCATAAACAACTCCATTTATAGACAAATAACTGTACATTGCACCAGCAGCTTGCCCAAGATGCTCTTCCTGCTCCGGCTGGGCAGCCTGCTCTGCCTCTGATGGAGTCCTCCTGGGTACCGGTGTTCTTACGCATTCACAGGTGGCAAAGTCAACGCATCTGCTCAGCCCTTCTGCAGAAGTGAGCTCTCCATCTGCCCCGTAGTGAGCACTAAGTCAGTACTAGCTCACTCTTTTAAAACAAGACAAATTACTGGTAATTTGAAAAAGCTGTGTAGCACACCAAAATACTTTATACATACATAAAAAAATCTTGAGTAAGATTTATCATTTTTAAAGATAAACAGATACCCTAGCCCTGCCAAGAGTGGGTAATGAAGAGGAAAGAAAACGTTAAATTACTGAATTATAAAAATAGTTTCTTTGGAAAAAAATTCCAGCAAGGTTATCATTAATATCTAAAACCAAAGAGAAAAAATAAACAATTGTTCTCTGATCCATTAGTAATTTAAATAAAAATGGAAACCTCTTCAAAAGCAGCTGTGACTGAAGTTTTAAAAAGCTGCAGGTAAGAGCATGTCTGATCTATACACAGATGATTCTTTACAATCTGCAGACAAGAACACTCTTAATATGGCTAAATCTTTGCTTCTTTAATTACCATTATTTTGTTTTGTTTAAAAAAATATCTCACATGACACTTTAAAAAATAAGTGTTATTTTGGGGAAGCGCTCCGAATGTCCAGTCTGACCCAAGTCAGATGACCAGTTAGTAGACAAACTAGGGACACTGTGATTTTATTTCTGTGAATCACAACTGTTTTCACTTCAATTTTTAGTTATTCCTTCATGTTGTATGAAAACGTATCAAATTAGGTAAGCCAGATTAAGAACGATTCATTAGTGCTGCTTTGGCGTCTGAACTGACGGAAGCCACCAACCTGAGATGAGAGCCGACTCCTCCCAAGCGTCCAGTTCCTGACCCCACGGCATGTCTGTCTTCACCTAAGCCAGTTTATGATCGAACCAGTCACACTAGAGTATTGTATTATAAAAATATACCATATATGGACACTCGTGTCAGTACATGGCAGAAAGTGTGTCTATTTACTGTGTAAAGTTTATTAACATTTGCATGAAACACTCTTATTTACACAGTTACATTCTGGGGCACTCAGGACAGGAAGGTGGTGTGGCCTCTGTGAACTTGGAAGCATATGATGGCGGCCTCTTGTCTCCGGCACATGGCAAGCCTCCCTGGGAGGCTGCGGCAGCGTTGGGCAAGATGAGCCAGGGTTCACAGTGTGACTGGCTGCTTCTGCTCCTGCATCACTCTTCCTCACTCTCGTTCTCGGGATCTAGATCAGAATCTCCATTCAACTCTTTCTCACTTGACACATCTCTGTCCTCCCCGTTCTCTTCATCTTCAATGTCCTCCTCCTCCTCCTCCTCCTCTTCTCCGTTGTCTTCACCAACACCCTCGTCTTTCTCACTGTCCTTCTCTTCGTCTTCATCCCAATTATCCTGATGGAAACAGCAAAGGAAAACATTCACGAGGGCTCCCTTATGGTGAGGATAAAAAGCAGTTGGACCAGACAAATATCACTCACATCAGAATCCTTTTCTGCAATTTCATCATCAGACTCCTCTTCAGAAGATTCTGGAAAAGAAAGCACAGTACTGAAACACAGCATCGTACTCAGAATACGCTACCAACCTCCGATGTGTGCTATCCCATGACTACTTCTCTTTGCTGTTTGCATGGTTTGGGTTGGGATCTTGTGTGGCCCAGGCCTAGAACCTGCAGTCTCCTTGCCCCAGCCCTCCAGTGCTGAGATTACAGGTGTAGCATCTATCCTCTAAGCCAGCTGCTTCTCACTGTACCCTTCCGTATGTAACTTCACTTTAAATTGTGTGCACGTCCGTCAGTGCAGCTGCCAGCAGAACACGACGGCTCCAGGGAGCTAAAGCTACAGGCAGTTGTAAGCCATCTAATGCGGGCGCTGGCAATCAAACATGGCCTGTCTCCAAGAGGAAGACTGCTCTTAATCCCCGAGCCATCTCTAGCTCTAAACTTAATACTTACATGCATATAATAAAACTATGATTATTATTTCAAAGTAAGTACCAAACCCCTATAAAATCCCATCTTAAAATATTCAGCCATTTCCAGACCACCAAATAGACACAGTGGATCTGTAAAAATTCTATACAAAAGATGGTTCATGCATCTATCTGAAAAAAATGCATTTGCATGGTTTGTGACCATAACGAAAGTAGTAGTTACAGAAAAAGACTATGTTAAGTGTACAGTTCTGAGAAATGGAAACACTCAAATGTACAAAACAACAGTTAATTATTATTTAAGGACCATGGGAAAGAAATGGAAGAACAAGCAGAACGGGCCTCTCATAGAGGGCAGCAGGAAAGCCGACCTGCACTGATGGATGCCACACAAATGGGATTGGAAACCCAACTCAGCCTCACACGTCACATCCAGTTGACAACAATTTCAGCTTTCACAGGATGCACTAAATGACCCAAGAGGAAGTGCTCCACAACCACACACAGGAGCATTCCATAGGACCAAATGGTCTCTCTTCAGCAAGTCTCCATCAGGAGCTCTCAAAGACTTTCACAAACTAGACTTAATGTGGGGCCAAGGCTGGATTCCAGTATGAATAAGCCAAGGCATTCTACACAGAGCGGCTTTTAAAGCAACCTAAGCTGACACAGGATAACATTAATGGGCTGGAGGGCTGGTTCAGTGATTAACAGCACTGGCTGCTCTTGTGGAAGACCCAGGTTCCATTTCCAGCACCCACATGGCAGCTCATACACATATACACACACACACACACACACACACAGGCAAAATAATCATACACATACAATAATCTAAAAACAATTAAGGAATTAGCCAGGCATGGTGGCACGTGCCTTTAGTCCCAGCACTCAGAACTATGGTTATTTTGGTAATTAGTTTTTATATCAAACTTATCCATGTTGGTAACTTAGGCCTCTACTTCCTAGTTCTCACTATTATATCATGTACATGATGTTGTGTGCCTAATGGTATAAACCATTAGCCACTAATGAAGAACTCTACTATTTATAAGAAATTGTTACAATACTTTATAAGTAAGACTATGATGGACAAATCTATACAACTCTCCTTACATGTGTTTTAAAGTCATTTTTCTCCAGCTTTTTTTAGTCTCAGCATACTCATTTTCAAAATTGAATACCCCAATGCTTTTGTTTATGAGTTAAGTCTCATAATGAGATGTTTATCTCATTAAAAACTGAAATCCACCAGGCACTTTGGCTTTCTCACCTCAAGTGAGTTTTCTGAGGCTACCTTAATGCAAGCGCCTAAATGCCAACGAAAGACTCAAATCTAGAGTGAACAGCCCACTTAGGAATAATGCAGAGGCATCGATGGGAAAAACAAACAGCACGGTGCTTTGAACAGCAATGTCCCCATAGGCCTATGTATTTAAATGCTTAGTCACAAGGGAGCAGAACTGGGCAGAAAGGATTATAAGGACTAGGAGGTGTGGCCTTGTGGGGGGGAAGTGTGTCACTGGGGGTGGACTTTGAGGTTTCAAAAGCTCACACTAGGCTGGGTGGTGTTGGTGCACGTCTTTAATCCCAGCACTTGGGAGGCAGAGGCAAGTGGATCTCTGTGAGTTCAAGGCCAGCCTGGTCTATAAAGTGAGTTCCAGGACAGCCAGGGATAGACAGAGAAACCCTGTCTCAGGGAGGAAATAAAAAAAGTCTCACTGCATGAAGTGTTATCTCTCTGATGTTCCCGTTTGCACTTCTTTAAAGCCACCCCACTACTTAGTTATTTTTTTCCTCCAAGAAAGTAGCCCATATATGCTTTGTGCATTTTAAAGTGTGAAGAGCAAAGTAACACAGTGTAACATGAGCAGTCTTCCCAGCCTGAAAAAGCAGTCCACCCTAGCCACTAGACTCTAAGCCTGTCATAGATACTGCTGACCCACACCCCACAGTTCTATAGATCTTTCAGGGCTGTCTTGACATGCAAGGTAAGCCTTCCAACCTTGTTCATCAGTCACTCTGATTTTCTTGATTCACTTAAATACGCAAAATATTCAAGAAAACAATTTAGAGATTATAAGCAACTTTAAATTACAGGATTTTCTCTTTGAAAATTATTTGATTATCTTTAAGTTTGTTATCTTTGTTTATACAGGCATATTATTATTTTTCTCTAAAACCTTTTTTTTTGTTGTTTTGTTTTGTTTTTCCGAGACAGGGTTTCTCTGTGTAGCTTTGCGCCTTTCCTGAAACTCACTTGGTAGCCCAGACTGGCCTCGAACTCACAGAGATCCGCCTGCCTCTGCCTCCCGAGTGCGCCACCACCGCCCGGCTTGTTGTTTTGGTTTTTTCAAGACAGGGTTTCTCTGTGTAGTTTTGGTGCCTGTCCTGGATCTTGTTCTGTAGACTAGGCTGGCCTCGAACTCAGAGATCCGCCCACCTCTGCCTCCTGAGCGCTGGGACTAAAGGTGTATGCCACCACCATCCGGCTCTCTATAACCTTTCTATTTCACATCTTAGACATTTTCTAGTATTCCTAGTTTTGGCTACCACTATGACATTTTTTCTGAAAATATTCTATAATTAGTTACTTCTGAGGTGTAATAATGTTGGCTCCTTTTTGCTGATCTTGGTGTCCAGGACACTTGCTAACTTGCATACCACCTATTAATAACAGCTGACTGCAGATTCTGCTGTATTTACTTTACTATGTGCCAAAGAATAATATTTGCAAAGTCCAAAGTCTTAGAATTCTTTAGGAAAGGCACCTGGAAGCAATAAAAAGTACATTACTATCACATCCCTGGCTTCACTAGTGTATATATATTGTTTGATATGGGTTTAAGATGAGGAAATTCCTTTCAATTCCTTGGTTGCTTAGATTGTTAGAGATGTGTAGATGGTATTTTTCCAAAATCTTATCTATGCTCAGTGTTCTCCAATGACATCTGATACACTGATCACTGTATTAGCAGATTTTCTGATGCTGTGGTACCTTGTAATATTTAAATTAAAAACTCTTGGAAATGGGTTCTATAATTGATAAAACTACTTGGGATGTCTAAGCATAGTCTCAGGCTTATTTTACTTATAATTACTAATTCCTATTAACTGTACAAATTCCCCCTAAAATATTCTGGACTCTGTCTGGTTGAAACTGCAAATAAGGCTTTACCAGATTCATAATGCACCTAAACTGTATATAGGGAAGGGAATATCTATTATGCTTTGAAGGCTTAATAAAATCAGTCACAAAACTTCAACTTGGTATCTGTCAGGGGGTTGACTGAATTTATTTTCTTATATCTATCTTGTGTATGTATGCACTCAAGAACACGTGCCAGTCAGGAGACACCTTTTGGGGGTCAATTCTCTCCTACCACCATGTGGATCCTGGGGATTGAACTCAGGTCCTCATCTCTCTGGCCTCTAACAAAAACATTTTAGAGTCAGTGGTGCTGAAGTCCGTTCTGGTCACTGACATTCCTAATCACTAATGCCATAGTCTACTTTCAGGTTCTTCTGCAACTACTGCCCTTGTCCACACATGAGTCCGCCTCATGTCCCTCAGGTTTGTCAGAGAAGAGGTGACAAGGCAGGACTCCAATGGCTTCATTTATATGCAGAAACTAATTTCAAAGCATGTGTAAATGCAAACCTATGTGTGTTGTGTGTCACCAAAACAGTGTGAGATCCCAAGGGACTGGAGACAAGGGAGCACAGGACCATGGCAAAGCACAAGAGAGGACTAACCAGTGTGAGGGGAGGTGACATGGAGTGAGCAGAGGTGTGAGGGAACAAGAAGAAACTATGAGGCACATATATTCAAAGATTCCTGACAAAACCCATCACTCCATATGCTGACCTAAAATAGTAATTTAAAGAGCTTATGTGAGCACTTCTATAAGGAAACAGAATCGAATTACTATGAAAAATAACAAGACATCTAGCCTCTGACCCAACTTTTTTTTTTTTTTTTTTTTACCTTCTTCATACACCAATTTTGCCTTCTGTCCAGGGGAAGACATTTTTTTCATTTTTTCTGATGCTGTAACCTGGAAGACAGAATTATGAAGCAATTATAAGCTTATCTCAAGCATAGCCAACATCACCCAATTCTGCTGGCTTACCCTCCCCCGCTGGACTGCCCAGATGAATGGACAGCCCACATACAACTTGGAACAAACACAGGAAAAATATATAAGGGAAAATTACGAGAGTTAGGAAACCACATGCAGTGATTAGAGTATTATTGCACCAAAATGTTAATTAGATACCCCATAACCGCTGCTCACAGTAATCTCGCTGAGCTCAGAGTACAGTACAGACGCCCTGTAACTCACTGCTCACAGTAATCTCGCTGAGCTCAGAGTACAGTACAGATACCCTGTAACTCACTGTTCACAGTAATCTCGCTGAGCTCAGTACAGTACAGATGCCCTGTAACTCAGCTGGTGAGAGCTTGCCTGCACTTTGTGCCTGTAATTCAGCACTCTTGCAGGTAGAGGCAAGAGTCCAGAGTGTGTTCAGGTCAGCTAGGGGAGGGGTGAGAGTGTGAACACAGATGGGGAGAGGTCCAGTTAAGCTTTCCCACTCTCACTCAGCAAACACTTCCAGGTTAAAGCCTGGATTCTGACTTGCCAACTTCTTACTGAACCGGAGTCTGTCACTACTTGAGTAAATCCTCACTCCTCTCTCCACTCTATGACACTCAAGTCTGAGCTGGAAATCATTTGATCTGCTCACTTGTGTGATGAGAAGAATGAGCTTTCCGTGCAGGTGTGAGAGTTTCTGGAACGTTTTGACTCTGCTTTCCATTAGCTGGTAGAGGGTCCCCAGCTGGTGTACCAGGTCAGGCAACTAGAAGAGACAGACAGACAAATGACATCACTTCTCATCATCACCAACGTCTAAGAGGAACACACACAAATCATGCAGCTAGCCCTAGGGACAGTGGAGCTTTGGGACACAGCCTAGCAACCTGACAAACTTTCGAAGAAGGCCCTCGATATCCTGGCGGGGAAAAATAACTCCCCCCACCAAAAAAAAGCACAACTCACCACTGCCAGGTAGTGGTGGCACACACCTTTAATCTCAGTGTCTGGAGGCAGAGGTAGCTGGATCTCTGAGTTCCAAGTCAGTCTGACATACAGAGTGAATTCCAGGACAGCTAAGGCTACACAGAAAAATGGGTGTGTGTGTGTGTGTGTGTGTGTGTGTGTGTGTGTGTGTGTGTGTGTGTGTGTGTGTGTGTGTGTGTGTGTGTGGTAACAACTTGTCAGCTAGGGCAGCTGGCAGAGCTAACTCCTGCATACTGATAAACTATTTCAGATAAGATGAACAAGGGTAGCTAATAAAAATCACCCACAAGACATCTCTGAACTGAAGGGACTTTCCTCTGAAGCTTACCCGGTATCCAGCACATTATCTACACCTGCCACAGGCTCTGGAGCACCAGAAGCTTCTCCAACCTTGAGTTTCCACACATACATATGTGTGGTTCCACACATATGAATATATGCTATTTACATACCATAAGGGGAGGGGACCTATAACTTAATTGTGGGTTTTTTAAAAAACCATATGCTAAAACCTGCTGTGGGATGGTCTGTATGTCAAATTGCTCTGATTGGTCAATAAATAAAACACTGATTGGCCAGTGGCCAGGCAGGAAGTATAGGCGGGACTAACAGAGAGGAGAATTGAGGGACAGGAAGGCAGAGAGATACACTGCCAGCCGCCGCCATGACAAGCAGCATGTGAAGATGCCGGTAAGCCACGAGCCACGTGGCAAGGTATAGATTTATGGAAATGGATTAATTTAAGCTATAAGAACAGTTAGCAAGAAGCCCGCCACGGCCATACAGTTTGTAAGCAATATAAGTCTCTTGTGTTTACTTGGTTGGGTCTGAGCGGCTGTGGGACTGGCGGGTGACAGAGATTTGTCCTAACTGTGGGCAAGCCAGGAAAACTCTAGCTACAAAAACCTTTTGAAAAAATATACCATAAAATGATAAGCAAACAAAATTATAACTTTATTTTTAGTTTAAAATATAACTGATAGCCAGGTGTGGCGGCTCATACTTGTAACTGCAGCTCTTATGAAACTAAGGCAGGACTGGCTGGAGTATAAAGGCAGACTCAGCCACAAAGTGAGTTCCAGGCCAGCCCAAGCTACAAAGCCCTGCCTCAAAAAGAACCTCATAATGGGGCTGCAGAAATGACTGAGCAGTTAGAGGAATCAGGTTTGGTTCTCAGCACCCACATGGTGGCTCACAGCCATTGATAGCTCCAGTGCCAGGAGATCCAATACCCTCTTCTGACCTCCACGGGCATCTGGTATGTATGCATACATACAGACAAAATACTCATACACATAAAACAAAAAACATCAATACAGGCCAGTAAAATGGCACGCTAAAGGTGTTTGCCACTAAACCTGATGACCTGTGTGTGATCCCCAAAACCCACATTAAGGCAGAGTCAAGTTGTCCTCTGACCTCCACACGTCATAGCACAGGCAACCCCCAACACATACATACAAAAAAATACGTAATTTTCTTAAAATAAAAAACTCAAGCCGAGTGGTGGTGGCACACACCTTTAATCCAAGCACTTGGGAGACAGATGCCAGCCTGGTCTACAGAGCAAATTCCAGGGCAGCCAGGACTATCCACAGAAACCTTGCCTTGGGGTGAAAATTATGTTCCTTACTAGGCATGTTAAACTCCTTTAATCCCAGCATTCAAGAAGCAGAGGCAGGCAGATCTCTGTAAACCAAAGCTAGCCTGGTCTATCCACATAGCAAGCTCTACTCCAGCCAGAGCTACATAGTGAGACCCTACCTCAAAAATGTGTATAATAATGATGATGATGAAATAATAAAGAAACTCTCTAAAGGAAGCAAACGGCTGTTTGAGTTTCTAATCCTAACCAAAGCCCAACCATTCACCCTCAGAAAAGACTTACCGTGGATAAGTACGACGCATGAATCGTCAGCACACATTTCAGCCACTGAACCATTAAAACAGCACTAGCAGAGAAAAGAAACCCAAGTGAAGGCAAGTTCACTGATTCAAAAATAAACACAGTCAGAACAGGAAGTCTGTGAAAGTAACCATCAAGCACATTTCCCAGGTCTCTCATTCTGCCATGGAAATCTGGCAGAGATTCCTATAATATAGCTTTAGCTTTTGCAGGTTGTACTAGCAAGTTGATCAACACTCACAGCCCCCAAAAAGAATTAATACTTCAAGACTAAAAGCCAGGCTTTAACTCATATAACTAATCTATACCAGGACAGTAACAATCATCCCAACAGGGTCGAATGATTTTCCGTGTTATAATCACATTGGAGCCCAATCATCTTGTTCACTATTGGGAACTAAGAGCAAAGCACTATCACTACCAACCAGGCAAAGAGGACCAAACTCTGTAATGTGACCCTGACACTTCGTCAGATTCCTCCTGTGTGAGCTCAGAAGGCTAAGAGAGTCTACAGAAAAACGAACAAGAAAAAACCTGGAGTGGGCTATGCAGATAAAGTACAGCAGAATTTGTGCTTATAAGCCCCCAGCCCAGCATCCCAGGGGCTTGCTAGCCAGCCAGGCTAGCCAGATCTACAAATGCTAGGTTCAGCTAGAGACTACACCTCAAAAAATGAAGACACCCTGTGCCAGTTTCTGGCTTCCACAAAAATGGGGTAGTGCACCTGTATGTACATGTACACATGTAGCTAATATTAGAAATTAGAAATGAAAAACCACAAGTTATAGAGCCCAACAACACTGTATTGAAAGCTTAGTATCTATGAGATATCAACTTCCAGTTTAAATGTTTAATTAAAGTATGAAAAACCCAACCTGGACAGAAGTGGCACATTTGGCTGGGGCAAGACCCTGTGTCCACCTTTGCCTCTGAGTGCTGGAATTTTGTCTGGCTTGAACCCATGCAGGTGTGAATACTTGGAGGTTGAGTAGTAAGATATGTTGTTAGAAATTAGGCGACCTATATATCTGTTACTGGAATCCTGGTACTAGCATACTGTCAATCAAAACAATTCTTTAGTGCTCTATTCTAAAATGAACTAACTGGAATAGTAGCTACCAAAGTGTTTATAACAGTAATATGTATTTGCATAGTATATGTGGTGATTTGAATGAGAATGACCCCATAGGTTAGATGTTTGAATACTTGGTCCCCAGTTGGTGAAACTATTTGGAAAGGATCAGGAGGTGTGGCCTTGTTGGTGGGCTTTCAGGTTTCAAAACCCAATGCCATTCCCAGTTAGCTCTCTCTGCCTTGTGCTGCTGGATCAAGGTGTAAGCTACAGCACCTTTCCTGTCTGCCTGCTGCCATGATGTCATCGACTCTGCCCCTCTGCCACTGTGAGCCCCAAATTGAACATCTTCTAAGTTGTCTTGGTCATGGTGTTTTATCACAGCAATAGAACTATCACAGCAAGGAACTAAGAAGTATTCTAACCCAATATGCACTGTTTTATCCTCACAAAGACACCTCTGAGGATGGAGACATTTTTCCTTTATATTGATAAAACTGAGGACCCAAGGACATTAGAATTTATGTGTGCAGAGCGTACAATAAGTAGCAGAGCCACAACTTGACCGGCTGTGTGTGTAATGACTTCCTGCTGTTCTGTTTCCTCTATGCCATCTGCCTCCACAGAAACTTCTCAGTGGTAATTTACAAGATTCACCTGTATCTCAACTTGAGAATTAAGAAGCATAACAATTCTTTCCATTTCTCAGATTAAAAAGTGTGGTTAAGTTACGACTTGTCTCTCTGTTACTACCGTTAAGGAACATACACTCCCCTTTTAGAAAACATTTGTCTTTTCTCTATCATCTATAACCTTATGAACTGCATTGTACTGTCTGCTTTTTCTCAACTAGGCTCCGTTTTCCCTTGGGGTCCAGTTTAGTGAATTCTTTTTTGTTTTCCTATGTTTATATTTTAGACTCATTTATTTTACGTATATGGGGGTTTTATCGGCATGAATCTATGTATACCACATATGTGCCTAGTGCCTGCTGTCAGAAGAGGGCATTAGATCCTAGACATACAGATGGTTGTGTGCGACCATGTACATGCTAAGAACCCAGCCCAGGTCCTCTGCAAGAGCAATAAACGCTCTTAACAGCTGAGCTATCTCTCCAGTTCCATCACCCCCTTTTACATTTGTTTTCAGCTCCCTCAAATACTGGAAGAAAAGATGGAACATAATTATACACAGATAAAAATCAGGCTGGGCATGGTGGCGCATGCCTTTAATCCCAGCACTTGGGAGACAGAGGCAGGTGGATCTCTGTGAGTTCAAGGCCAGTCTAGTCTACAAAGTGAGTTCCAAGACAGCTACAGCTGTTATACAGTGAAACCTTGTCTTGAAAAACAAAAAAAAAGGCAGAAGAAGGAAGGAAGAGAAGGAAAAGGAGAAGTAGTAGTAAATATGAAAATGTCACATAATTTGGTCTTTAGGCTACAAAAAGGAACAAGAAAGTTACCCAAAGGCCAATGAGCTGATAAAAGCTGGAACAGATAATCGGAAGTGTTTGTTGGGTTGATTGTTGTTTTTAAAGAAAACCACAATAAAATTAGGAATGAAAATGAGTCAAGTGAAACGTTGGAGGAAGGTAAGAGTTGGCACAAGCATTCTTCTGGAATTTGAGGCTAAGGATAGACTCCAGGGCCTGGACACTGTCAGGCAAGCACTCAGCCACTGAGCAGCATCTCCATTCCGGATGGACACTGCTGTTTTTAATTCATCTATAACACAGCAATTCAGCTCATAGCGATAACAATACACCTTTACTGAGGCAGACAATGCTGAGTTCTAGGCCATTCTAAGTTACATAGTAAGGCTGTCTCAAACAAGAAGAAACCTAAGTCACAGAAACAGCTTACCTATTGGGATGTCCTTGCAACCTCTTGGTAAGCTAAGGGAGAGAAAACACTGTTAGCATCATCACTGGAAAGGCAATCTTTCTCCATCAATCCCCAGACGCATTAATGGCTGTCCAAGCTATTCCACCTAGCAGTCCAGCTGAACTCAACACAACCTATTTCAATTCATTCTCATAAGAGTAATTCCAAGACAGAAACATAGGCTAGGGTCCTATAGGCAAGTACGTGGAGACCAAATATACACTGATGATTTCCTATAAATAGGAAGTACAGGACGGGGCACAGAGAGTCACTACTAAGGGGTACAAGATTCTTTTTTGGAATGACAATTGGACAAATCTATGAACATGTGAAAAACTACATTGTACATGAGAAAAGTTAACTTCATAGTGTGTAAACAGCATTTCCATTTAAAAAATACATAAAATGTATAGAGAAAAGGCAGGGAAGGAAAATTTTCATTTGGAGTAGACAATAACCCAATACATGAGTACGTTAAGAGTACCTCACAAGATACAAAGGTGGAACACAAAAGAGAATCCAGGGCTCTATGTTGTGGTATTCTGCTACACCCCCCAAAGCACAGCTGTCCACAGTACTCTGTGGCTCACTTTAAAGGGCAGCACTTACCTCTTGCAACAGTGGGATGACAGCATGCAAGGGCATCCTTAGCACAGTCTTCTTGATTAGGTTTATATTCCTAGTCTGAAGCACTTTCTGTGGAAAAATAAAAGACAATCAGGACAAACATACTTCCAATAAGGACACCACTGAAAAATCTTACATAACTGCAAATAGATCAAGGCAATAAAGTACTGCTTGAACTGGGCCAATCAGGTGGGAAATCAGGTTAAGTTGCCTTCAGTTAGCACTCGAAAGAACATCTCTAGACATTTAAATACAAGTATGTGCCATTTGGGGAATGTCCTCCAACTTCCACCTCACTAAATTAGAGCTGTCTCCATGCAGAGTGAATTGAATAAGTTTCTGTTCCAAAGAAAACTCTTAAATTGTCACCATTTGATAAAAACTTAAACCAATCAAATGATCACATAATAGATACTTGAACCAAAGCCCTTTAAGGCCTGATCTCTGGGAGAAAGCCAGATTCCACCCTAGGTTGTATAAAAAAACAACTGAGCAAACCAGTACTGAACCTCCATCCTCTGAACACTATTCCATGGCAGAGTCAGATATGCGTCACAGGAGCAAGAAAGAGGGAATGGGAGAAGAGGGTACCTTCAGTCTGATACACCCTTCCTCTTACTTTTCAATCTAAGCAACAGAGCTACCAAACAAGAACAGGAAGTTATTTTCCAGTCAATTTTCTCCAATCCCTTAGAATCTTTTCAGAATCTTCATCAGATTTTACTTTCTTGTAAAAATGACCTTTAATCAACCTGATTCCACCAAATATTAATTTTAAACTATCACATAACTACAAGATTTCATACATTCTTATTTTATACACAATCATTGAGAAACTGAGACACAGAATGTCCTGATCTAATAGTTCTTGATTACCTAAATTTTTATTCCCAAATAAACAATATAGAGGGTTCAAAGAAAATACAGCATGCACCTGCAATCCCAGCTACCTGGGACTGAGGTAGGAAGATCTCAAATTCCAGGCCTGCATGGCCAACTTACCAAGATTCTGTCTCAGAATTTTTAAATTTCAAGGGGTATAGGTAGAGCACTTGCCTAGCACATATAAGGCCAGGGGCTTGATCTCAGCACTGCTTTAAAAAAAAAAAGAAAGAAAAAGCTGCATATAACCCCCTGCCCTCAGGAGGCTGGGGCAGCCTGGACTGCACAGTTCTATCCTGACTCAAGAAAACAACAACAAGAACAACCGAAGATGTAACTCAGTGAGAGTACTTGCCCAGCACACACAAGCCCTGGGTTTGACCCCTAGCAGGATAAACAAACAAGAAAGATACGCTGATTATACCTTTAACAATAATACTGAAGGTATTGGTGCCTTCAATATCTCTAAAACAGCTGCTTTATTGTAAACTCGTGGCCACAAAGTTCTAATCATATAGAAGCCACTAGAAACATCTGCATTTGGTGACATTGTCACACTTTCGTTAATTGCTTCAAACATTCACTCAGACTAGGATCTATTGCCAAAACCATGCAAAGAGCTTGGTGGAGTTTCAGGAAATATAAAACAGCCTGGCCTGCCACACCTGTGATTTTACACCAAGCCTGATCACATGGTGCTACGGTCGTGTCTGCTTTCTTTATGGTTTGCTAAATAAACCTATTTTCCTACTGGGGAGAGAGGGAGGAAGGGAGGGAGACACAGACAGACAGACAGACAGACAGACACACACACACACACACACACACACACACACACACACACACACACACACACGTAACAATTAAATAGAGGCCCTGAGACAGATGGGACTGAGGAAGATAATGCATGGAAAAGGCTAGAGAAAAGAAAGGGAAAGGGGGGAACGTTTAAAAAAAAACGAGAAGCAGGATATCTGTAAGTTAAAGGTCAACCTGGGCTATACAATGAGACCTGTCTAAATAAAAAGTTTTTTTTTAAAAGGCTAGGGATGTGGTTCAGTGGTTGAGTGCTTGCTTAGGGGGCCACAGGTTCAGTTCCTAGAACCACATAAAAACAAGGACAGTGGCCCAGGCCTGTAATCCCCAAACTGGGAAGTTCAAGGCCACTGCTGACTACATCATGAGGCCAGCCTGGTATTTAAAAAAAGAAAGGAAGAAAGGACAGAAGGAAGGGAGAGAGAAGAGAGGGAACACAGAGTAGAGAAACAGAATGATGAACCCCCTCATGATCATGTACTTGTTCAATCTGGAAAGCTTGGGGGAACTGAAGCAACTATTAATAAATACATGTAGTTGTATGTATCAGATGATGGGACACCAGAACTGTAAGATGCCAATAAGAATGAGGCCTAGCTACTTACAAGTAATCTGAGACTTCAAGGCAGAAAGAAGAATTAATAAGCAGCCCGATACTTCTGCTGACTAAAAAGGGAGGCAGTCATGCTAACAATTTAAGTTAAAAAAAATTAAAAATGCAAATAAATTGTCCCAAACTATGCTGTATAAAAAACAAATCAGTGCTGGGCATGGTTGCACACGCCTTTAATCTTATGACTCAGAAGGCAGAGAGGCAGGTGGATCTCTGAGTTCCATGTCAACCCGGGTTACACAGGGAAAGCCTGTCTTGTGGGGGAAGTAGGACACAACTCGCTACAGTAAGTTCTCAAGACCATATTTAAAGAAACAGACCTGGGCTGGAGAGATGGCTCAGAGGTTAAGAGCACCGACTGCTCTTCCAGAGGTCCTGAGTTCAATTCCCAGCAACCACATGGTGGCTCACAACCATCTGTAATGAGATCTGGCACCCTCTTCCATATACACAATAAATAAATAAAATCTTAAAAAACAAACAAACAAAAAAACAGACCTATAAACCAAGAAGATGACACTAGCAATGAGATTTCTTTTTCCTCTTACAATTTCACTGCAATACAACTAAGCATAAATAAAACACATATAAAGGTACAGTATTTCATCAATGTGACAAGCACATTCCCCAGGAAACAGTGAAGTTCTATCATCCTCCAGTTTCATTGGGCCTTTTACAATCTCTCTCCCTTAAATTCCACCCCACACAGGCACTGTTCTATAGATGGGCACGTTTTCCAGAATCAATTCTCCAATACTACCCCTTTTGTCAGACTTCACCCTCAGAGCACACACTGGAGACTCATCCACTGTCTGCACTGGCAATGAGCAGTACATGCAAGACTCCGCAAGAACACACTCGTTAGTCTCCTGATGGATAGGTGTGAGCACAACAGTGGCACTGGACGTCAGGTGTGCTCTTCATATATATATTTGGTTTTTCGAGACAGGCTTTCTCTGTGTAGTTTTGGTGCCTGTCCTGGATCTTGCTCTATAGACCAGGCTGGCCTCGAACTCACAGAGATTCACCTAGCTTTGCCTCCCTGAGTTCTGGGATTAAAGGCGTGTGCCACCACTCTATGTGCTCTTCATTTTTTTATAAATTTGTTTATATTTTAAAAAATTATGTATTGTTTTTATAAATTTGTTCCATTTCACACCCCCAACAGCAAGGTGTGGTTTTCAGCTACTAGGTACCCTGACAACACAATGTCATCTTTTAAACTTTAAACAATCCACAGTAGACATGTAGTGTCACCTCACTGAGATTTTATTTTGTCTTTCTGGGATGATTAATGTCATTAAAAAAGAAAAAATCTTTCCATGTGGGTTGGTGAGATGGCTCAGAGGGCCAAGGAGCTGACCGCCAGGCCTGACAACCTAAGTTCAATGCCTAGGATCCCCATGGTGGCAAGACAATCAACTCCCCAAAGCTGTCCTCCACCTCAACACCTCCCCTGTGGCATACTCTGCCATATACGACAAACGAATGTCAAAAGAACGACGAACATTTCTGTATGTTCTTACTGTCCACCTGAACTGTGTGTTGTCTGTTCAGTTCTCTACCTTTTTTTGTTGTTGTTGTTTTTAATGAAATCCTGTTAAGTGCTCTTTAATATCTAGGGAAAAACGCTGATCTATAAGTAAACATTTTTCAGCCCACAACATGCTGTTTCATCATGCTGTTTTGTTGCATGGTCCTAACACTGTCATTTAGTTCATTTGCTGAGACAGGATATCTTGAAGCATGCAATCCTCCTGCCTCATCCTCCTGTGTATACTCCTACACCTAACTACCATGTCCTTTTTTGAGATAGGGTCTCTCTATGTAGCCCAGGCTGTCCAGGGCTGTGCAGACCAGACCGTCCACGATCTCTGCCTACCTCAACTGCCGAGATTAACAGAGTGCCCCAACATCCCTGGCATCCAGCATGTCTTTTCACGAGCAGAAGTATCTCGTTTTAAAGGTGTCCAAATGAACACGTATTTCTTTACCCTTATGATTTCTATACACATATCTGCACTCACACATAGTAATAATACAACAAATAATTTCTGAAAGTACTATTAACTTTTGTTAGGTATGGTAACAGATTGTGGTCCATTTTTCTAAAGAAGTTTTTTAAGTTAAGTAGGTCTGTCTATGGATGAAACAATATCCCAGCATTTCTAAGCTTTACTCCACCTGCGGAAGCATGTGAGCAGATAAATGAACACATGACGGATTGGCAGGCATTTGTGGAGAGCTTATGAAAATGAGAGATTGTTTCCTGGTGATCTACAGTACTGTTCTAGAACCTGCTTCATCTACTGAGGAAGGCTGCAGAGTGTATTCACATAAGCATCGATATGTTTCAAAAATACTGCCAATATTTTGTACAGATTATTTTTCATCAAATTCTTCTAGGTACAAGTCACATCAAACCAAAATTCACCTAAAACAATTTGCCACAAACTGCTTAATTGAGGTTTTTAGACCTGCTGGCCTCCTCTCTTTATACAGAATTAGACAGAAGCATTAGATAGTCACATTGAAATCAAGTGAAAATCAGAGACAGCACTCACAGGTCACAAGTTCAAGGTCGTGAAGAAATGAAAACTGTACTAACTGATCAGGCAGTACTGAGGTCCTACTGTTTGTCAATTGTCTGTGTAGACCGTCAAACTGGATTTAAGAGCGCCAAACTGAGTCGCTTCCTCCAAGCAGTCACCAGCTTACGCAGCCATCTCTACGCTTCCTTAAGTTTCTAGAACTACACAGTAACAGCCCCCAACCCGCTTGAATCTCCCCCAAACTCCTACCCATTGCCAAGGTTCCACCTCACTGCCCCCTCTCACGGCCAGGGGAAATAAGTTTCTGGAATCCAGAGTAAAAACTCAGGAACGCATTTTCCTACAGAAGAAAATATAAATTGTGATCTAGAATGCTGAGTGTTAAGAGTTCAGCTGCACTTTATACGGCTTTTGTCAACTAAAGCCTAAGGAACCCAACAATTCAAAATACCATTTCTATGAGAAAATGCATTCCAGGTTCAAGAGAATAACATTCCCATGGTGAGTTGGTGCATGTCTGTATATCACTATACCAAGCAAAACATTGACGACATTCACTCACACACACACAAAAATGAAGTCACATGTTGCTATATGATGTGACTGCTCATTCTGTGAGTTCGGGTTCAACAGCTTCTACTTTCTCAATTCACTGGAAATCTGCTGCAATACTTACGTTTAACATTTCAAAGTCATTGCTTTCTAAGCCCTGCGTGAGAAGGATTGGGAAGCTATTTGTCTGCAGGTCATCCTTCCTTCCTTTTCTATCCAGATCCATGGCTCCAAGGCGCTCCTCGATGCTAGCCTACAGAATGGAAACATCTGCTAAGTTAACCAGGCAGGGATTTGGAGGCTGCGAACAAGCTCAGTCACACCTCAGCCAGAGAAACACATTCTCAAAGATCTCATCATCACAGCAGTACTGTGGAAGAAATGTGAAGAGTTATAAACCAAGTTCCTGAAGTCTAGCAAAAAACAAATGCCTAAAGAGGCACACAAATGCCTAAAGTTAAGAGGACCCTGGTTTGGTTCACAGACCCCGCATGGCTGCTCACGACTATCACTGGAACACCAGTTCCAAGGGATCTGATGTCCCCTTCAGCCTCTGCAGGCACTGCATGCACATAGTACAGACATTCATGTAGACAAAACTTTTTTTTTTTTTTTTTTTTAAAAGAGAGGCACATACCCTGAACATAAAAATCACAAGTCCTTCTCTGGGAAGATTAAAAAAATGAAAGGACCTGGCATCTTACTATTAATGCACAAGGAATAGAGCTATTACCACCCACATGTTTTCCCCAATACAACTATCACTTGGCATCAACGAAGTTTTGTCAAGAATGTAAAGCTGGGGTGGCAAGATGGCTCAGGCAGGTAAAGGAGCTTGCCACCAAGCCCACCAACCCGACTTTAACCCCTGGAACCCAAAAGGTGGAAGAAGAGAACCAATGGTGCCAAATTGTCCTCAACCTCCACACACATGGCAGGCAGGGCACACATCATCTATTCATGCCCAACCCCACACCAAGATGCACGCACCCATGCACACACGTACAAACACATAAATAAATAAACGCAATAAATTTTTAAAATACCAAAGCTTTTAACCCCTGTAAGTGACTATCACCATCATTTACAAGTCAACTGCCACATAACCAGCCAGGATTGCTCAGACAGCCAAGAGAAAGGAGGCATCATGGGAACTCAGCAGTATGCGAAACCCAATCAAAGTCATCACAGCAAATCCTGACCTAACCTATCAACTTTGTCTACCCAGCTACTAAGTACCCGCTGCAAGCTTCTCCAGAATGAGCTCCAGCTCTACCCAATGTACTCCACAGTGTCTCAACCCCAAGTAAGTAGTCATTACCTCATTACTGCCTAATTTTCTCTTGTTCTCCACCTCCTTAGGCTGTGAGAGCGGAGGCTTGATTGGGGCGTGGTGTCCAGGAACCCCAGGCACCAGAACCTTTGCTTCAGAATCCATCACTGGTGTTCTCACCTGTCACACGGCATCAAGGTATGGGAAAGAGGGACTTAGTTCTTGTGCTTCCGACCAGAGAAAGCAAGCAGCTCTCCAAAGGCTTTTCCATCAGACAATGTAATACAATGTACTCACCATGACAGGAATTCAAGACAAAATGGGAACTGAATGTTGGCAAATGAACTGAAAGTACTGGTTAAAAGCTCAGCGTTTTAAAGTTCGCAATATCTCAGTAAGGGTATAAGCCAAGAAAAGTAAAACCTACCAAATAAAAATAGCTGTGTAATTTAAAAACTGCTCAAGTTACACACTTGACAACCTCCAAAACCAAATCTTTGCCAACCATGCTCAGACAGTCGAAGAGAAAGGGTCATCCCTGAAACTCAGCTGGATGTGAAACCATCATCACAGCATGGGTTGGCTTTCCTTCCTAGCTCATCACCAAACAAGGCATCTATCTACATGTCAACAGCAAGTTATGCTCAAAACAGACTGCCACAACGAGGGTCCAGGTGGCTATGAGCCTCAGCTCTACTGTGGTTTGATTTTACCCTGAAATACAACACACAGCAAGACAAAGCTGTACTCTTCCAAGTTCTGAGATTGCTCAGCAACACTGCAACCCGCTATTAACACTCACTCCCACCAAGTTCCCTGTCCAGATCATCATGCACCATACCAAGAGCACAGAGAAGTTTTACAACCTTTATGTTTAAAAGCACAGTCTCACATTTCTAAGAAAAGAGCATAAAAAGCATTTCAGATAATGAAAGGAGCCAGGTGTGGTAGTACAAGCACCTGTAACCCCAGCACTGAGGCTGAAGAATCGTGAGTTTCAATCTAGGCTAAATAGCAAAACTGTATCTCGGGAGACAGGATAAAAAATAAATGAAGTCACTAACATGGCACTATATTCAACTCAATTTAGCCAAATCTATTATTCTTAACATCAAAGCTGTAGTGTGCTCACCTTGGTTATAGCCGTTTCTACTGTTGGAGCCCAGCAATTGGAAATGTCTCTTTCCAAACATATATGAGTATCTTTGGAGTTCAAAGCCTGGAAATGGTTTTTCAGAGAGAGGGAGAAAAGCAATGTCAAACGTTGCAACCATCAATGACATGAGAAACAAACAACTTCGTCTCCATAAAGCATGACAAGTACAGAAGACCTCCATGCCACCCGTTAGCCCCAATCTCCACTCAGATGGATGGCAGCAGAGTAGACATGAATTGAAGGCACTGGTGCCCTGTGTATTCCCTTCTTTATGGAGCACTAGAATTTTTCACTTCAGTTTTAAAAGGCCAACAGACAGTTTTCATTTACAGGAAAACGTATGTAATCCAACATTCTTATAAATAAAGACCCCGCCACAAATCTACTTGAGTCCCACTCCAAGTTTCCCTAAGAAGTTCTCTCTATAAACAAGTCAAAGAAAGCACAGCTTACTAACAGACTGCTCTGAGAGGACCAATATACCCAGGCAGGATGCCCAAAAAGGGGACGGGCACATGCAACAAGTGACTTATGTCCCCAGGAAAGCTTCTCTGTAACTCCATATGCCTAACACCTGTAGAACCAAAACAGCTAACAGGCTGTCATCCAGAAAGGGGCATCCCATACGGCCAGCAGGCGAGTTTTCAGCTGCATCTTTTTCTCCTTGTTTAGTCCAACTCTATGTACGCGATCAGTTTAAAGTACTTCTTGGAATGGATGACACCTAAGTCCCAGCAGCCAGGGGGCAGAGGCAGCAGAACCCTCACAAGTTCACAGCCAGCCAGGGCCACCAGACAAGAGCTGTGTCAGTGCTACAGTGCTCGTCTAGCATGAAGGAGGCCCTGAGTTTAATTCCAAGGAAGAAAAAAATAATACTCTTTAATAAACTCAAGAAAGCTTACTTGACTCCCTAGCAGCTTTACTAAGCAACAGCATAAAACCAAGCTTAAGCACATTGAACACTGGACATGACTAAGAACTTGCAAATCTTTATAAAAAATTCTGTAGAAAAAAACGTCGGGACACTACCCATTACATTTCCATTCAGAAAATACAATGGGTGCCACCATTAAGGGCTATGAGCTATTAGTGCATTTTATGTATTTGGGCAAAACTCAAGTCATTCATGCTGACAAAAAAAAATGTACCCAGTAGGACCATGAAAACGAGGACTAGTTCAAAGTGAGGTACACACAGGAAACATCAGATTCTACGAAAAACACTAAGAGGGAGGGAGGGAAGAGGTGACTCCATCTGGTGGATTTAGAGAAATTCTCACAAATTAAACCACCCACTGAAAGTTTAAGTAAAGGAGAATATTGTTTGTTTTCTCTCAAGTATTCCAATGAGAAGCCAAAATGCCCCTTTTAAAATCTGAATTGTTGTGTCCAAAGAAGCATCTACTCACCACTCGCTCAATGGTAGGCTGAAACCAACTGCCATACACAAGCAGTAAGGATGTTTTGTCTAAGCAAAACCCAGCTGCTAGAATAGGGATGGGTTTCGGTGTGGATTTCTTGCCTTTTCCAGGTGTTGCTATCTGAATTGTGCAATTTGAAGTCAAAGGCTTTTTGCAGTGTCTAAGTATAAAGGGAAAGTCAGATTAGAGAATCTGAAATTGCCATCAAATCACAAAACATAACACTCCCCTCATCTCCACACTACAGTCTCTTTCAAGACTTCACATGTCCCTACCAACACCAGCCCTGAAACTCCTATGCCCCTCTCTCCCAAAAGGAGGCCCTACACTCCCAAATGATCTCTCACTGTCCTGAACTTCAGCTCTCATACAGACCTTTTCCCAGCTAGTCCCATCGCCATTACTCTCAACCCTCAAAGCCTCACCACAACTTGAGAGCTGACCACACCCTCCCTCCATGTCTTCTCCAAGGACACTGCCTGTCTGGCTCATCCGTGCAGTCCTGACTGGTGGCTGTTTTCTCACCACACTGTCTGTATCAGGAACTTAAGTGTACTCTTGTTCTCCACTGACATTTAAGATACCAATTTCTCCTTCTGTCATCCCCAAAACATTTCAACTGTCTGCAATAGCAGCTACTTCTCCATCCCGCCGCCATCTTCTATATCGTGGACACCACACCTCTTCAAGAGTTCACTGACTCACGGCCATCTCTTCCCAACTCTATTCCCTGATGCATTATGTTCTGAGGTTCCCATATGCAGTACTGAAGTGGCAGTTCCTTCTGAAACTCAGGACTCTTGGCTCCAAGGTCCAGGCCCTTCACTGCATCCCAATCTCTTGCTACCCACTCACTCCCAGTGAGCTCACACTGTCTATCATATCGATCTTTATGCATCATATCAGACCACCTTTTCAACTTCCTCCTAGTATCCTGACTCTACAACTGTCTCGACACCCAGGACTTCACACCTCTGTTTTGTCCTTTACCTCTCTTTAATCTATTTCCAACAGTTTTGACAGAATAACAATCAAAAACCTCAGGTCATGAATCAATCCTCTGCTTAAAACTCAACGGGGACTGGAGAGATGGCTTAATGCTAGTGACTATTTAATACTGTTAGTTCCTCATGCTGTGGTGACCCCTCCAACCATAAAATTATATCTTTGTTGCTACTTCCCAAGTGTAATTTTGCTACTGTCATGAATCATAACATAAACATCAGAGATGCAGGATATCTGATATGTGACCCGTGAAAGGGTCATTCAACCCCCAAAGGGGTTGCGACCCACAGGTTGAGTACTGCTGACTTAGTGCAGGTTGAGTACACTGTCTGCTCTTCCAGGACTCAGGTTGGATTCCCAGCACCCACATGGCAACTCATAATCATTTATAACTCCAGCTCCAGGGGGACCCAACGACCCTTCTTCTGGCCTCTATGTGCACCAGGCATGCAAGTGATACAAATATAGGCATGGAGGCAAACACCCATACACATGCAATAATTAAAACAAACAAAAAACCTTCAGTGGCCTACCTGTGCCAAGGAGAAACATGAAAATCCTCACCAGGCCTAATCACCAACTGGGAAAGCACACACTACTGTGTAAAATGAAGTCCTTAAGTGCTACACATGGAAATGTTAATATTCTCTAAGAGAGCAAAATGGTAGGAGACTCAAAATTCCTGGAATTTTTTTCCTTCTTTGTATGCTAGAGTTCAGCCTTGGCACTGGGCACTCTAGCTACATCCCTTGCCCTCCAGAATGTTCTGTAAATGCATGCTGTTTTTCTAACTCTAGCTACTCGTCGGTATCAGGAAACAGCACAGGACACTTCACTGAGTTACATACACACAGGCAAAAGGCATATAAACCACCATGGAAGAAGAACCCAGGCATCACCCAAAGCCACAAGCACGTCTCCCCAACTGAGCAACTTCCCCTCGAACTGTTATTACTGTTATCAATAGTCACTATACATACTTCATAAAAATCCACTCTCCTAACCAGAGAAATAACATAGCCTATGACCCCAAAAACTTGAGTTCTTCACATACTCCTGTAGATAAGCAATCAAGAGTACTTTCACAATAATCTAATGGAATGAGCAGGAATGTAATGCCAAGAATGAGGTGGATGACAACACAAAAGAACAGAGGCCAGCATCTCTGACTTACAAACTTCTTACCCATTTAATACATGTTCAAACAGATGGACTTGACCGTCTCTGCAAACAACAGCTAACTTGACAGGCTGAAAGGAAAATGTGGCAGATTAATTCTAGTCAATTATATACCCCACCTTCAATTTCACTCATGAAAACTGACCTCTTACTTCACCTCCTTAGTAACTAGAATTAAAAAAAAAAAAAAAGAAAGCAAACAAATAGCACCATATTTAAAAATCATTATTTGGGGCTCAAATTTGGTAAATTTGGGTAAAGACACTTGTCATGCACCGCTAACAAGTTCAGTTTGGCCACAAAGAATCGATATAAAGATGGAGAGAAATGATGCTACAAAACTGTCCTCTGGCAACACTCACACACACACACACACACACACTTTTGGGAAGGGGGGGCCAGTTGAGGAAGGGTCTCAGGTGAGCAGTGGTGGCACGTGCCTTTAATCCCAGCACTTGGGAGGCAGAGGTAAATGTGCTCTTTCTGAAGACAGAATGGCTGAATGGCCCTGGATACCCCACTCTGTATCCAGGGTATAATGAAACTACCACCTCCCATCTGTGAGGAAGAGGAGCCCAGGTCTCCTCACGTCTATCTGTCAGCTCCCACAGCCTCACGGTCTGGGGGCTCCCACCCATCACACTCTCACTGTCGAGCTTCCTGTCAGTTCTGAAGCTTCCTTCCTCTTTTGTCTATTTCTTTTGTTTTCTTCTGAGACAGGGTTTCACTGTTGTAACAGCCTTCCTTGGCTATCCTGGAACTCGCTCTGTAGACCAGGCTGGCCTCAAACTCAGATCCACCTGCCTGTCTCCTGAGTGCTGGGATTAAGGTGTGCACCACCACTGTCTGTTCTGAAGCTTCCTGAGCAAAGCTTTTCTTGGTATTCAGCACTTCTCAAATCTCCCCATTTGCATTCTAGGTTATGTCTAGTTGGAGAATTCAAAGGATGGCTACTACACTAGCAAACACTGAAACAGTCAGTGCAGCATCAAAAGACATGGAAAGCTTTCCGGATCAGACCTCAGGAAGGAAGCATGCTCCTGAAGAAATAAATGCTAGTCTCCAGACTCACAGTTCCCAGAGAAGGGCCATCCCCTCAGCTCCACTTTTCCACAAGCCCTAATAGATAGTCCCATCTAACCCACACTATCAGTAACTGAGAAAACAGAAAGAGAATGTTGTCTGAGATTAGAATCAAGGCTTTGTTTTAGGGCTTCATGTTTATTTAATAATTAATAATTACTACCTAAAATTTATGTCAGAAATAAGACTTTAGCTTCTTGACCCATTACTCACTTTAATATGTAAATGCCTTTAAAGAGCCTGTGAGGGAGCTGGGGCGAAGGCTCAGTAAAGTGCTTTGCCACAAAAGTGTAAGGACCTGAGTTCAGTCCTAGCGTCCACATAAAAGCCAGGTGGTGTTGGGGAATATTATTTTAAGGTTTGTTACTTCTGTTTCTGTTTGCATTTGTTTAACTCTGGTGAAGCTGTGTTACTGTGCCTGTGTAAAACACCTGGATGGTCTAATAAAGGGCTGATATGGCCAATAGCAAGGCAGTAGAAAGGACAGGCAGGGCTGGCAGGCAGAAAGAAAATATAGAGGGAGAAATCTGGGAGAAGGAAAAGAAAAAAAGTAGCCAGAGAAGGAGGAGGACTCCAGGGGTCAGCCACCCAGCTACACAGCAAACCAAGGAGTAAAAGTAAGATTTACAGAAGACAATGGAAAAAGCCCAGAGGGCAAAAGGTAGATGGGGATAAGTTAAGAAAAGCTGGCGAGAAACAAGCCAAGCTAAGGCTGGCATTTATAAGTAAGAATAAGACTCCTTGTGATTTATTTTGGGAGCTGACTGGCAGGCTCCCCAAAAGAACAAAAACATACAAGGCATGGGTGACATAAGCTTTGTAATCCCTAGCACTAGAGAGGCAGAGGCTAGGGATTCCTGTGGCTCACTGGCAGGCCAGCCAGCTAACCAAATTACCCAGTTTACATTCGCTGCTACTCCCAAATATCCACATTTGAATTATTAAAATAACATTCAGCTAGGCCCATGAGGCGTAAGCAAGGGATATCTCAATTGGTACAGTGCTTGCTAACATGAATGGAGTCCTGGGTTTAATCCTAACCCCTCCCATAAACAGGGCATGTGGCATGCACCTGTAATCCTGACACTGGGAAGTAGAGGCAGGAGGATGAGATGTTCAAGACTACATAGTGAATTGAAAGGCAGCCTGGGGGTGGGAGGGTGGGGTGTGTGGCGCCCGCCTTTAATTCCAGCACTTTGGAGGGCAGAGACAGGTGGATCTCTGTGAGTTTGAGGCCAGCCTGGTCTACAGAGTGAGTTCCAGGATCTTGCTCCAAAGCTACACAAAGAAACCCTGTCCCAAAAACCGGGGGGGGGGGGGGGGGGGGGGGGGGGGGGGGGGGCGGGGGGGGGCGGCAGCCTGGGATATATGAGACCTACCTCAAGAAAAATTAAATGCAAAAAGTGATGATGGTGATAACAATTAATTGGGCATGTGGCACATGCCTAATCATAGAGCTAGGGAGACTGATGGAAGAGAGTTCAAGGCCAGCCCATAGATACACAGCAACTATCATCAGGCTAAACAGCAAGACTGTGTCTCGGGGCTGGAGCTATGGCTCAGAGGATAAGAACAAGAAGACTTGAGATCAACTCCCCTGAATCTACATAAAAAGTCAGGCACGATCACATGCGCACATATAACCCCAGCACTGAGGGTGGGAAGGAAGAGGACACGAGGATCCCAGTGGCTTGCTCACCACCATCTTAGCTCCCAGCTTAGTGAGACTCTGCCTCAAAAGATTAAGAAGAGTGAGAGAGCAGGATCCCCAATGTCCTCGCGTGGTTTCCACAGGTACATGGGTATGCATACTCAGACAGACAAGCACTTACACCACATACAAACATACATACTCCAGTAACGTAAAGAGAACAACTGTGTGTGTTGTGCATGCATGTGTATGTATGTGGGCCCAAAGCCGCTATCTTCAGTCACTCTTGGATTCATTTATTAAGGGCAGGATCTCTTGTTGAATCTCCACCGCCCAGTTAGGCTTATAGGAGCTACCACACCTGCACAGCTTTGACAGGGTTCTGGGGATCATACATAGCCCACACCTTCATCCACTGAGCCACCTCTTCCTCCCATCACTTCTGTAGGACCTCAAGTCAACTCACACACGACAGGATGCTTACCTCTTCTTTGTTCTCAGACAAAGTCAAGTCAATATAGACAGGTTCGGTCTGTGACTGTAAAAGACATCACTGCACTCTTCTCTTTGTTTTCTGACCGGACCTGCCTAGATAACAAACCAGCCATTAGGTAAGAACAGATTTGCCCAAGCACTATGCAGGTTCATGCACCTAGTCCGTGCCTCTTGCCCACACAAGCCAGAGAGAAAAAAGGTGTCAGTTTTCTCTGCAACTGAAGCTACAAACCTGGTAGCTCTGCAAGAGGAGCAAGTAGCCGTAGCTGTTGAACCATCCCTCCAGTTCCCAAACATTTTTGTTTTTATTTCATGCATTTAAATGTCTTCATGTGTGTGCACACGCCCACACACACTTGTATCATACCCAACTTTTTTTAAAGTTTTAATTCATTTATTATTTATTTACAGTTTTTTCAAGACAAGAGTTTTTTTTCATAGTCCTCACTGACTGGTCTGAAACTCGCTCTGTAGACCATGCTTGTCCTCTGCCTCCAGGGTGCTAGGATTACAGGTCCTTATGTTTGGCTTAGCAAGCACTTGTAACCTACCACTGTCCTCCTCAGACTCAATCTGTTCACTGTAAGTTCTACATCGATAAAGCTAGACACAAATTAAATGATAAAGAGTAAGTAACGTGATTTAAATGTATGCTTCGGGGCTGGAGAGATGGTTCTGTAGTTAAAAGCACTTGCTACTCTTCCAGAGAACCTGGGTTTGATTTGAAGCACCCACATGGTAGCTCACAACCGTCTCAAGGTACAGCCCAAGGACATGACACCCTCTTCTGGCCTCTGAGGGCACTAGGCACACAGGTGGTACACACACCTCCATTGCAGACAAAACACTTATACACATAAAATACAAAATTTAAAAAAAAAATATGCTTCAAATCTAGTTATAACTATCGAGCATTTATTTCCTATTAAACAATTTATATTTATTTGAGTCTAGAAGGTAACTTAATATACAGTAAATGCACACTTTATTAACTTAAAAAATTTACTCTTTGGAGAGAGGAAAGGGTGTGGAAAAAATATATAACTATTTCAAAAAATGTTGGAATTATATAAAAAAGCATCCTAAATTCTTAATAAGATCCATTCTAACTTGAACTTATTCTAAATCAATGTAAATCCAAGTCAGTACAATAAAGTAAACCAAACTTATCATCTATATTGACCCCATAAGCTGTGAGATTCTTTAACAAAGCAAAGCTGTCTCCCCAACCCCAAAGAGCTACGTACCAGACATTAAGTAACCGGTCATGTACTTGCTCCAGACAAGAAATAGAGACCTGTAATCCCGTCAAAAGGCTGGCTCTCATTAGGTCTGACGGTAGTGAACCTAAGCGATGAGACAGGTGTCGAGTGGCCTGTGAAGTGCTGGAGGAAAAGGCCAATCTCATTTAGGATAAGGTAAACTCAAAACAGTGCAAAAATGAAAGTCTTTATGCATCCTAAGTAGCTATGTCACACACATCTTACAACAGTACCCACAGCACATGAACAGTTAAAATGCATTCTAAGCAAAGGGCTACTTGTGGCTATATTCATTTCTCTTCTTAAAAAAATACACCCATGGGGCTGGGGAGGGAGAGGCAGCAAAGCTGCACGCCTTTAATCCCAGCACTCTGGAGGCAAAGGCAGGTGGATCTGAGTTTGAGGCCAGCCTGGTCTACAGAGTGAATTCCAGGACAGCCAGGGCTACACAGTGAAACCTTGTCTCAAAAAAACAAACAACAAAAAAAAACCCCCACCGAACATTCACACGACAATTAAGATGCCTCTTCTATTACCCACCCCACCACCAGTTTCTCTCCCTGTGAAACTAAGATTTCCTTAGTTGGATCCTTTTTTCCTCTTGGTGGTTTGCCTCCTCACCTCCCCTGCCCAGCCCCAAGAACATTTTGTTTTTCCTTAAAGAGACAGGATCTTGCTGTACAAACCATGTTGTCCTGGAAGTATGCAACTCAGGCTGACCTCAACCTTGAAATTCTCCTGCCTCAGCCTCCACCATATGGGATCACAGGCACGTACCACCATTTTGGACTTGACTCTACATTTTTTTAAAGGATGCTTAGGTGCTCAGACACAGCCAAGGAATTGCAGGTCTTCACTGTACTCTCAGAGAGCCGAAACCACAATTTTAAGGCATCATCACAGCACCATAAGTTCAATACCCCTGAGTGCAACTTCTTTAAAAGTACTGATAGCAAATTCCCACCACATATACTGGAAAGAGACAAAATGCTACTTACACACTAAAAACACAACGATAATCATTGTATAATGAATGTTTTTTTAATTCAAATTCCACTTGTTTTACTGGTTTTCAAACGTATGTGAGCATGACTAAACTATTTAAGATCAAAAAACTCAGATTTAAAAAATGTATTCTATTAATTCTACTATTTTTTATTAAAACTATTTTGTGTGGTATAGGTGCTTTGCTTGCATGTATGTCTGTGTACCAGGCCAGAAGAGGAGTGTCGAATCCCCTGGACCACAACATGGGTGCTGAGAATTGAACCTAGGTCTTTGGGAAAAGCAGCGAGTGCTATCAATCCCTAATCAACAACTCTCCAGTCGTAACTCTATTATTTAAACAAATTACTTAACAACTGGTAACTTTTTTTCCCCAAAGGAAAAGATCTCTTGTAGCCCCGGCTAGCCTTGCTATACAGCCAAGGGCGACCTGAGACTTCTGATCCTCATGCCTTTGCTTTCACTGTGCCCATTGTGTACAGGCAAGCATTACCATGTATGCTACTCAGTGCTAGGGATTGAACCCAGGCTTCATGTATGATAGGCAAGGACTCTACCAACTGAGCTGAAATCCAGCCCTGTTAAATCTGTTTACTCTATCTACAAATAAAGAACTTAGGTTTTTGTTATTGTTGAAACTGAATCTTTTTTGTTATCCCAGCCTCTAGAGGCTAAACTTAAGCACTCCTTTACTTCCACCTCCCAAAGGGGACTGCTGATGCACAACTACCACAACACCATGCCTGTAGAGTGTGTGTGTGTGTGTGTGTGTGTGTGTGTGTGTGTGTTGTGTGTGTGTGTCTGGGGAGGGACGGGGGGATTGAACCCAAAGCTTTATGCATGCGAGGCAAGCTTTCTACCCCTATTCATAAAACAATACTCTATGACTATAACTTCTACATGCTTCCTCTAGAACTGTCATTCTTAGAAACAATGTGATTAACTCACCTCTGTAGACTTCTTTGGTCTCCAAAACCCATAGGTTTGATTGTTCGGCCAGCCGAAATGTAACATCTTTCCATCTGGGCTAATACACAGGGAACTGACGCTGCTGCTGTCTCCTTTCCATTTGCTGAATGGTGGAGAGAATCAGAACATCATAATCAACAAAGGAAACTTTATTCAGAGCAGAAAATAACAAAAAAAATAAGTCAGACATTAAAAAAATACTAATAAGGCAGCCAATTGCCTTCCCCAAAATCTTACATAAGCCCAGACACAGCACTAAGGTAAAGTATCTCTGAAGACAGACCTCCCTTTGTAAAGACAGGATAAAAATTCCCTCACATGTTAGGATATGGGTGGATAAATGCTGTAAAAATGTAACGAAGGAGCTATGTATCCTGGGACCCATGAGGTAGACTAATCTGCTAGCTGACTTCCACAAGTTGATTCTATCCCCATAAAGATTCCTGTTGTCTTTGACAAGCTAGTCTTTAATTGGCAACACATGGTTTCTCTGCAGCCCCCAAAAGTTATTTCTGTCCTAGATCTTTACGGATGAAGTCCAAGAAGCATGAGTCTATTTTTCTGTATATAGTAATGTGATAATTAATGGGGAACCTGGCTGTCCACATATCGAACTTATATATTATAAAACAAAGGATAAAACTTAGAACGTAGCAATAGCTCCTTTGTATCAGTAAAAATGCAAAATGAAAACAAAGGACATAAACAGGCAATTCATAAGACAGACACTGCTGACAAACAGAAAATACTCGAACTCACTAGTAACCAAGAAACAAAGTTCAAAAGCCCTTCCTTTTCCTACTGCTTCCATCATTTAAAGGCTTTTTACAAACTATTCATTCTGTATGTACCAAGCTGATACACATTAAAAAGACATGTTGCTAAGGATGAATAGACAGCTCGGTAAACTGCCTGCCCCTTGAGTCTCAAGACCTCAGTTTAATCCCCAGTACCCCACATTAAAAATAATTATAATACAAGTTAATTAATTAAAATGAACAACACTGGATAGGCTGAAGCAAGAGGACCCTTGGAGCATGCTGGTCAGCCAGGCTAGCCAAGCTGACAAGTTCCAGATTCAACAAGAAACCCTGTCTCAAAGATAGAGAGTACCCGATGAAGACGTTCTGAAATTGACCTCTGGCTTCAGCGACATACACACAGACACACACACACAGACAGACAAACAGACAAACACAAACACAAACACAAACACAAACACAAACACAAACACACACACACACCACACACAGAGGCAGCCCCCCCCCTCTTTCCCTCCCCCCCCCCCCATCTGCCTTGAGAAATCTGAGATGCTTCCTGACTCCATCCCCACATGTAGAGGGTAATACCAATGCTCCCCAACTCATCTGTCAACCACTCTCAAAGAAACTGTAACTCTAATTCTGAGAACTTTGCAGTATTTGTGGGCGTTTACCCAACCACCCCCACAGTTCCCCAGAGTTTTCTTGAGTGCGAGCAGCAGGAAATATTAGATAGAAGGATTTTATTGCGGAGAATATCGCGGAGATAAACAGAAAATAAAGGATAGCCTCGAGAGGGCCTGGAACCTTTTTCCAACGGGCCCCGACTGTCCTCTGCCCCAGGGTTTTTATAGAGATGCCAGGGGGTGGAGCAAAAGACCTCCTCCCCCAGCACAGCCAAGTGCAGACCATCTCAGACACCTGCACTCAGGCCCGTGGTCCTAATCATCCTCTATTCGGACATGCTGGGTAAAGCCACGAGGAACCCAAAGAGAACGGGCTCCCACAGGTCCCTCTTTCTTAATATATAAAAAAATAACTATTAATGGCTTACAGCAATCTCCAAGCTGTTACACCCTCCCAGTATGGGAGTAGAGGATGATAAAGATGGCATTTCTCTTTTGAATTAGGTCCAAGGTGACTACAGCAGTCTTAGCTGCCTCAAGCCCTTTCTAAACCAAAAACTCTTAAGGCGACTACAAACTTAAAGAATCCCTTAGCTTCATCATTACCATTAACAGGTTAACATAAATATTGTTATACATAGTCACAATTTCCTCAATCTTACAACTCAAAGCAAACTCTTAACAGAACCATTTGAATTAGCATATATGGTGCTAAATATAGTTAACAATTTTCTCCGTCTTACAACTTTAACTCAATCATTTGAATTTTCTTGCTAACAGAACATAGGAAAAACTTCAATGTATTCACATCAAACTTAAATATTTCCTTAACTCCACAAAACCAGGGTGCATTAATATCAATAGGGTAAATATAATTTCTGCAAACATAATTCAACCTCATAACTCCTCCTTTTCTTTATAATTTTTTAAACAAAATCTCAAACATAGTTAGAAGACCCAAACTTTTCCATTTAAACAGTTCCGTTTGTAACACAAAACCAGTCCCAGACAACAGTTTCTGGGTCATTACTGTAAGTAAACTCAAAATTGTCCCATTGCAATGAAATCTATTGTTCAGTTCATTAAGTCCTAGAATTCAAATGATAAATTCTGGTACTAGCCTTCCAAATATGAAGAAATCCAGAACCAAAATCTTTCTGTAGTTTTATCTCATTTTAAGTTCAAAAAGTTCAAACAAGAAATAAATTCTGGTATCAGGCTTTCACTTCAAAATATGAAGAGACGTTTTTCAACCAAAACTTTTTGCAGTTAACAATTTTTGTTCAAATAAGCGTCTCTGAACTTATTCTTTTTTAGGTACAGTAGTATTCTAAACCGCACCGTTTTTGATGTTAGCTCAGGTTTTTCTGTGTTGCGTCGATTTTCCACGGATCTCAGCTGCGGATGCCTTGTGCTGGTTCTGGCGTCCACCATTCTTAGCTTCTTAGCGGCTTCTGGAACTTTTGAAAACTGCTCAGACTGCCTGCTTTGCAGTCTGCTAGGACACTAACTTCTAGATCTCAGGTTTTTTCATCATATACATTAAAAATAGACTCACTCTTAACATTTTTTGCCTTGCAAAGCATTTAGACTCACATTCAACATTTACATTGTACAAACTCACATATAACGTATTAACATCTACTTATTTATACTCCTTAAGGAAACTATAGAACTACTTTAGCAAATATATTTCTTATTACTTATATACTTATCTTATTTCTTATTTAAACTTACATTTATAACTAGTATCTTTACTTCTTACAAGATTACTACATGTCTTAAGACTACCTTAGATATTTCTGGCAAGCTTATATTCTTAAAGGAACTCTATAGATCTATTTTACAAACTTATATAGGGCTACCATTAGCATATATTTAACTTAGCAAACACTTAAAGATTTCTTAACACAGAGATCTAACAAGAGAATTTTTACAAACTCACATGTCTTATTTTCATCTTTTTCTATTTCTGACTCTTAATTATTATCACTATCTATTAGAAAGATTCTCTTAACTAGACAGGAAGTACGTACATCATTTCTAAAGTTTAGAGTTTATAGTCAGCTTTGTTATAAAGCACTGGGATTTAGTGAGTGTTGTTGTTAAAGAATTGTGATAGTTGTTGCTAGGGGACTGTAACCTTCCCAGGATGACGCCACACTCCAAAGTTGCCAGTTCTCTCAGCCGTTCTGGACCGGCAGAGATGCACTGTCAGCAGTAGACAGTTTTTAACTAGAGGCTGTCCCTTCACCCAAATTCATAATAGTTCCCCTAAGTGCTTCAATTTAGACAAACGTTTCTATTACAGCAGTACTTTTGGTTTGTTCTACGGAAAAACTTCACTTCACACTGAGGGTGAAATTACCGTATTTAGCTGCTGTAAAGCTCTTTGCCAAATACCGCACAGCTATTAGGTGATATAAAGTATTTTTCTAAAGGAGCTAGTAAAGCCAAAAGCAGCACAGCTCTGAACTCCATTTTCCGCACTGTTTGCATTAACCAGTGACAAAACCTCAGAAACACTAATCGAGCCACTTTCATTCTGGTTCCTTTATAGGAACGTCATTGGAGCTGACCCTTCCTTAGTTCCACGCTCCTTACCAGACGCTCTGGTAACCACCGAGCTTCATTTTCTCTTGTGAAAAAACACAAACATGTCCTCGACCCCATATTAACACAGGATCGGGACCCTTCCATAATCCCAAGCAGGGATCTTTCCATTTCTAATTACCCTCAGCTAAAGGACCAGGAAGATTGGAGTGAGCTCTAATATGGCCCACAAAGCATGGCAGCTTTCTTTTGTGGAATAGCGTCTTGGATTTGTTGAAACATTTTGACTGGATTATTGTTAGTTCCAGTATTTTCACCAAAACTGTTACTATTCAAAAGGAGTTAAGAACATAGATGTTCTTTCATGAAACATATCCTTCATTAGCTTACTTTGAGAAAAAGCATTTTCAGGATTTAGTATTTTCACCTCATTAGCTTTAACTCCTGATGTTGTTATTAGCAGCTGTAATATTTAGCATTGATTTCCTATAAGGAACTTTCAGGTGAAGCAACTCTTTTGTAAGACAGCTAGATTTTCTGAAGTTTGTTTCCCATCTATAAAGCAGTCATTTCTTTTTGAATGCCTGTTTCCTTGTCTCCTTAATTAGATTTGCAAAGAAATCACTCATTGCAGACAGTTTGTTCAAAAGGCAAAGAACTTTTTAATTTCAACATAAGTTTCTTCATATCTAAGACAACGTTCAGTGTATAAACTGCTCTCTCTTGCTTTCTTAAGGATTTTAAAGTGGCTTGTTTGCTCTTATAGGTAGCTTTTTGTCATCCAACTACCGTAAAAACTTTGCAAAGCTATTAGGGTAAATAAGGCATTTAACCAACGGAGCCCCAAAACCAGGAAGCGCCTAGTTCCATATCCTTTCAATTTTTCATTGGAAACTGACACTTAGACTCTTAGATGATTTTCTCTCCTTATTCTTTTAAAGGCTGTATTTTAAGTTTACCGTGAACGTATTTTGGAACGTATTCATTGACCTGAACGTGTTTCAGGGCAATGTCGCCATCTTTAGCGGAAAAACTAACCTTTCCCAGAATGCAGTTCCCTTATATCAGTCCATAATAATAACAGTCCCTTATATCAGTCGTTTCCCCATAGTTCTTTTTGGGTCTGAGAGTCAACTGGTTGTTTTACCAGACTTGCTTACAAATTCTTGCCTGGGAGGTTTGAACAAAGTTTTTTGCTTTTGCAACGGGAGATTTGAACAAGCATTTTACATTTTCAATTATGGGACATTGGGAGGTTTCTATTCTCTCCTCAGCTGGCTTTAACAGGTGTCTCTCCTTCATTTGACACTGGCCCCAAATCAGAAACCGCACCTGCCTCGTTAGTGCGCATTGAGGTGGGCAATTTCTGATAGCAACTTTCCTCGGGGCTTGTGTTTGTCTTAGCCAGTCAGTGAAAAACAAGATCATTTACAACAGCTTTTCCATAGCTCCTTCAGAAGAGATTTTCTCCCACTGATCTCATTTTGCTTGTTCCTTCCCCCCCAGATGCAGAGCTTCAGGTATCTGTCTGCGGCTCTGTTCCTCTGCTAGCTGCTTTTGGAGGTAGGGGCTTTCTTCCTCCCCCCGAATCTGCCTCAAATTCTAGCAGCTTTTTCAGGTCACATATTTTCTGGGAAGGATTATGTCCCTTCTGTTTCTTCAGAGTCTTTTTCCCAGACAGTTCCCAGTTTGGTCTCAGTTTGTCCCCTCTACCCCAGAAACAGTTTCTGACACTACAGTGGCGGCTTTCCCTGCTACTGAAGGTAGGGGTTTTTTGTCCGTTTCTGTTTTCAGGGTCTGTGTGGTTTGCGTACAGACTGAAAATCTAACAAGGGAGGTTTTTGCCATCTCTAAACTCCCATTAGGATAGGTGTTTTGCCTCATCTGGCCTTCACCTGGCCCAGTCCCCCAGTGGGTTACATTTGCTTGTCTGGGTGCTCAAGGACAGAGCTTATGCCAGAGGCTACATTCCCTCATCTCATCGGGAGTCAGTTGAAACAAAGCTTTTTTTTAAAGAGGTGCTTTCTCTGACAGAAAAGGCGGCTTTACTCCTGGATAGTTCTGTTCTGCCCTGGCTGGGCTCTTTCCCCAGACAGCATTCTGACTCAGTAGTACAACTGCTTCAGACACAGTTCAGCTTTACTGTTTTCCCAGAAAGGTCCTTACTCTGATAGGAAAGCTTTTTCTCAGATTTCTTTTTGCAACTGTGGACTTATCAACTTGGGACTTGTAGGAAAGCAGACAACTGTGCCGTTCCCACTGGCTTTAGCTTTGTTCATTGGCAATCTTCCCCTGGGTCCTGCACCTTCCTGCCTCAGCTCTGTGCTCCAGGAAGCTTGCAACTGCAGGAACCCTAGTATCCCTGAAATGCACTCCAACTCAGAGATGCTGGTCAGTCGCCTCTGGGTTTTTGGTCAGAAGCGAGAATACAATGCTAACAGTTTGCATCGCTTCAGGGGATCTTTGCATTAGGACGATTAGGAGCACCTTTTCATTCTGAAATGCTCATTCTGAAACAAAACCCTCGATGCCTCAGCTCGGCTGTAACTGAAAAGCTTGGCTTTTTTGCCTTTCCCAGTAAAGTTTCCCGTCCTCTTGGGCTCTCTGTAGCTCTTTACCCACACTCTCCCAAGCATTTCCCTCAGGGTACTCTGACCCACTGTCTTTTACTAGCTTGAAGAGACAGAGCTTAGAAGAGAGGTTTTTAGGAACTTGTCCCTGCCTCCTGCATTGCAGGGAGGATTTTTAAAGCTTGAAAGTCAGAACTTAGGTTTTGCTGTCTTAAGAGGTTTGTTGTTTTCCCTTAGAGCTAATCACAGGTGGCCCCCATACTATTATCTTCAGGTGATTCTAATTTTTGTCCTTCTGAGAAAGTTAAAGGCTTTAGTTTTTAAGTTTTTTAAGAGAGCTTTTGAGAAAGATTAAGGCTTTTTAGAGAGATTTCCCCCAAGTTTTCCAAGAAAAGCTTTTAGTTTAAGAGAAAGATTTTTTCCCCAAAGAGAGAAAGACCACCTTTTCCCAAAACTTCCCTTTAAACTTTTTGGCTTTTTACACCCCCATATTTGCCTCGGGGAGAAATCACTTTCTCCTGCCACTTGGACTTAGCATTTCAGCTGTCCCCAGGTCAAAAGCTTCCATAGGAAACTTTTTTTTTCCCCATAAGCTCAGAGAAGAGCTTTTTTTACTACCAATAAAGCCCAAAGAAAGATTTTTTTCCCCAGTTTGCATTCAGAGCCCCCAAAGTTAGAAAATTGAAGAGTTTTTCTGTCTAGTTGCCTTACTTATTTTTTCCTACACAATCTTACATTTCTAACTTTTTCCTACACTATATTACTACCCTATGCCTTATTTTTCACAGATAGAAATTGAGAAAGGGATAGAAGATAGAAAATTTTGACAGAAGAGAATTTCGCTGCAGCATCGGACATCCTTCCAGTCCGCTTTCCTTTTCTCTCGAGGATAAAACCCGTGCCTCTCAATATATATATAAAAAATATATATTTTCCATAACACTGGCATGCCTTATCCACTGGCAGGGCTGAACTCAGCACTTTCGCCAAAAACTCTGTAATAAAACTATTATTTTCCTTTATCTTTAGTCCCTTTAGTCCCTATTACTTTGTCTTTAGTCCCCTGTTCATTTGTCTTTAGTCCCTGTTCATTTGTCTTTAGTCCCTTTTAGTCCCTCCTTTTTTTCTTTAGTCCCTTTTTCTTTTTTTCTTTAGTCCCCGTTCATGGCGCCATTCTGTGGGGCGTTTACCCAACCACCCCCACAGTTCCCCAGAGTTTTCTTGAGTGCGAGCAGCAGGAAATATTAGATAGAAGGATTTAGATTGTGGAGATAAACAGATAGAAAATAAAGGATAGCCTCGAGAGGGCCTGGAACCTTTTCCAACGGGCCCCGACTGTCTCTGCCCCAGGGTTTTTATAGAGACGCCAGGGGTGGAGCAAAAGACCTCCTCCCCCAGCACAGCCAAGTGCAGACCATCTCAGACACCTGCACTCAGGCCCGTGGTCCTAATCATCCTCTATGCGGACATGCTGGGTAAAGCCACGAGGAACCCGAGAACGGGCTCCCACAAGTATTACAGATTGCCAAGGCTCAATCTACTAGTCATACTACAGTAGATCTATTTGTCTGCACAAGTAAGTTTAAAAAGCACTGGAATATGAATTTAATCCCAGCACTAAGAAAGCAAAGGCAGGGGGATCTCTGTGAGTTCAAGGCCAGCCTGGTTTAGACAGAGTTCCAGGACAGCCAGAGCAGTTACACCAAGAAACCCTGTCTCAAAAAAACAAAAAGAAAAAGAAAAAAAAGGGGAGGAGGGGCAGAAGGGCTGAAGAGGTGATCAAGAGCACCTGCTGCTCTGCAGGAGGACCCAGGTTCACTTCCTAGCACCCACATGACAGCTCACAACCAGGGTCTGATGCCCCCTTCTAGCCTCCAAAGGCACTTTGTTCATGTGGTACACAGAGACATATACACAGGTAAAACACCCATACACATAAAATGAACCAAGAATTTTTTCTTAAAAAGCAAAGCACTAGAGTAGAGTCTTCTCCTTGAGGAGTATGACAGGTTGCAGAATAACAATCCGTATAAACTGACACCTTACAGGCCTTCAGATTTCTATAGAATACCAACAGCTGAAGGACCAAGCACAAACACACCCTGGGATTTCCTCTGCTTTTAAACAATTTCATTTCAAACACCAACAAGAAGCCAAGAATCTTCAGCAATTTGAAGAATGTCTTCAATATGCAAAGAGGGACTACATCCAACAATTCAAAACATGCTACCCTCAAAGAGACAATCTAAGGACAACAGAAAACGTTGAAATCCCACAACATCATATAACAAAATGCAACACAATAAAAATATAAAGAACAAAAACATAAAATGGAAAATCAGAGGAAAAGGCTAGACTATAAGACCAGAATGTTCCCACCAAGCACCGATGTATTTCCTTAAACACACAGGGATGTGGGCATGTGGTGCACACCTGTAGTTACAGCAACCAGGAGGTAAAGGCAGGACAATCAGTTCAGGTTTCTGAACACTAAGCCAGCTTGGGCTGCAGAAGACCATGTCTCCAGGAGTTCATATTCTCTGTCTCTGAGACACACACACACACACACACACACAAAGCTATCAGGGCCCACAAGGTATCTCAGTGGGGAGAAGTGCAAGCCGCCACATCCAACAGCCTAAATTCGATCCCAGGACCCGGTTGTCTTCTAGCCTCCACACACATGCCATAATGCACACAGACAATACACAATGAATAAGTAAGCAGATAAAGAAATAAATGTAATTGCAAAAGGAATTTTGAAAAGAAAAGGCAATAATCTTGGAAGTTGAAAAGACAGCTCTGAGTTAAGAATGTGTACTATCCTTGCAGAAGACCTGAGTTCAGGTCTTGGCATCCAGCTTTTGAGCTTGCGAAAGCTTAAAACTACAGCTCCAGAGGATCACACACCCTCTTCTGGCCTCGGGGGGTACATGCAGTCATGTACACGTATTAATACACATATACATAATTAAAGATATAATCTCTTTTAAAAAGAAAAGAATCCTGAGAGAAAATTCTTTCTAACCTAAAGTTCTTTTCCCACAAATTATCAACTGTTGAGGATAGAATTAAAGACAGTGATTAGTAAGCAAAATCTCAGAGCATACACATACACTTTTTTCCTCAGGAAGCTACAAATTAACATGTCCACCAATAAGGAACTGGGATTAGCGGAGTAGGCTTAACCATCTAACAAGAGAAAACTTTCTGCAGGCTGATGAACAGAACCCAGGCTGGTAGCTGCTCTGGAGACTATGGAAGTTGGAAGTCCTCTGAGACATAAATAAAACCAATTAAAGGACGCATCTAAATGTCACTGAGCCAAGTCGCACTACTGTAAGAAAATAGGTACACGCAAGACCAAAACTTTCAGCAAAGAAATATAAACCTAAAGTTCTGCAAGCCTCAACTGTAACAGTAAGCAGTCATATTGTTTAAAAAAAAAAAAAAAAGCTGAAGCAAGCTGAGAAACTAATGGAAGAAGGGTGAGAGGAAGGGAGTAATCCTGAAATTCCAGAGCACAAAGTTAGTACACAGTGGTGTAGACAGCGGAAGGAGCTGGAAACTCAATTCTCTTATGAGACAGCACAGTTTAGTAGAAAAGAGGTCAGGCTTTCATCTAACCTATTTCTTATGTACAGCAGGGACACATCCAGGCTCATGAAGTTATGACTAAATACAATGGTATGTCTACCATGCTAAACAGTTTCTATATGAATGACCATAAACTCTCATCCAGAGTACATGTGTACTGCAAGCCCCACCCCAGACCACTGTCAAGATTGTCCACAGGTGTTTCTGGCCAGTTACCAGCATGATAAGTGTGAGTGCCAATAAGTTCAATGCAAACACCTGCACCTCCAGCTCCAATCATTCCTCAGATTTTAAACCCTCCTTGCAGACCATGTACGCTGGGTCTTTCAAGTTTTATGAAAGCTCCCAAACCGTTTTGTCTCTTCAGACCATAATTTTTCTAACTAAAGGATATTTTTATCCTGTATCATCTATTCTACCCTAGTACACCCACCTCTAAATTAATTTACTCACTCCCAAGTTAATCTTTCACTTTCCTATGCCCTGGCCTTTGCTCTGGCCATATCTCTACCTTTCTCTGCCCATTCCTAAATCAGCTTTTCCATCTTTCCCTATCCAAACCTATCCATCTATCCTAGAAAGTCCAACCTTAACCATGATAGTTCCACCAGCCCTTCCCAACTCCACCTGCTGACCTGACAAGTAACCTAATGCCACCTACAACGTTTCTTGTACATGTCTTTATTCTAAATCCCTCCACCCCCTTCTTAAGCTCCTCTATTTACTTTTATGTAGTCAAACTTTGCCCAATTTGACCGAAAGGTCCTTGAGAACCATCTACATAATTAGAATGTTTATATTTCCTACTGGGTCCCAAAATATGCTGGTTCAAGCTCCACTTCCAGGAACCGGTGGTACTCACCACTTAACTTTGCATGTCTGTATACTCCACTCCACAATATACTTATCATCTGAACAACTATATATGCAGTCATTGTCTTGATGCCACTGTATGCAATTGACTCTGTTTTCATGCCCACCACTCTACAGATTAAAAAAAAAAAAAACAAAGAACAAAGTCTTACATAATAGTATGGATCCTGGAATTACCAAGCATTTACCTCAAAACCTTAGTCCTTATGCTAACTAAAGCCTTAACTTACATCTTACCTATTTTAGTATTACAACATCAAAAATGAGGTAAACCAGCTAGAGTTTAAAATGTTAATTTTTCCCCCTTCTCTATAGAAAAAACGTACTTCTACATCCTCAACGGGCACTAGACCAAATGTCATTGCTTTGGACAGAAATACCAGCATAAGGTATGAGCAATACTGGAAAGAATGAGTGAACTCAAACCATGGAGTCCAAAACTCAACTTTTTAAGACCAGGGACTTGTTAGACAGATGAGGATAGCCTTGAACTTGCAGTGATCCTCCTGCCTCTGCCTCCTAAACACCTGAATCATAGACATGTACCAATGTCTAGCTGAAAGCAACTTTTAAGGTATTTAGTTGAAAATATCACACACACAAAAAAAATCTGCCAACCAGGGTGGTGCTGGCCTCTAACCATAGCACTGGAAGGTGAGGGAGTCTGAGGCCAGCCTGAGCTACACAGCAATGTGCTACCTGGGGGGGTGGGGGGTGGGTGGGGCTTTTCTTCAGGTAAATCCTGTGGTGGGACACGGGTGATGGGACACTGTCCATAGTGTGTGGACAGTGCTTTATCTTTGCTGTCTTCCAACAGAGGTGGAGCACACAAAGACTGCGCTCCACTTGGAGAGGAATAAGCACATTCTTGGTATCTGTCAACACGTTATATCTTTAGCATCTTTAATGTAGGCAATTTTGGGTATGTATGCTCATGCTGGGGATGTTGTAAGTATGTATGTGCATGTGCACCCAAGGGTGCTGCTATAGCAATAGGTCAACTTCAGGTGTCATCCTAGAAACTGCTGCTTTTTAATTTTGAGACCAGGTCTTTCCCAAGCAGGCTAAGCCGGCTGGCCACCCAGTCCCCAGCACTGTCTCCTCTCACTTCCCAGTGCTGGGACTAAAAGCACCCTCTACCATGCCCAGTCTTTTTAAATGAAATGTGGGTTCTGGAGACTGAATTCAGGTCCGCATGCTGCAAGGCAAGCATCTTACCAGCTAAGCTATCTCCCAGCCCAATGTAGACAATTTCTAAAGGCAGATTTAAAGCAGATCAATTAATTAGGCTGCATTTTTTGTTTGCTGGTTTGTGTTTTAAGACAGGGTTCCTTCTTCTCTGTGTTAACAGTCCTGGCTGTCCTGGATCTTTCTTTTTAGATCAGGTTGGCCTCGAACTACAGAGATCCGCCTGCCTCTGCCTTCCAAATGCTGGGATTAAAGGCATATGCCACCACTCGGCTTGGTTGTATTTTTTTTTAATTTATGTGTATGCATGCCTGCCTATTTGCCTGCATGTGCACATAGAGGCCCATGGAGGCTAGAAGAAAACCAGACATTTCTCATCCACCAAACACTGGGGATGTTCTTGTTGCTGTTTGAAAGGGCTCCTCAGGGTGGCAATAATGCTACTGAAACTTAGGTATTATCCTTCCACTGGTGATGATGACAAATGAGGAAGACTACAAAAACCATTCTTAACTCTAAAACTCGGACTCCTTCCCTACATTTATAAATTTAAGGGACTACAGGAGGAGGGTGTCATTCTTTTTTTAATAGAAAAACTAGAAACCTCCAAATGGTCAACAATAGTTATGTACTAAAGGAACTATCCAACTTAATGCAAACATAAGACCATCATTAGAAAGATTAGTTAGTTTTAGACAAGATGAAACTAATTATAACTTAATGAAAACAAAAAAAATCAGGACACAAAACATATTAAATGACCGGATAGAAGCCGTCTATTTTTTAGTCTATGAATTAAGCATAGAAATACACAAACTATTCAATGGAGATCTCTCTTGGTAACAGATTTATATATATAAACTTTTCCCATTTTCAATGTCTCAAATTTTCTATGGTACATGCTATTTAAAGTGGAAAACCCACTGTCTTGTTCTTTCACACAGTAAGCATTCCTCTACATAGAAATCCATCCAGTGAACTGAAAAGCACCCTGGGAAGTGACTGTCTTCCAGCACATAACTCACACTAGTTTGAGATACTGGGCTGGGATTCTGCAACACAATTCTGCTCTGCCAGCTGGATCCACTGCCACCGTGTTTTGTGAAGAGACATGACCCATGGAGGGAAAGAGGGGGACTTATTTCTCCTGTCCTCATTTGCATCACCCCAACAGCTGGCTTCTTCACCCTGGTGGTGCCAACTGAAGCCAACAGGCAGTCTGAAGAACTAGCATCACCTCTCCCCTCTGAGACACCAAGGAGCAGGAGCACTCGCCTCTGAAATACGCACCCCAAGCCCACAGTAGTGGGAGCAAAGTCAACTCCTAAGGTCTCAGTTTCAGCAGCACCCCAAGTGCCTTTGTTCCCTCTAGAGTGGAAGCGTCTTCCTGAAGCTGCTCCCTATACTGACTTGCAAGTCCCTCTGATCCCTTGACTTTACCTCTAGTCAATAGCTCTCTCTACTCTAACTCATACAAGTGAGCATTACCTACCACAGCTCTTAACAAATATTCTGTAGTTGTTTTAATGCAATGAGATGGGAAACTGCTTCTACATAGAAAAAGTCCATCAAGATCTTGAAATATTTTTAATCATCTCTAATTAGTTTGTCACATTTTTATATAAAACATGTAAATGTACTTACTATTAATTTACTGTGCAATTCTCCTTTTACTGTACTATACAATAAAATGCTACCAACTGCTGTGCCAAGAGCCAACAAGTCAACCTGGTCACTGGTTCCTATAACTTCTGATTTCCTTTTTTTCCTTTGATGACTTTCCTGGAAAAAAAGTAAAAATAAAATTTTAACTTAGTATTTCAAATACACATACACACACCAAAACATCATTAATACAGAAACACCAGTGCCCACTGGCCCTCAAAGACACTTTGTAAGAGTTTCCTGGCCCCCTCCCACCCCCTAGCAAGAGGTCAGGCAGCAAACTGTATCACTTCCTATGCTCTCAGCGCTCTCCTAACAGACCTGACAGCCTCAACACTCCTACTTCTCAAACATCAACAAGTCTTCCAAGCAGGTCCCAACAAAGCCTCCCCTCCCCAAGCAGAGATCCACAAGGATTTATGAACCCATAAATCCAGGCCCAAACTCTTCCACTGGAACAGACAGCTCTTCCATTTTTCTCCCAATCGTTCCTCAAGCTCCAGCTTCATTTTCAAGAAGAAACAGACATTTTTATATTGATATACACTGACTTTGATCTAAGTCAACCAAGAGCTCTGACTAGTAGTGGGACCCAGTGGCTGATTAAGGGTTGGCCTGATGCTTTCAATGCTGCTTTGCTGACTCTGAAGAAACATGCATCCATCTAGTGGGGAAGGTATTCACATAGACCATTTCAGATCAGGGATGCTCAAACAGTACACTGAAGGCAAATATTCCAACATCTCAGACTTCTCAGTTCTGCAACACCTTACAATCTCTACTGCCTTAGCAAAGTCTCCCCTCTGTGTGGACACACCTCTAGTCTCCACCACAAAGAGCTGAAAGTCAGCCCAGGCTATCTGAGACTGTCTAAAATAAAGAAAGTAGCCAGGCAGGCAGTGGTGGTGCACACCTTTAATCCCAATGCTAGGGATACAGAGGTAGGTAGATCTCTAAGTTGGAGGCCAGCCTGGTCTACAGAGTTCCAGGACAGCCAGGGCTATACAGGGATGGATGGATATATATTTACTTTATACAAATCAAATTATATATATATACTGAAGTTTCTTAAAGTATAAAACAAAAACCAGTCCAAATATGCTTTTTACTACAGACTTGTTTTAAAAGAAAAAAATTAAACATTATCAGATCCCTATTTGTCCCATCTTCAGAATCTATTTCTGGTGGAAGAGCGAAAGCTGGTGGAAGGAATCACTTTGGATTTTTGTGCACCTTCAAGGATCACTCACTAGTCTAAAGCTAAACATACTTAACAAAATACAATGGCTTAAAAATATCAGTGTGTTTCTGTATGTGTATAAATGCCCACAGAAGTAGGGTACTAGATTCCCTGGAGCTCTAGTTGGAGGCATTTGTAAGCCACCCAACTTCAGGTCCTCTGACTGGGACATAAGTGGTCATTCACCACCCCAAAATGTAAGGTGGTAAGTACAACCCCACACCAAACAGTCCTGAATCCAAGAGGGCAGGGCTAGCTCCAGAGTCTAGCTCCACACTTACACCATACTCTCTAAACCTTACACACCCACTTTTCCTCCAGAAACCTCTTATTTCTCCTAAGAAGTCGTACTCTGTGTCATAGACCAGTAAATTCTGAGCTGTCCATTTCTTTTAGTCATAGCTCCTTCCTCTAAAGAGCTAAGCATAATATCACATGAATACTGATTACATATATAAAACTTAAGGAATGAGAAAAGTTCAAGCACGTGTAATCAGAAAATCTGCATGAAGGCACTAGGAGTGAAAAGGAATAAAAAGAATGTGATTTCATAAAGAGATTTCCAACATGAGCTAAGTAATAAACACCAGAAGCCTGTCTGGTGGAAGCTTACAATGAATCTGATCAAGGGCATCAGAATGCTGAGGTAGTCACACATGTGCAACTTCTGAAAGCAGCAAGTTACAGATGAGGTGAGGACGAGGGTTTAAAAAAGCATAACCAGACAACCAGAGGGCTGACTGGTTCTGGTCATCAATTAAGCAATGGCTTTTCAGACTGAGACTGCAGAATCAGAGTTTACAAACACACACGGACTTACCCTTAACATTTCCTTACCTTTCCATTCTATCTCACTTAAGCTGTTACAACCCACTAAATCTATTTCACAATCCACCAATAGATCAAACCTGTCTTAAAAACTGACCTCTAGACACTGAAAATTATGTTCGATCTTTAGTAAGTAGTTTAAATCCATTTCTTGGCTTGTTTTAATGGCACTTACTCTGGCATATGTATTTCATAAATAAGAATTTTAAAAAGTATACATTTCACAAAGTCACAAATACATCAAAACAAATGTTCTTCTGTTTCTGCCACTAGGATCTAATCTACAACCTTTACCTTCTTTTGAAATATTTGAGACCTCTTGACAGGAACACAGCGGAATCGTGCTGTATCTCCAAGAGATGGCAATGAAGACAGCTCAAATTCTTCCTAGACATACCATCAATGTTTCAGTCCTATTCCCTCCTAATGCCTGAAATGCCATGTCCTCTAGTCAGGTTCTGAGAGGTATGTGCTTATGTCTCCACAAAGCAGCATTTACTGTGGTAGCCAACATCAGACATGGTCTGCCTGACTTCTGGGGTTGTACAGCCAGAGGATGAAGAAAGACATCTGGGAGAAGGCTGGGGAGGAATCAGGATCAGTGCCTAGGTGGCTTACTTGTGTGGCTCTACTATGCCACTAGCACAACAGCTTCAGATCACAAATATAAACCAAGAAATGCTACAACTATCAGGCCATAAACTTAAAGGCCTTACTTAGATCATTCTGGAAACAGGGAATAGCAATCTAGCATCTTTAAACATTTATGACCGTTACTATAACCCACTGTCCAAGAAACATAGCATGAATTTATCTTTCTCTACTGACAGGAGTATCAGCATACACTGTCCTTGTGGCGATTACTAAACCAAGTACAGGACACTCTTATAAATTTTTTACACTGGAGACTACAGCACTACATATATTGCCTCATTTAATGCTAAGGGCTCTGGAAGTAGGATAGTGTTATCTCTACTTCTACACTGGAGAGTAAGTCCCATGCCAGACCTTACCAACATGCTGGGAACACGGGCTTCATAACATATTTTTTCACATCTCATGCTTTAAAGGCTAAAGAATGTAAAATAAAATGGATTTGGTATGATGAAATCATCTTAGTACTTAAAATAACAGGGCACACAATCCAGGGAGCCCAATGCAAGAGGCTGAGCAGCTGCCACAAACTTTGATCCATATCCTACCATAACCCCCCACCCACTCCATCACAAAGTCAGACCTGTTTGAAATATGTACAGACTCAATGCAAGAAAACTGATGCTTTAGTAAATAAATCAGTATGTAACACACCCAGGATGGGAACTGATTATCTCTGCAGTCATCCTGGCTCTCAAATCCAGGACTAAAGTGCAAGGGTAATAGTGTAAAGGGCACTGGACTGGGAGTCAAGAGTACCAGAATCCTAGTGCCACTACTTATTAGTGATCAAGGCTTTGGTTAAAGCCATTTAGCTCCCTAAGCCCTGACTCAATCAAGTGCTATCAGCTTTTCTGCTCCATTTTTTATTTTTTGGTGCCTGAGATTAAACCCAGGGCTTTTCATGTGCTTGGCAAGTATTCCATCTTTGACCTCCATCCCAACCCTAAATCAGTTTTTTTTTTTTAAATGCAGTAATTTCTGGACATTTCATAGTCACACTATGAAAACGACAACATACAGATAAAAGGAAAGTGAAACTTACAAACATTTAGGGGCAGGGCTTGCTGGGGACTGAACACAGGACTCTGGGTATGCTAATCACATGTTCCTCCTCTGCACTACACATCCAGCACACCTCTTTGGCTTCATACCCAGGACTCAACTAAGATGTTCTGTCATATAAAGTTGCTTTAATGTGAGGCGCTTCGTTGAAAAGTTAAAGTTGGGATCCTTTAAAAAAGGCTTTTATCCCTACTGTATCACAGTGGATAAATATATTTAAAAAAAAATGGTTTTTGAAACTTGGGTTTCGTTCTGGGGCATACAAGATTGGAAGTCAACAGGAAAGCAACGTGAACCAAGGTACGGCCAATCTAGTATTAACTATTGCAGGCAACCAAGAACTGGGTTTAAGACATGAGTTCCAGGCCTAGTTCCTTTGGGGCTTTATTGAAGTTGCTCACTTTTACATACCTTGCAGGACCAACTATACAAATATATTAATACCGATAATTAGCATTGCCCTTAAAACACTGTATATAAGCGATTCTGCATTATTAAATACACTACCTTTCACAACTACTCTATGAAGCAGGTATGACTGATGTAGGGAACAAAAAGCACAATTATTGCAGAGGCTGGACTCCAACTTCACAGCCTGTGCACATGTGTTTACCTAACCACTGCTCTGTCTGATTTCTCTGGGTGTTAGGACTCTCACCACTTTACAGCACTGTTAAAATTACAAACAAAACTTATGAAGGGAAAAAGTACTACAATTCTGATGACAGTTACATAGCCTTTTCACAAGCCTGATTATGTTTGATTTACAGGGCCCGATAAGCGCTCTTTGTCACCAAGAGAAATTGGAAACGCAGCTTAAAACCTGACAAATAGCTAAACATACTCACCCAAAGTATGGCAAGTTAGATACAAACCCAACAACTTTCAAGCCAAAGATTTAAGTTTTCCCTGGTGATCGGAAGTAAGCTATCCCAAACACTACCTCTAACTTTTTCGCCAGTGACAGCAAAGCGTCCCAAACTTCAGGATACTTTCCAGTTCCAGACTACACAGCAGTGATTCCTTTTGCCTGCCTACTGCCTAACTGCAGTAACCACGTGCGTGGTAATCTGAGATGTAACTGAGTGACTAAACAGTGAACAGCATTTACCTGACAGCGAAAAGGATTCCCTAACTCGGCAGTTTCCCAACTACGGGAAAATCACTGGGGCGTGCATCATGCGCATTAAACCAAGCGGTTCTACGACTTCATTACTCCACTGTGCCTCTGCATCCGATGCAGACCTCAGGATGAGAGGGGAAGCTTAGAAAGGTGGGACTGAGCCTAAGTTAAACAGCTGAGAATGAAAGGAAGCTAGGAGAGTAAAGAGTTTGCGGCAGTGGGAATCCCACAATCTAGAGGCAGAAAGAGGAGAACACGTGTTGAACACGCATCCGAGTAAAGGGGCTCCCGGAAGGAAAACAAGACTTGCGCATTCCTACTGCCCAAAGCAAAACCAATACCCCGGGTCTGGGATGCGGAAGAGGGAGAGTGCCCCGAAGGTACTACTCAGAGACTAGCTCCGATGCCGACACGCTCAGGAGCCAGGCCTGGAAGTGTGAAGCTGCCCCCCCCCCGGGGGGGGGCACGGGCTTCGGTGAACATGGCGGCCCAGCGAAAGCCGGGCGCAGACCTCGTGGAGACCGCGGGGCTCGGGCCGCACCCTCCTCTCACTGCCCCCCTCGGGACAGGCCGCGCTCTCGGCCGCGGCGTGGGAGCCAAGGGGGCGCCGCCGTCCCGCTCCGCGCCTCCTCGCCCCGGGCGTCCCGGGCCACGCGCGGCATGCTGCCCCGCGCCGCGCGTGGCCCGGGACGCCGGAGCCCGTCCGGGAGGGCGCCCTCCCCGCCGCCCGTCCCGCTCCCTCTACCTTGGCCTGCAGCCGCGCTGGCGCCCAGGCCAGGCAGGTGCAGGTACCGCTGAGGTGCGCGGAAGGCACGTATTCCTGGTGCAGCCGGTTGTTCGCCGTCTCCCACACCCGCAGGTGACCGTCACTAGAGGCTAAAGCGAAGTAGGCCTGACCGTCCGGCGAGAAGGCGCAGGGGACCCCCGCCGGGGCCAAGGGGTCGCAGCTACCGCCGCCACCGGCCGCCATTGCTGCTCTGGCTCCGCGGCAGCCACGTGTTCGCCCATGCGCAGGCGCACCGGCGCGGGGCGGGGCCTGGAGGGAGGAAGTAGGGCGGAGGGAACGCTGGGAGCCCAGGGAGTGGCTGATCGTGACGCAGGAGCGCTCGGAGCCGGGGGGCCCACCCTGTGGACGGTGGCCCGGTGGGGCCCATCTGCACTTGCTCTGCGAAGGACGCCAAGAGTGGGGAAGTGACTACATCCTGCAGAGCAAGGCCCTTCTTTTAAAAATATGGCCTGTGAAATAACTACACGAAATGTTTCAAAGAAATATCTACTCCTGTCTCCAAGATTGTAACAACTGTCTCCATCTTCCTCTAGTCTCTTCAAGGATGTGCATACAGTAATTATCCAATCATAGGACTAACAAAGTAGTAGTTGGGGCTCGGAGAAGAAGAAAGATGCCTATTTGGGCTATGTTAACATACAGAGGCTATTGGAGACAAAGGGAGGTCGCGTTGAATGTGAATAAAGAAGCCGTGCGTGGTGGCACACGCCTTTAATCCCCAAGCTTGGGATGCAGAAGCAGTCAGCTCTCTTGAGTTTGAGACCACCCTGGTCTACAAAGCAAGCTCCAGGACAGCCAGGGCGACACAGAGAAAGGCTGTTTTGAAACCATCCCCGGCAAAAGGAATGTTACTAAAGAGAATTTAGCGCCAAGCTAAGAAGTCAATAAGAGAATATGGATCCTACAAAGGAGATTGAGAAGAGGTAGCAGTGAAACCGGCTAAAAGCCCAAAGAGAAAGAGCCCCTGAAAAGCACGGCAATTTCAGAAGCAAGGCACGATGAAGCCGTGTCAGAGACTTTAAGACAATGTCTGAGAACCGGTGGGCTTTGCAAGACCCAAAGATGCATGGTATAAAAGAAAGGCCCAAGACAGTTACTGGCAAGCAGTGTTGTAGGTGTTCATATGGTAAAGTAGAAACGATCAGTATTATCCATTTCTCAGATAGAAAAACTGGGGTATGTGTAAGCATTGCAGCTCGGATGGAAAGGGATCCTGGCAGTCGGGAGCCAAGAGCTACCACAAAGTCACTGTAAGGGTAGCAGCTTAACAGCCCTGCTGGAGATCCCAATATAGTAAGTAACTCTGCTCCAGCATGGGAGGGTTTCCCCAGCGAAGTTTTTACAGTTCTGCTCAGTTTACCCGGAGTGTAACATCTCTGCTCTAGGGGAAGGTTTCTCCAATGAAAGTGTTACAGTTCTGCTCTGTTCCGCTCCATTCCAGTGAGAGAAGGTCTCACCCAAACCTCATTCAAGAGATTTATTGGGAGAGAAGAATCATCCAGCAGGATGGCTGCCTCTGCCAAAGTGGAAAAAGGCATCAGCAAACCGAACAGGCACGGGGCTTATATAGGGCTTCTTTGGGGCGGAGTTTTTTCAGGATGGAGGTTTTCAGGGTGGGAACTGGTCAGATTTCAATCCCTGGGTTTGGAGAAGTTCAGAGATTGGCTGGATTTCATGCTCAGGGATTGGGGCTGTTTTTTTGTACTGAGTTGGTCAGGGGCAGAGTGTGTTTCTTTGGCTCTAGTTTCAGGGCCAGGGTAGGGTTCTTTGGCTGGCCCTTTTCCCCTGCAGTATGTGACTAGGAAACGGAGGCTAGCTGTATCTCTTGTCACCTTGCCTGATGAGAGTGTGTAGGAGAGACCCATTTTCCTTCCTGGCTTCTACCCTGCAGGAACCTCTCAGACCACTGCTCTTCGTTCTTTATTCAAACCTCTCTTTGTAATCCCTAACTCCCTCTCGCTTTCTCGTCATACATCCTTGGCAGAACTACAACCTGGCAAAGTCTAACCCTCCACCCACAAAGACCTGAGAGGAGCTAGAGAGAAGCCAAGCTATACAGTGTCTTCCCCTCACTCTAAGCTCCCAGTGACTAATTTTGCTTGAGAAGTTAGTCTTTCCAAGTTATGAAATAGTTGTTCCCTAGTACAACTGTTCCCAGAATTCCAAGATACTAACTCACAACTTCTGTTATATTGAACCTCCTCCTCCACCTTGTTCTCTCCATCCTTCCTCTCTGCAGGCGACCTTGCTTCCTATTTCCTAAGGAAACAGCAGCAGTCACCAAGGAATTACCACAAGCTCCCGGAAACACCAGCTCTCCACTCTCCTGGGACTAAGGATGAACTGCCCCAGTTCCAAAGGCCAGCCTCCACTTCAGTTCTAGGTTATCTCTCCTCTTGTCTGCTCAACCCAAGGATGTCACTATTGAGAAAGGCTTTCCGTTCCTTGCTGGCAGCAATTTTTACCTCTTAACTTGCTCATTGTCAACATAAACATTCTATTATTTCTCCCTTTTTGAAAAATATTCCCAGCTAGATGTGGTGGCCCACGCCTTTAATCCCAGCACTTGGGAGGCAGAGGCGGGTGGATCAGTGAGTTTGAGGCCAGCCTGGTCTACAGAGCAAGCTCCAGAACAGCCAGGGCTACACAGGGAAACCCTGTCTTGAAAAGAAAATAGGGGCTGGAGAGATGGCTCAGAGGTTAAGAGCACTGACTGCTCTTCCAGAGGTCCTGAGTTCAATTCCCAGCAACCACATGGTGGCTCACAACCATTTATAATGAGATCTGGCACCCTCTTCTGTATATATAATAAATAAATAAATCCTTAAAAAAAATCAAAAAAAAGAAAAGAAAAAATAGATAGATAGATGATAGTTTCTATTTTTTTTTCTTTAAAAACACAAGTATTTTTTAAAAACTAGCCTTTGTCACTTTCTTCCTTCTAACAGAGCTGCCACACCCCCCCTCTGAAACTACAGTGAAGGGTGCCTGACCCTCCGTACAATGTAAATGCTCATCATCATTCTCCATAACCGCACATGCCCCCCGCCCTCCCTCTAATCCTGTGTCTCCTGTCTTTAATCTTCCTCATCCCTCCACTCTCTGACATCGGGGTTATTGGGGCTCTTCTTTCTCCATAAATCTCAGCCGCCATCCATGTGCTGATGGTCACAAATGTGTGCCTCCAACTGCTGTCTTTCCCCTGAACTTAAGCCTTGCATATTCAGTTCAACATCTTCACATGGATACAGTGCTGAGTTGAATAGTGTCGCCAAAAAGACTGTGTCTGCGTTCTCATTCTGTTAACTGTAGATGTGGCCTTGTTTGGAAATAAGGCCTTGCCTATGGTTAAGGATCTCAAGATGATAATATCCTGAAGTAGGCCCTAAATCCAGAGACTGGAACACTTCTAAGATAAACAGGTGAACATTTACCTGGAAGACAGAGATATACAGAATGAGGATGGTCACATGAAGACAGGCAAAGCCAGGTGTGGAGGCACATGCCTTTAGTTTTAGCAGAGATGGGTGGATCTCTGTGAGTTTGAGGCCTGCCTGGTCCAGAGCTACATAGAGACCTCGTGTCCAAAAAAAAAGCCTGGCAGTAGTGGCATACGCCTTTAATCTCAGCACTAGGGAATCAGAGTGAGGTGGATCTTTTTTTTGTTGTTTTGTTTTGTTTTGTTTTGTTTTTTCAAGACAGGGTTTCTCTGTAGCTTTGGAGCCTGTCCTGAACTAGCTCTGTAGCCCAGGCTGGCCTCAAACTCACAGAGATCCACCTGCCTCTGCCTCCCGAGTGCTGGGATTAAAGGCTTGCGCCACCACCGCCTGGCGGGGTGGATCTTTTTGAGTTCAAGGCCAGCCTGGACTACAAAATGAGTTCCAGGACAGCCAGGGCTGTTACACAGAGAATCCCAATCTCAAAAAAAGGGGAGAGAATTCTGAAAGAAGTGGCGAATTCTCCCCCAAGGGCTGGGGGTGTAGCTCAGTATACAGCAAGTCCAGCATTAACAAGACCCTGATTCAATCCTTGGCACTACAAGTGATACTGTATAATAAAATTCTGCCCTAGTGCCTTTGGAGGGAGCATAGTCATATTAAAGGCTTGGACTTCTGGTGTCAGGCTCTGAGCTAATACATTTCTGTTGTTACACTGTCATGTTTATAGGAGTCTATGGCAACAGCTCTCAGAAACATAGATTTCTGGTGGGTTTCTCAAAGTCAAAGCACTTAAATCAGTCCCAACCTTTGGAAATATTTACAGTGTGAACAATGTATGTCTTAACAAATGGTAGATTACAACAACCTCTAAGAAATAAGAAAAGGGGGCTAGAGAGATGGCTCAGTGGGTAAGAACATTCAGTGTTCTTGCAGGGGACCTGGGTTCAGTTCCCAGTACCCACATGATGTCTCACAACAGCCTGCAACTCCAGTTCCAGGTGATCTGATGCCCTCTCTGTACTCCAAGGGCACCTGCATGAATGTGGTGCATTTAGATCCATGCAGGCAAAACTCTCATACACGTAAAATTAAAATAAAGGGGTTGGTGATTTAGCTCAGTGGTAGAGCGATTGCCTAGCAAGCGCAAGGCCCTGAGTTCGGTCCTCAGCTCCAATAAATAAATAAATAAATAAATAAATAAATAAATAAATAAATAAATAAAATAATGAGAAGGCCAGGCGTGGTGGTCCACACCTTTAAAACAATGAACAAGGAAAGGTACCGCATCATTGATATCAAACCAGAACGCTTCCTTCCTTCCTTCCTTCCTCCCTTCTTTATTTCCTTTCTTTTAAAAGAATTCTTTGTTGTTGTTGTTATTATTATTATTATTATTATTATTATTATCTATTTCATGTGTAGGGGTGTTTTGCCTGCACGAATGTGTGCGCCACTTGTGTGTCTGGTACCCATAGAAACCATAATAGAATGTTGTGGATCCCTGGAACTGGGGTTACAGACAGTTGTGAAACACCATGAGGGTGCTGGGAACTGAACTCAGATCCTCTAGAAGATCGATAAATGCTCTTACCCACTGACCTAGCTCTCCAGACCCCCTTAATTTTAATTTTTATGTATTTATTTTTTAATGTGTCTGGGTGCTTTCCTTGCACGTACGTGTGTACACCATGTGTGCACGATGCCAATGGAGACCTGAAGAGGGTGTCAGACCCCACCCCTGGAACTGGAGTTACAGATGGTTGTCAGCCACCATGTGGAGGATGGGAACTGAACTTGGATTCTCTGGAAGAGCAGTCAAGGCTCTGAACTACTGAGTCACCTCTCCAGACCCCTTTCTTTCCTTCATTTCTTTCTTTTTCTTCCTTTTTCTCCTTAGGCTCGAATGTGGAGCTTTGATGGGCAAGCACAGGGCTATAACTCAGACCTTAAAAAAATTTTTTTAACTCACATGCATGTGTTGCTCTTTGTTTTTGTTTTTCAAACAGAGGCTCTATGGGAAAAGGCACTTGCCAACAATCCTGAGGACATGAGTTCGGACCCCAGGACCCACATTGTAGAAAATGAGAATCAACTCCTGCAAGTTGTCCACTGATCTCCACATACAAGTCTCTCCCTCTCCATCTCCTTCTCCCTTACCTCACCTTTCCCTGTCTCTTACCCCACCCACATCTCTCCATATAATTTTTAAAAAATTTAAGAAAAGATTTTTCCAGAAGCAAAGAACGTGAAATTCTAAACTGGAAGGACTTGGGAAACCAAACTGGTCTCATCTTAAAATGGTCTAAGATCTTGAATCAACATTTTCCCAAAGAACATGGTCACCAAGCACATGAGAAGATCATTGATTATCAGAGAAATGCAAAGGAAAACCTCAGTGTCATCTCACATCTGCTTGGGTGCTTATTATTGGGAAATATGAAACACATATTGGCAAGGATGTGCAAAATAAGGAAGCCTTGCACACTGCTGGTAGGAATGTGAATTTGTACGCCTCTGTGGAAAACAGTGTGGAAAGAAGAAAAACACAGTATAGAGGTTCCTCAAAAAAAGTTAAAAATAGAACGATCATATGCTCTACCGATCCCATCTGGACAGCTATGAGAAAGAACTGAATTCAGGCTATCAAAGAGATTGCCAGCAGTCCTGTGTTCGCCGCAAATTATCCACAATAGGCAGAATACCGAAGTAATCTAAATACCCCTTGTCAAATGAGTGGCGACAGGAAATGTGTATATACATTGAGAGTGATAGTTAGTTAACCTTTAACAAGAAGCATGCTGGGCAGTGGTGGCACACACCTTTAATCCTAGCACTCGGGAGGCAGAGGCAGGTGGATCTCTGAGTTTGAGGCCAGCCTGGTCTACAGAGCGAGTTCTAGGACAGCCGGGGCTACATAGAGAAACCGTGTCTCGAAAACAACAACAACAACAAACAAACAAACAAACAAAGCAAAACAAAGCGAAAAGAAGTGTATGCTGTCTGCCCCAACATGGATGAACCTGGAGGGCACTGTACCAAGTGTGGCTGTCAATCACAGAACAAGCACCGCCTGGTTTAACTTGTATGACATCTAAAATAGTCTGCTGTGTAGAAGCTGAGTCGGATGGTGGTTAGGTGAGGGGAGGGAAATGGAATAAAAGAAAATAGGGGCTGGAGAGATGACTTAACAACTCCAACCACCCGAAGAGCAATGGCTGCTCTTCCAGAGAACCCAGGTGCAATTTCTAACACCCACGTGGTGGCTCACAACTCTCCGTAACTCCTCCTCCACGGGATCAGATGCCCTCTTCTGGCTTCCAAGGGTACCAGGCACGCAAGTGGTGCATAGACACACATGCAGGCAAAACACCTATGCACATGGAACAAGTAAAATGCTTTCAAAAAGCTCCACAAATGATGGAGATAGTGGATGAAATCACACTTAAAATTACATCGCTGTGAACAATTCATAAGAAGATTCAGAGGGAGAGGACAGAAAAACTACCAGGAATCAGACGGAATCTATCAGAAAGTGAAAGCTAGAAGATAATGAAAGCATTAAAAACCCTAAGGAAAAATAGAATTTGAACCCAGAAAACCTAGCTATCAAGAGTGAGAGTTGGAGCCAGAAGGTGGTCTTTAATCCCAGCACTTGGGAGGCAGAGCTCTCTGTGAGCTTGAGGCCAGCCTGGTCTACAGAGTGAATTCCAGGACAGCCAGAGCTGTTACACAGAGAAACCCTGTCTTGAAAAACAAAACAAAAAAGAGTGAGAGTCGAATAAAGATGTTTTCCGATGTATGAGGTGCAAAGACTTTACCTCCTAAGCTCTCTTTAGAAGTGAGTGAAGGATGATGTTCTCTACCAAAAGCAGTGAGTAGATGAGAAAAAAGAAGCTGGGATATAGGAAGCCCAGAAGAACTGACAGAGAGGCCGAGGCAATCTCCCATCAAGGGTGACTCTGGAGGACACGGGGCCAACTGATGAAGAGGAAGATGACCCCAAAGTCTTGAGAAATGTAAGCAGATGAAAATGACAAGATAACTAATATGAATGCAGACATTGGGTGGAGTTTTATACAGCTGGAAGAGGGTAAGTTGAGTCAATGACCAATTATTTTCTAAAAATCACCCATTTGTTTTATAACAACTAAAACAAAACTTGTGCAGAAAAGGAACAAACAGCTATAGCAATATATGGTTAGACTGTTGAGTCTTACGACATCACCAGTAATTAAACCAGGGGTTCTCAGGTTTCCCAATGCTTCAACCCTGTAACACAGCTCCCCATATCGTGGTGACCCCCAACCATAAAATTATTTTCGTTACTACTTCATAACTGTGACTTTGCTACTGTTTATGAATTGTAATGTAGATATCCTTGTTTTCCAGTGGTCCTGGGTGATCCCTGTGAAAGGGTCGGTCAACCCCAAGGGGGTCGTGACCCACAGGTTGAGAATTCCTGATTTAAAGTATTCTGTATACATTGGGACTGAACCTAGAGCCTCACGCATGCTTAGACAAGCAGGGTAGACACTAACTACATCCTCATCCTTCTTTGAAGGCTACCACACTTCTTTTTATTTATTTTTCTTTCTTTTTTCTGGGGTAGAGGGAGGTGGATAAGTCTCACAAAGTTTTGCCTGCTTCGTCTTGAATTCATTCTGTAGCCCAGGAGGCAGACCTGGACTTAGTGATCTTTCTTCCTCAGCCTCCTGAATAACTGGGGTTATAGACCTGTATTACCTGCATGGTTTCATTTCAAATACTAAAAGAGGTATTATTTCAGAGCTGAGGAGAATGCTTGCCTCGCAGTCATAAGGAACGTCATTCAGTCCCTAGAATCCATGTAAAAATGGGCATGGTGGCAGGCTTATAACTCCAGTACTGGGAGGGCAGAGATAAAGGGTTCCTGGGGCTTGCTAGACTATCCTAATTAGTGAGCTCCAGGCCAATGAGAGACACTACGTCAGATGAGGTGGATGGTTTTTGTTTCGTGGTTTGTTTTTTTTTTTGGCAGGGGGCGGGGGGTTTCAAGACAGAGTTTCTCTGTGTAGTTTTTTTGGTGCCTGTCCTGGATCTCGCTCTATAGACCAGGCTGGCCTCGAACTCACAGAGATCTGCCTGGCTCTGCCTCCTGAGTGCTGGGATTAAAGGCGTAAGACACCATGCCCGGCCATGTGGATGGTATTCTTGAGTGACAGCTCCCAAGTTTGTTCTCTGGCTTCCACACATGGACACACATGTGCATGCACATCCCCAAACACACACACTTACAAAATAAAACATCTTTTAAAACAGCCTTTTGAAGTGTGTGTGTGTGTGTGTGTGTGTGTGTGTGTGTGTGTGTGTGTGAACATGAGTGCCAGTGCCCTTGAAGGGCACTGGATCTATTGGAGTTGGAGTTTCAGGAGGTTGTAAACTGCCTGATGTGGGTGCTGGGAACTGAAAGCAGAGCAGTATGAACTCTTTTGTTGTTGTTGTTGTTGTGAGACAGGGTCTTCTATGTAGTCATAGCTGCCCTGGAGCTCACTATGTAGACCAGGATGGCCTCAAACTCACAGAGATCCTCCTGCCTCTGCCTCCCAAATGCTGGGATTAAAGGCCTGTGCCACCATGCTCTGCCAGCTCTTTTCAGAGCTGGGGTCTGAACTCAAGGCTTCACGCTTGCTCGGCAAGTGCTCTGCCTCTGAGTTAAATCCTAACCCCCCCTCCCCCAGTATGCACTCTTAACCAACGAGCCACCTCTCTAGTCCCCTCAAAAAGCTATGTTAACGTGGCTCAGTGAAACAGACAATCCAGCTGCAAATAGTACTTATATGACCATAATGATCTGAGCGTTGAATATCAATGTAGCCAAAACTGTGATAAGAAAGTGCTGGGAAACATAGGTAGGAAAATACATGCAGAGCTGAGGGTTAAGAGCAGAAAATGGGGTAAAACAGCTGAATCTCAACTGCATCATGGGAAGTCAACAATAAAGGAGATCCATATTATTGAAAAATCCATAACTACTAATAAAAGAATATTATTGAACAATAAAATAACTTTGGAAAATTTAGATGTAAACAACAGCCATTTATTATTCAAGAAAACCTCCCAGAATTCCGTTTTAAACGTATGTTTTGGAGAAAATTAAAAATAAGGGTTGCGATAAGGACTCATGTAGTCCTAAGTCTGGCTGTGCAGATCCTGTGCTCTGAGAACTTGTCTGAAGAACCGTGTCATGCAGAGTAATATCTCCAGCACATGCCATGCTCTCCACAAATGATATCAAATCAGGGGCTGGAGAGACGGCTCAGCAGTTAAGAGCACTGGCTGCTCTTCCAGAGGACCTGGGTTCAATTCCCAGCACCAACATGGCAGCTCACAACTGTCTGTACCTCCAGTTCCAGGGGATCTGACACCCTCACATAGATATACATACAGGCAAAACACCAATGCACAGGAAAAAGAAATTCAGACTCTTTCTGCCTCTTTGACTTTCTGAAGCTCACTGCTCTCTCCACATCTCCTTACAGCACAGGTAAAGTGAAAGGTACTTTTCTTCCTTGTTGGGATGATAATGGATTGTAGAAACCTGAAAAAAAGGAAAATCAGAAATATTTTCTAAAAAGTAAATGACACGTACACAGATGTGTCCATTTAAGGAATGTGAGAACATAAATTTGGGGATCCTCTCCTCTGGTCTATAAGCAGAGGAACTGTTAGACCCAGTAGCTAACTTTGTGTTAGTGACTTTAGAGAGCTCTTCTTCTCCTGTCTCTGAGCATTGGTTTGTTTTCCTATTTCACGATGCATCACAAGGAAATTAATTTTGCAGGAGGAAAGAAATCCTATGGCTTTGTTTTGCAACTTCCCCTCATCCGTTCCTTCAGACCTCATGCTAGGACCTCAGGGATACAATGTGGAGTAAGAGAGATCTGCTCTCGGAACTCAAAAGCAGATGGAAGCCTGGGAGATGGAGCCAAACAATCTCACCTGTTAGTAATGGACATGAGGAAAAGCCCAAGGCGAACAGAAAGTAGCCTGGAATGGAGGGATATCGAGGAAGTGCTCTCTGAGGAAATGCATGGAAGACATTTAAAAGGACATTGTTTCTGCTCATAGAGCATCTTGTGTGGTTCATCTCTTTTTTTTTTTAAAAAAAAAAATCTACTTACACATAACAAAATTAGAAGTAATGCAACCCACCAATGCCTACTGGATGATTTTATGCTCAAAGCAGAATGTGACAAACACAAAAGAAAGGTAAGCAGGGCCTACAGAGATGCTCAGAGGTTAAAAGCACTTGCCGCTCTTGTAGAGAACCCCAGTTCAGTTTCAGCATCTATAGGGTGGTGGCTCACAACTGTCCGTAACTCCAGTGCCAGGGGATCTGGTGCCCTTTCCTGGCCTCTGAATGCACCAGGCACACATGTGGTAGACACACATGCATACAAGGCAAAACATTCATGTAAATAAGTCTCAGTCTCTGTTTTTTTCTCTGCATACCCCTGGCTGTCTTGAAACTCACTCTGTAGACCAGGCTGTCCTGTTTTTTTGTTTATTGTTTTTGTTTTTGTTTTTTTTTGAGATAGGGTTTCTCTGTGTAGTTTTGGTGCCTGTCCTGGAACTCACTCTGTAGCACAGAGATCCGCCTGGCTCTGCCTCCCGAGTGCTAGGATTAAAGGTGTGTACCACCACCGCCTGGCTTTTTTTTTTTTTAAACAGTAACATAAGGAAATTATCACAGACATTTAAAGAACAATAGTAGGTCAAATCAGTTTTGAGACACAAAATGAGGTAAATATAAAAAATACAAATAGAATTTTTCCCCCGTGGTGGTGAGGCTTGAACTCAAGGCCATTGATGCAAGCATGCAATTACCTATCGAGCAGCTACACTCCCAGACTGTGAATGGGGTTTATTTTTCATGTTTAAAAGACTTTTGTTTATTTTTGTGTGTACGGATGAGTACCTGCACGTATGTCTGTGTACCACGTGCGTGCCTGGTGCTGAGACAGGGTCTGTCTCAGTCCACTGACCTGGAACTTGTCCAGTGATCTAGGCTTCTTGGCCAGCGAGTGCTGGGGGAATCTGCCTTTCTCTGCTTCCCTAGGGTCAGAATTACATATCCATCATGTTCCACTAAAAAAAAAAATTGGGCCAGGCGGTGGTGGCGCACGCCTTTAATCCCAGCACTTGGGAGGCAGAGCCAGGCGGATCTCTGTGAGTTCGAGACCAGCCTGGGCTACCAAGTGAGTTCCAGGAAAAGGCGCAAAGCTACACAGAGAAACCCTGTCTCGAAAAACCAAAAAAAAAAAAAAAAAAAAAAAAATTGGGGTGGGGGGAACACTTGCTACAAAATATGTGTGTGTCAGAGGAGAACCCAGGAAAGTCTGTTCTTCCATCATATGAGTTCGTTCCTAGGACAGAAATCTAGTCATCAGTCTCTGGGGCAGGCATCTTTATCTACTAAACCATCTCGCTGCCCACCTCTCTTTTAAACGTGGGTTCTGGAAATCAAACTCAGACCCCAGTTCTTGCAAAGCAAGCATTTTACAGACTGAGCTATCGCCCCGGTCCTTGGTTAGTCCTTAGAAAAGGTGTATGGAACAATCCACAAGGGCTGTTGAATTTGGTTGACTAGTTAGAACTTGGTACAATCCACAAGGGCTGTTGAATTTGGTTGACTAGTTAGAACTGTCACATTCCACTTCTCAGCTATCATGTCAGGGACCTTTCTGAAGTCATATAATCTTCGTCTTGAGTTGTGAATTTTCAATATACGTGCATGGTATATTCTCAGTAAACATGTGCCCAGTGATCAAGCAGACAGGCCAGTGATATTTAACTTTGGGTGCAAAAGGTAACTTCAGTTTTAAGAAGCATTTATTTCGTTTGGGGGCGGGGAGGTTCAAACAATTGTGTTGTTTGATTTTTTTTAAGAATTCTGTTGGATAAGAACACAAATGAATAGTGTCACTTTTTAGTTTGCTTTTTCTATTATGTAGCTCTGGTCTTTGACAGTGCTGGATCTTGCTCTGTAGCCCAGGCTGGCCTCGAATTCACAGAGATCCACCTGTTTCTGCCTCCGGAGTGCTGGGATTAAAGGCGTGAGCCACCATACCTCTGGCTTCAGTTGGTTTCCAAAACCAAAGGAAAGGGGGCACCTGGATTTGAACCAGGGACCTCTTGATCTGCAGTCAAATGCTCTACCACTGAGCTATACCCCCGGTGGCCACTAGTGACTTCCTCTGCCTCTGTGGACACTCTGGACATCGGGCTGAGGACGGACAGACAGTCCGTACCCATTCGAAAAGGACTTGCCGGCTATGAGCAAGGTGGGCGGGTCACCAGGCACTGCGATCTACGACGTTTGACCAACGAATCTCAGGGCTAGTTTAACTTTTGCCTCTTGGGGATGATAGGTGATGTTCCTGTTTACCATCACTAGCGACTTAAACCTGGTAGAAGACTTTGCAGGTTCCACAATCTCTACATTTCGTCTTTCCTGGTCCTCCTGTCCCCGGGCTGCTAGCGGAGGCTGCTGAGCGGTAAACTCGTTACTCTCGCCACCCGGGAGAAAAAGCAAGAAATTCAGCTCGAGAGACCGTCCTTAGCCCTGAGGTCAACGAGCCCCAGGCTCCGCCCACCGTGCCTGCAGGACGCAGGAGCAGTGACGCAACTCTGCCTGCGACGCCGGCGAGCCCGCAGCCTGCGCTGCCCCGAAACAAGGCGCAGGGGCTGGGGCTGGGATTGCGTCATATGTGTGCGGCAGCATCTGAGCTGTTGCTTTTCGTCGTTGAGGCTGCTTCGCTCCAGAGTCAGCCGAGGCTCGGCGTCTATTCATTCCTGTTCGACTTTGGGTTAGTGTCTGGAGAAGGGAGCTCGGTTCCGGTGTTGCGAGTCCTCGCCGGGAGAGGCGCGAGATGGAGAAGGCGTGCGGGGGTTGTCCCCATCTCATGCTCCCGGTGTCCGGAGTGTCTGGACTCGGTGTCTCTGGTCTGTGGAAAACCTCCGGCTGTGGACTTCGCGGGAAGAGTCACCCCCTCGAGATCGGGAGGACTGCAGTGGAGAGCAGAGCCGCTGGGACGCCTCACGCTGTGACCCCGGGGATCGCGTGCTGTCCGCGGTGGCTCAGTGGGAGACCGAGCCCGGAGAGCTTCAGGTTTTCTCTTCTTGCTCCCCTTCCAGAGAGGGGACCCTTTCGGATCGGGGAGCTTATTTTAGGTCAGACGGGGAAAAGACACACGCAATTTAAGAAATGATTTCGGCTGTGCAACGTCGGACACTTTGATACTAACCGGGGGCAGTCCCGTTCAGCGAGATCGTGGACAAGTTCCCCGGACAGATCTCGACGAGTTCCTCTGGTAAGAGTTTTCTGCTGCAGAGACCAGCTTTGGGGGATTATGTATTATTGATGAAAAGAGGGCTTACCGTAATGTATCCAGAGGTGTTGCGAAGGGGATTAGGTGGGTATGGGTTCCAGGAAGGGCAAAGACGGGCGCAGGACCACAATCTGATGAATGTTCTCATCATCTCACCAAACGTTGGAGTTTTTCAACATGTTGGGTTTTAAAACCTGTCCAGATGCTGATAATTTCAGAAAAAAACTGAGTTTAAATTTGATAGCCCGTACTCCCTTATCTAAAATGAAGGCTATGCCAGTTTTCTATTAGAGTGATGTGGACTCGCTAAACAGACGCATTCGTTTGCTCCCCACAGCTCTTAAGTGAGTTCAGTACTTAAGAGAATGTTGTCTGCTTGGGGGTAAATTTTGTAGTATCATTGTGACACTATTATTTTTTAATATTTGGTGTGTGTGTGTGTGTGTGTGTGTGTCCTTCTTGCACGTATGCTTGCGAGCCCGCAGTCAGGGCCTGGAGGTCAGAGGGTAACTCTCAAAGTCAGTTCTCTTCTGCCACCTTGTGGGATCCTGGAATCATGTTCACGTTACCAGACTTGTCCACAGTGTATCTACTGTAGGCTGAGCCACCTTCCAGGCCCCATGGCGGTATTTTAATAATAATACTTAATAAGATATGTTACTGGAAGTATATTTTGTCATATATATTTATATTAGGGTTAGGGATGTAACTCAGCTGTAGAGGGCTTGCCTAGAATGCATCAAAAATCCTGGGTTCTGTTCTTTTTCTCGGGAGATGCTCATAAATGGTATTCACCCCAGATAGGACACCAGCAGACCAAAGAAACGATTCCATCTAAGTCGAGTTTGGTGAGCCAGTGAGATTATTGGGATTAAGTACTGATGCGTGAGTATGCCAAGGAGCCGCTTCCTGGAAAAGCCCCATCCAAGCATGGATGACTGCTTTCTAAAGCCACATCAATGGAGCCCCAACCCCAGTAAACCTTCCACCTCTTATATGCTTTGTCACCCCTAATAACAACGTAAAACAGCAGCTGGGACGTGGAGAAGTTGAGTTTTGATGGGTGAGCAGGAGTGGGTAGGTAGGTGAAACTCACCCCTGACCCACTTCAAGGACCGAATATTAATAGGACCATCCTTGGGATATTTTGAGGTCTCATTGGGTAATATACGCTGATGTCCAGACTACAAAGGTCTTATCTGCCTAGAGGATGGAGTTCTATTAGCTGGGCATGATGGTGCATGCCTTTAGCATCTAGCAGACAGAGGCAGGAAAATTGCTGTGAGTTTGGGCCAGCCTGGTCTACATAGCAAGGTTCCAAATTCTCTAATATTATAATTCTAAATTAAAAGTTAATCATTTCCTTTTCTTTTCTTTTTTCTTTTCCTTTTCTGATCCCCAAGTACTGGACTTAAAAGTGTGTATCACCACCATCCAGCTTCAATTTCTTGATAAAGTTCCTTTTTTTTTTGCTCACATCAAAATGTTTTCATCATTTCATGAAAAAGGTGTCTAATAACTTCAAAACTGATTTTCTGGCCTCTCATGTATTCCCTTGCCATTATCAGTCTTCATAAAATGCTCTTTCTGCTGCCTCAGTGACACACCCTAACTGCTTACCAGGCCAAATTCAAATGCCTCATGCTGGCTTTTAAGTCTCTGTCTTCCATCCTAAAGTGCTTATCCTCCTTGTGCTATGTTTAAAGCTGTTCCTACTGCCGGGAGGTGGTGGCACATGCCTTTAATTCCAGCACTTGGGAGGCAGAAGCGGGTGCATCTTTGTAAGTTTGAGGCCAACCTGGCCTATAGAGCTAGTTCTAGGACAACCAGGGTTGCACAAAGAAACCCTGTCTCCACCATGATTATTTTAATTCTCTACTCTCATTTTTTAAGTTAAGGCACTCTGCTGCTTTCTGCTACCTCTGAGCCCTTGCAGCCCTTATCTGTAATTTCTAATTGGTTCTGAAGTGCTGCTGTATTTGCTAATGGTGGTGGTTTGAAAGAAAGTGGCCTCCAATGGGAGTGGCCCTATTAGGAGGTGTGGATTTGTTGGAGGAAGTGTGTCACTGTGGGGGTGGGCTTTGAGGTCTCATATGCTCAAGCCATACCCAGTGTCTCAGACCACATCCTGTTGCCTGCAGGTCAAAATGTTCGACTCTCAGCTCCTGCTCCAGCACCATGGAATGAACCTCTGAAAACGTAAGCCACCCCAATTAAATGGTTTCCCTTTGTAAGAGTTGCTGTGGTCATGGTGTCTCTTCACAGCAATAGAAACCTTAACTCAGACACTAATTGATTTTTGAATTTGTATTTTATCAAGCAAAATCCGCTTTCAATTCTATTTTGATTCTTTCTCCAACAGTAGTGTAAGGTGAGAATGGGTGTTTGGCATGTATTTATGAGTCACTCACACTGTGTTCCATCATAGGAGATAAAGGATGTACTGATGATGGACATCAGCCCAGGGGACACGGTTTTGGAAGCAGACTCAGGCTGTGGTGCAGTGAGCTTATTTTTATCCAAAGCAGGTAAGATTGGCATAACTAAAGGAGGTCATAGGGCAGGGGGAGACATGATCTCCAGAGCTCACTGGCCAGCCAATCTAGTAGAAGCTGTGAGCTCCAGGTTCAGCGAAGAGACCTTGTCTTAATAAGTGGAGAGCAGTAGAGGAAGACACACAGTGGGTATACTCTCTGAACATATACAAACATGTATACCCACACACACATAGCTCAGCCTCATTTATAATTTAAGAAAAATGAAAATTATACAGTGGTAGGCCAGACATGGAAGCACATACCTATAATCTTAGCACTGTTGGGAGATTTGAGTTCTAGGTTAACCTGGGCTACTTAGTTTTAGGATAGCCTGGGCTACACAAGAACCTATCTAAAAAAGAAAAAAGAAAAGAAAGAAAGAAGAACAATGGCAAACTATTCACATTTTAGATTGGCACATGTAAAATGTTGATAACTGTTGGGGTGGGTATGGAGAAACAGACACTTTAGTATGCTACTATGTAATATAAGTTGGTAATATTTTGTAACAGGACAAATGCACATACTTTTCACTATAAAAATCTTACATACCTCTTGAGCTTAATTTGTAATTGATTGCCATTACATAGACTTAGGCAGAAGAATGTTCCCTTAAGTATTTGTGTCAGAGTAAGACTAGAAACAGCTAAATGGTTATCAAGAAGCTACCGGTTAAATAACTCATGAAATACAGTGGTTAAAAAGAGCACAGTGTCTGCATATTGCTGAAGTGACCATGTCAAGGAAAGTGAAAGGGGGTGATTTAACCATAATACGTATTAAAACACGGAATTACTTGCAGGTTTGTGCAAGTAACAGCTGTCACAGGAAGGGCAAGTGCCTAGTACTGGAACTACCTCCAAAGGAAGATGGAAGATGTGGGGTTAGGGATTGGGAAGAGATTTTTGTAACCTTGGACCATTTGGCTCCCCCCCCCCAGATATATTTAACACCTTTGCAAAATAAATTCTTGTCAGTTTATAAATGAATACTGTGAAATATCACAAATTATTTTTGCTTAAGTTGGATCAAAGTTTTGAGATAAGAAAAGACTGCCAGAATACCGGCACTGGCATGGTTTTATGTTATTGAGTATGAAGGAAAAAGGGTTAAGGCTGGCCAGATGGCTCAATAGGTAAAGGTGCTTGCCTCCGAGCCTGACGTCCAGTCCCTAAGGCCCACGTGGTGAGAGGAGGGGACTCCTTTTGTTTTCTGACCTCCATAGGCTCCCCAATAAATACATTTTTTGAGGGTCTCACTATGTAGCTCTGGCTATGCTAGAGCCCGCTCTGTAGACCAGGCTGGCCTCGAATTCACAGAGATCCGCCTGCCTCTGCCTCCCGAGTGCTGGGATTAAAGGTGTGGGCCACCACAGCCCTTTTTTCTTTATTTTTTATTTTATTATTTTTTGGTTTTTCGAGACAGGGTTTCTCTGTGTAGCTTTGCGCCTTTCCTAGATCTCGCTCTGTAGACCAGGCTGGCCTCGAACTCACAGAGATCCACCTGCCTCTGCCTCCCCAGTGCTGGGATTAAAGGTGTGCGCCACCACCGCCCGGCCTTCTTTATGATTTTTAAATTACCCACCTCCCCCCATTTTTTCAGACAGGGTCTCACTTTGTAGCCCAGAGTGGTCTGGAACTTCAGTTCACTGTGTGGCCTAGGCTGCCTTGAATTCCCAGTAACCTCCCTTGCCTCAGCCTCCTGATGAAACTATTTTTATTTTGCTTATATGTCAGGCTAAAATGATCATTTTGTAACTGGGTGAGGTGTACATTTCATTTTGTAAAATTGTTACAAAATGACCATATGTTCCAAATTTCATTATATTGTTGTTTAAATTATCTTTTACAAAAATAGTAATAAAGAGTTTTTTGTTTTTTTGGGGGGCAGGTTGGAAAATTGAAAGTGTAATATTAAAAGTAAAGTTAAATAATGGTCTCTGTTGTTCACTTTATAAGTCTATGAAATTGCTCATGACCTGATGCTTTTTTGTTTTTGTTTTTGTTTTGGTAGTACTGGGATTGAGCCCAGGGCCCTACACATGCCAGGCAAGCATCTACTACTGAGCTGCATCCCACCTAACTTGCCCTTTTAATCCTTCCTTTCATTTAACTATTGTATCTAAATTTAGGTAATAACATTTAAATTTGGATGAGAAATGTAGTTAACTTAGACTACAAAGTTATTGTTTTGATAGAAATAAACATTTTTCACTTTTCTGAAAGCATCACACAGGTTATTGAACTTTTGGATGGGATTCGCACCTGTGAACTTGCTCTCTCATGTGAACAGATAAGTGAGGTCAGAGATTGGCTGCTTTGCCTTACAAAACGGAGAAGTGGCATTCTGCTTGGTCCAAAAGTCAGACCAAAATCAACACAAATTTACAATTACATTCTCTCAAGGAAATTGGAGTTGGAAACGAAGTATTTCAAGAGGAGAACCATGTTGAGCTTCAGTTTTATTTTATGCTTGTTTCTGATAGTAAGTATTTTGGATTCTTAAGTATATTGACCAACACATTCACACACTAATACACTCACATAACTATCAGATACTCTTCAGAGATTTTTTTGGTACAGAAACTGAAATGTAGTATTTTTCTATTCTGTTAAATTAATTGCAAAATGTAAGTCCTAAAGTGTTGCTGGAGTTCTTCCAAGAAGCAAGTTTAGGTCCTTGTATGTGTATATTATTTAGGCCATGAAAAGGGTTTCAGATATATTGATTTATGAACAGGCTTATCCATTTGGTTATAAGCTTGTCTGTAAGGTTACTATGTGAGCACTGGCAAATGTTTCTGTATATTGACTAGCAACATAGCTCCAAAACAATGCAAAAAAAAGAAGAAGAAGAAAAAAAGGTCTCAGAAAAAGCTTACAGGAAAAGAACAGTGTTTAATGTTTCAATACTTTTTTGTGAACAAATTATAAAACACTTACACAGTATAGTATGCATTTTGTTCTGTTACAGAAGAATCACATTTTCTATACAGACCATGTCCCTATATTGCAAACTGGTCATACATGTCAGTAATATTTTCAGAACATATTAAATGTTTCTTTCTTTTAACTAATGCACTGTATGACCTTAATTGTGTTCTCTTTCAAACTAGCTTTTCTCATCAGGTTAAGGAAGTTCAAACCACAGCTGAACTGAGTACCTGAGGTGACAGCAATCAATTTGAAGGCAGAGAAGTATCAAATGAGAACATATTCTCAATCGCTGTCATAAACTGGTACTTTCAGTTATTACTATGATTTGTGTAACTTTTACATATGTTTGAGGAGTAACAGAAGCTAGAGAACATTGTACAGCTGGGTAACTGCCCCATTTTGACATTGTCTTGCATTTAGTTGGACATTCTGTAGCTATGATTCCAAGTTGCTTTAGTAGAGCCTTGTCATTCTTCACTTCCTGTAAACCACTCCATAGCTTTGTCTTTCTTCATAAAATTAGGTTCCTTTTCTTTGTTTGATTGATGGTCATTGACTACTGAAATAAAATATGCATTTTAAGGTAAATTGTATGTATTTAAGACAAAAATTTATATATTTTTAAATACTTTTGGACTTTTTTTTTTTTGGTGAGGGGGTGCCAGAGTTTCAATTTGGGAGTGATGATTGTGCTTTTAATCCCAACGTTTGGGAGGAGGCAGGAGGATCAAGCTACCAAGAGGCCCTATCTCAAAAAAAAAAAAAAAAAAAAAAAAAAGAACATCAAAAAGATTGAAATAGGACTTCACTATGTAGCCCAGCCTCGTCTTGAACTTCTGATATTCCTGCCTTAGCCTGCTAAGTGCTGGACTTACAGGAATTCACCACTACCTGATTTAGCACATATCTTATTTTTTAATTAATTAATTAATTTCTATGTTTTCAAGACAGGGTTTCTCTGTGTAGCCCTGGCTGTTCTGGAACTCACTCTGTAGACCAGGCTGACCTTGAACTCAAAGATCTGCCTGCCTCTGCCTCCTGAGTGCTGGGATTAAAGGCCCCTAGTACATATTTTAATTGCTTGTACGGAACTTTAAAGTAATAATGAGCCAAGCAGTGGTGGCGCACACAGCTGGCCTCAGACTGGCTATATATCAAGGATGACCTTGAATTCCTGACCCCTCCACATCCCAAGTGCTGAGATTATGGGTGTGTGCCACCATGCCTGACTTAATGGTAGGGTTTTTTTTGTGTCTATGTCTATCCTCATGCATCATGTTCAGATCTTAAGAGATCTGCTTCAGAACTGTCTTCCAGTTGCCCTACCTTTCCTATCCAGTAAATGGTCAGAAAGTTTGCTTGTGGCTTTAAGTGTACACTGGATCATGAATTGTTTCATCTATTGACTTATAGCAATACAGATGTGATTAGGAATTAAAGAGGACAAGTGTAAAAAAATATAGTAAAGATTAGCTAGTGATTTGGTATAAGACAATCTGTATTTTCAAATTCCTGTCCGCTATTCGGCCCTGCCCCTTATGTTTGCCAGTCCCTGGGAAAACAGGACTCATTCAATGTCCTGTTCATACGTTACTTGTTCTGAAAATTTTTTACCAATCTTTTATAATGCTATAATATCTGTGCTCCTAAATGTTGGTCCTCGTCACATTATTACTCCATGTGCCCTACTCTGTGTATTTTTTGGTACTGGGGCTTGAACCCAATGTTCAGTGCCTGCCAAACATATGCTTGTCCACTGAGCATATCTTTAGCCCTGATTATATCTTTGTTAAGTGCAAAGATTTTTAAACATAGGTGACTGTGTCCAGAACAGTCAGTGAATGACAATATAACAAAAAATGAAGTTCAAAAGTGGACTTATTTTTAAGAAAATTATTTGGTTATAGGTTATCGAGCATACAGAATATTCTGTGCCTGTCGAAGCCAAAGATAAGGCTTGGTGTATTTTTTCTTTCTCCCCTTTGTCTTTATTTTAAAACCTCAGGTTTTCAGATAATTCATGTCCATTTTTCACTTGGACTAGCCTAGATGCCTTGGGTATAAAGAATAACAGTGATAGTTTGCTATAAAATGTGCTACAGGGTTTGGAGGTATAACCTAAATGGAAGAACACAAGCATAGCATATATAAGGCCCTAGGTTCAAACACGAACACCAATAACAAAGCAAGCAAAAACAGAAAAGTGGGGGCTGGAGAGACATGCAAGCAAAACACACAATAAAATTAAAAACACACACACACAAAAAAAAGTTGCATATTTAGATAGAGCTGAAATCCCATATTTTTGTTGCTGTTTCTTTAACTGGTAATAGTGTGACTTTTCTGAGTTTTTTTTTTTTTTCTTTTAGCAGTAAAATGAATATTAGAAAACCACTTCAAAACTTGTTGGGGGGTTGGGTTTCCTAATTGATTACAATAAAGACTAGTATAATATTGTTAGTTGTAATATGTCTGAATTTTAAAGAATGCCTCATCTATCCCCCTGAAAGTATTTTGACAGTGTTACCATCTACCTTGTCAAACCAACATTTTGTTTTTAAATGTCACAATCAATTTTGTATTAAAGCTGCTTTTCAGTACCAATTACTTAAAAATCAAACAACTTTAGTGCATACCTTTAATCCCAGAGGTAGGCGGATCTCTGTGAGTTTGAGACCAGTCTGGTCTTTGTAGTGAGGTTGGGCCACCCAGTGTAACACAATGAGACCATGTTGAAAGAAAGAGAGAGAGGGAGGGAGGGAAGGAAGGAAAGAGAGAAAGAAGGAAAGGAAGGGAGAAAGAAAAGAAACAAAGAGAAACAGAAAGAGAAAAAGAAAAGGAAAAAAGTTAGGATGGATGGAAGAAAGTTGCTTTCTTTTGTTTGAAAGGTGCACTGATCACTATCTACAATAAATTGTAGTATAAAAACCTGAGCCAACATCAGCTCCTTGTGTGTCTCTCTTAAAGAATTTTTTTTGGTTTTTCAAGATAGGGTTTCTCTGTGTAACCTTGGCTGTCCTAGATCTCACTCTGAAGACCAGGCTGGCCTCAAACTCAGATCCACCTGGCTCTTCCTCCTAAGTGCTGGGATTAAAGGTGTGTGCCACCACTGCCCACCTGGAATGAGTTTTTTAATGACTATAAACCATCAAGTGACTCCAACCTCAAGTAGACTGTAGGGGAAATGTTTTGTTAACAGAGGTCACTATAAGGCATGAGCAGCTGCTAAGAGACTGACCTTATCCTAGGTAATACTATGACTATATTGTTAACTTCATCCCTTATTAGTTAGTTTATACTGTTAATGAAAAAAATCAATGCAAACTTTTTTTACTGGTCAAATGTATATGTGGTCAATATTTCATACCTATCTATCCATCTATCTATCTATCTAATAGGGGTTTTGTTGCTGGTAGCACTTTGTTTTTTAATTTTATTATTAATTTTTATGTGTACAGGTGTTTTGCCTGCATGTATGCCTGTGTACTTGTGTGATGCCTTCCTATATGGATGTCTGTGTATCACAGGTATGGTAAAGGCCAGAAAAGGGCATCAGGTACCCTGGGACTGGAGTTACAGACAGTTGTGAGCCACCATGTGGGTGCTGGGAATCAAACTGGGGTCCTCTGGAAGAGTGGGAGGTGTTTTTAACCACTGAGACATCTCTCTAGGGCCCACCATTCACACCCCCCCTTTTTAATGGTAAATCACTGTATCCCAAAGTGGCTTCCAACTTGCAATCATCCTACCTCAATCTTTCTAAGTGCTAGGATTACAAGACATTGCCACCATACTCAGCAATATTTTTTCTTTATAGCACTTTCCCTCTGACATTATCAAAGGCTTTTAGAGTTAACCTTAAGGTTAACCTTAAGATCCACAGTCAGGCGGTGATGGCACACACCTTTAATCCCAGCACTCAAGAAGCAGAGGCAGGCGGATCTCTAAGTTCGAGGCCAGCTTGGTCTTCAGAGCTAGTTCCAGGACAGTCAGAGCTACACAGAAAAACTGTCTCTGGGGGAAAAAAAAAAAAAAAAAAAAAAAAAAAAAGAACCTATAAATCCTAATTTGGGAATTTCATCAATAAACAAGATGAAAGAACAATCCCTTCTACAATTCCCTACCCTATTTTATCCATAATGTCTAAAGACTTGCTTTAAATTTCTCCTCCTTTCCCTCTCTCAGTCTCCCCCCTCCTCTGTGTGTGTGCTTTGTGTACCACAGTGTTCATGTGGAGGTCAGGACAGCGTGAGGGGACTGAGAACTGATCTCAGATCGTCAGTTACCAGCCTTTACCCACTGACACATCCCCTGTCCGCAGCTTTTTCAGTACAGTGACTGGCAAAGTGCCTTACTTCCTGCATGCACTCCAGTTTCCTACTGGGATGTCAAGACCTGGAGTATAGAGTATGCTCCAATGAGATCTACAGGGATTGGTCTAAAGAAAAAACATGGTGGTTTCTCTTCTGCTTTCTGTAGATACCTGTTCAAATTATTAGAATGTGCTCCCAATTCACTCTACAAGCCTTTCAGAAGGAACTTGGTTCTTGATATTTCTACTGCTTTAGCAGTCTTCCTAAAGACTTCTGCCACAGCTTATTTTCACTGCTAAAAGCAGGATTTCATCAAAGGCCTGTACAGCATAGTAGGTAGGAATTCAGGTTCCAGTCACAAGACTGGGGTTTTCAATATTACTCTACCAACCTTGGGCAAATTAACAGAAGCCTCGGTTTCTTTATTTGTCAAGTGGAGATAATGATACTTAACCTTCAGTGGTAGTGAATATTAAGTGCATTATGAATGTAAGGGGTTTTCTGTATTGCCTGGGACATTGAAGTATCCAATAAACCTTACCTATTCTGAGGATCAAAGAATGTAAAAATAAAAGAAGCCTGGGAGACAGGAGAGGGGTGATAAATGGCAATTCTTACTTTATAATTGAGCTAATGATCAGCCCTACTTACTGTCAAATATGAGTATGACAATAAAAAGTGTGCTTGGAGATGTTGAGAAGAAAGAGACTATACTGTCAGTAAAATTTGTTATGTAAATACTGTGTCCAAAGAAAGAAACAGGAACAAGGTTCAACCTCTGCTGTCAAGGGACTAGAGTTTAGTTTCTCCTTTTAGTAAAGTAAAGCTTCAGTAGACATTGTCCTTCTCATAGGACATGGTAAAAATAAACGAAAAAAATTCTGAAATTGTGTGGGTCTGTTTTTGTTTTTTCGTGATAGTTAGAAGGGACTACAGGAAATCTGTCTTTCAAATGAGAGAAATCTGTAAGAAGTAAACAGGATCCTGTTACAGAGTATTTTTCTAATACTGTTTCAAATCTAGAAATGACATGTCAGGGAAATGCTACATATAAAAATAATTTGAAAGTTATAATATAGTTGTATTTCTGGTAAATATAATTATTTTCTAGTTAACATGTCATTTTTCTAAGTAAGCATTTAGAGCTCAACAAAAATGAAAATATGCAAATATATTATAACACATCACAATAAGACTAAATGACATAGGGAAATGATTTATACTAAATAATAAAAAGCTAGCTTGGCTAAAATATGGTCTGATTTTGTTAGAAAAGTATATAGAAGAAACCAATAGTTGGATGGTGATTACAATTAAATTTATTTTCTTCTTGAAATCACTTTTAAATAAAACATACATTTCATAGAAACCCTTCAAGCCCTAATACTTGGAGCTCACAGCGTATTGAGTTTCAGCTTAAGATATGTTAAAATCCTTTTAATGTTTATAGGCTACCACAAAACAGGTATAGACAGAGAATAAACAGTGGTAACTGGAAGAGGGAAAACTTCCAATACTAATTTAACTCAGTAATGTAACGTATGCATCTCTGCCTGAAAGATAAATAACATGCATTAGTTTAATTCTATTTTCCCATTATATCATACCTTGAGAATAGCTATTAGCTTGAGAAGGTTCACCTATCATGTCCATTGATAATGAATTGTGTGATTCCTGAGAATGTTTTTCCGTTAGCTCTACTGTGTCACTGGATGAAGATGACGATGAAGACAATCCCAATCTCATATATCTTCCTTTTTTACCACACAGTAAACAGTCGACTGGTGTGGCACTAGGACCCCGGGGCAGGTGAACTTCATCTCGGTTGTAGTTCCTCACGGCTCCACTGTGATGCACAGAGCGCTCTCGTTGCCAAATGTAATGGGTTGGTGCAATAGCCATAACCTATAGTGAAATGGTTACTTTGTGAAGTTAATAAATTTTTTAAATTGAGTAAAGTACTGAAGTTGTACTTGAAGAGCAGCTTTTTCTAAAACTGAGATTAAAAAACAAAAAAAAGGAAAAAAGACAGTTGTGGAGCCAGTCAGTAGTGGCGCACACCTTTGATCCCAGCACGCAGGAGGCAGAGGCAGGTGGATCTCTGTGAGTTTGAGGCTAGTCTGGTCTACAGAGCGAGTTCCAGGACAGCTAGGGCTACACAGAGAAACCCTGTCTCTGAGAAAAAAACAAAACATTAGTTCCAACACTTGGGAGGCAGAGGCAGAGGAATCTGTGGGTTCACGGTCAGTCTAGTCCACAAAGCAAGTTCCAGACCAGCAAGACATAAGACCCTGACTCAAAGAACAACAATAAAAATACTTAAGTTACCAAGTTTAAAACACCTACAGCAGCATTTCTGTATAGTGATTGCTTGGATCTTTAATATTATAATTGACAGTAAATTAGTTCAAGCAGATAATAAAAAAAGAAGAAACCTTTTAAGTTGCTATTTATTTATTTAGTCAGTCAGTTTTTTGAGACAGGGTCTCTCTATGTATCCCTGGCTGTCTTCAAACTTAGAGATCTGCCAGTCAGCTTCCTGAATGCCAGGAAAAAGTGTGTGCTACTACACCTTGCCAGGGTATTTATTTTTTAAAATTCTGAATATTTCTAAGTTTATGAAAGATATACAGTTCATCTAAAGCATTACATAATTCTTAACTTTTGAGTGTGTTAGGTTAAAAGAATTAGGCTCCTAACTATGTTTGTTAGGCTGATAAATATTTGCAGTTCCATCAAGGGATGTGGTTAAAAAAAAAAATAAAACATGTAAATTAATTTTTGTTCCTCAGTTTCCTTATTTGTTACATTATGAAAACAAGAGTATATTCTTAGAAGGTTGTGGTGAGGAAAGTGCATTTTATAAAGCACTTAGCCCTCACCTTCAGGCCTTGTCATAAGGTCTGTTAAAGCATGGACTTTAGCTGTAACTTTCTTCTGGGTCTGCCACTTGCTGACTGTATGCTACAGAGAAAGTTACTTAACCTTTCTGAGGTTCAGTTACTTCATTGATAAAATGGGAGTGCTCACTACCTCAATTCAATATTCTATGTAAAATCCTTACCACAACAATGGTGGTTACCACAACATTTAAGACGTCAAGATAGGGAAAAGTATTATGCTGACCTCATAAAATTCAAAACAGCAATGAGTTTTAAGTCAAAACCTTTAGCTTCAGTTAACAATGACCCACAGTAAATGAGAATTATAATAATCCTGAAATAAGCCAGGCAGTGGTGGCACATGCCTTTAATCCCAGCACTGGGGAGGCAGAAGCAGGTGGATCTCTGTGAGTTCAAGGCCAGCCTGGTCTACAGAGCGAGATCCAGGACAGGCGCCAATACTACACAGAGAAACCCTGCCTCGGGGGGCTGGGGGGGGGAATCCTAAAATGGGAGCCAGACAGAGCCAGTTGCCTAAACTAGTGATTTTTCTAAAATGTTTTAAAAATTCTAAAATTTCAGAGCTATATTGGGAGCCTAGGAAGGACAACGGAAGGCAGCAGCAGAGGAGCTCAGTTTTAGAGTGTTGTATAAGGTGTATAATTTCATTTGATGAGAAAGAACTCTTGCTAGGAAAATAAAATCCTACTAGATTAGTTTATTCAGCAAATGGTGGTAGTGTGACTTTACCAAACAAGTACTGTACCACTGAGCCACATCACAAATCTCCATACAAGTTTCTTAAATTTTATGTGTGTTTGAATTTATAGACATAGATAAAATACAATAAATCTATAGAATAAATACACACACACACACACACACACACACACATGTATACACACATGAAGATGGTGGGGAGAGGAGAGAAACTAGGTTTCATATAGCTCAGGATGGCTTTGAACTCACTGTATGGCTAAGGATGACCTTACCCTTGAATTTCTGGTCTTCTTGTCCACCTCCTAAATGATGGGTTTACGGGTGTACACCACCATGACCTGTATATGTGGTGCTAGGGATCAAACCCAGTGCTTTAGACAAATTAAGCAGGCACTATTCCACTGTGCTAGAATTTCTTTTTTTTTCTTTCTTTCTTTCTCCCCGCGCCCCCCCCCCCCCCCCACACACACACACACAGGGTTTCTCTGTGTAGCCCTGGCTGTCCTGGAACTCACTCTGTAGACCAGGCTGGCTTCGAACTCACAGAGATCCATTTGCCTCTGCCTCCTGAGTACTGGGATTAAAGCGTGCGCCACCATGCCCTGCCTGGTGCCTTATTTCTTTCATTTTTAGTGAGTGACTGTCTTTTCCCCAGCACTTTACATGTCTAGACTATTCTTTTCCTTTTGTCTTAGTATGACTGTTCCCTGAAGACTCAGCACCAGTTCCATTTTAAAAGTCCCAGCTTGTAAGTCTTACTGTCAGTGCTGTCTTAAGACTACTGCCATATGGAAGCAGCCAAGAATTGGAAACTATTGACATTACAAAGCCTAATGTGGTTTTTGTTGGAATCTTGGTCTAGTGGGAAGAGCATCGGGAAATAGGAAGCAAAGGGCACAAATAGAAGGTGTAGTAAACTGCTCCTTTTGTAATGTGAGCAGTAGCATAGTCTATCTCCATGCTAATTCAGCTAGAAAGAAATACGCATTTAAAAAAGTCTACATGTAGCCGGGTGGCAGTGGCACACACCTTTAATCCCGGCACTCAGGAGACAGAAGCAGGCAGATCTCTGAGTTCAAGGCCAGCCTGGTCTACAGAACGAGATCCAGGACAGGCACCAAAACTACACAGAGAAACCCTGTCTCAAAAAACAAAAACAACAAAAAACTCTACATGTTTATACAATAAATATATAATTAGAATATTACTATAATAACAGCCATGAACGCCTGTCCCAGGATCATGAGCTTGTTCTTAATTCTTTAAGACCTTGGGCAAATTAGCTAACTTTCTAGGTCCTGGAGTATCTTTTATATACAATATCAAGTGCTAAGTCAGATTCCATGGAAGAGGTTTCTCTGACATTGGTAGCAGCTGCCCTACTAAAACCAATTTCCTCCTTTAAAAACACTTTATCATCAGGGATATTTTGTTTGGTGCCTTTGGTAAAATGAAGATTGGGTAGTGTTTTGATCCCAAGAAGGGATAGCAGTATGTGTAAAGAGCACTGGCCCTGCAGTTGCCTTAATAACTGTGTGTCCTTAGAGAAGTTGTGTGCATCCTCCGTGCTCCATCAGTCCCCCCATCTGGAATTACCTCGCTGACTCTCCAGAATGGTTGTGAGAGGTAATTCATGTGTGGGGATTACAGCCATGCCTGACAGGCTCTCAAACACTTCAAATGCTGTTTTCCCCTTGAATCTTTATAGCATTTAACACAATTTTATTATACTGGGTGACATAAGGCCATTTTCATGCAAGTATGTAATGTACTTTGAGCATATTCCCCCCACACCTTGCTACCCTTACCCCTTTACTCCTTGCCATTCCCATTAGTTCCCTTTATGTTTTGCTGCTTTTATTTTACTACCACTACTACTACTACTACTACTACTACTACTAATAATAATAATAATAATAATAATAATAATATTATTATTAGAAACAGTTGTCTCTTTATGTAGCCCTGGCTGGCTTGGAGACCAGGCTTGGCCTCACAATCACAGAGCTCTGCCTGCCTCTGCCTCCCACATGCTGGCATTAAAGCTGGGCACCACTATGCCATCCCAGCCATATTTTCATGTCAGCTGTACATACATGGCTTGGTGCAGCTCTATAAAAATCTAAGATGCATAAAAATGAGAAGAATGTGGTATTTGCATTTTTTGAGGTCTACAGAGTAATAAGACAAGAAAGGGAAATAAAAAGATCAAAATATGAAAAGAAGTCAAAGTATCCATATTTTTAGATGATCTGGTTACATACATAAAGTCCACAATCCCAAGATTCCACCAGAAAACACTTAGATCTGACAGTTTCAGCGAAGTAGCAGCATATATTAATAACACAAACATACAAAAATCCGTAGTCTTCCTATATACCAATAACAAACATGCTGAGCAAGAAGCCAGAAAGACAATCTTAGTCACAACTTCCTCCAAAACAAACAAACAAACAAAAACCACCTTGGAATAAACCTAACCAAGGAAATAAAAGAGCTCTACAATGAAAACATATTACTGAGCTTTAAGCATCATTTATATGTGCTGATTCTCCATAGCTGCTATTACCCAGTTATCACCCTAATTCCCATGTTTAAATACCAAATTCCTTAATTCCCCCCACCCCGTTTTGTTTTGGTTTGGTTTGGTTTGGTTTGGTTTTGGTTTTTCGAGACAGGGTTTCTCTGTGTAGTTTTGATGCCTGTCCTGGATCTCGCTCTGTAGCCCAGGCTGGCCTTGAACTCACAGAGATCCACCTGGCTCTGCCTCCTGAGTGCTGGAACTAAAGGCGCCTGGCTCAAATTCCTTAATTTTTCAGTAAACTAGTTTGATTCTCTTCCCTTTCTTATTACATTATAGAATCCAACATTTTCCCCGTTATATAGATCTGAAACCAATAACTTCCTTTCCCACATATGCTATATCCAACTTATTACAAAGTCATAACAATTATGTAACAAAATAACAATTTTGTAACATTTCTAACATTGGCTTCACTGCCAGAGCATGGCTATCTAGTTCCTAAACTAGCAAACTTAGCTCTTTCCAGCACATTCCAATAGAGGGTCTCTTTTGCATATCATCATTGTATGATTCTGCCCAGTGCTATTGCTCCCTAAATTACTAATCTGAAATCACATGGTAGCTGACAGAAGTAAGTTATGCTGATACTGTGGCACTACACCAGAGTACATAAAGCAGCAAAAAGAAAAGCTTCCCCGCCAATCAACTGCCACCCTCTATGAAACATAAAAGGTGATGGGATGGAATGTCTCTAGTGGACAGGCACCCTCTCTAACCCGTGAACCAGTCTAGAAATTATCCATCACCAATGTAAATTAATTTCACTCCAAAGGAACTATGTGTAAAAAGGTAAGTAGGTAAGAAGCCAAGATCAGAATCAGTAAGGAAATGGGTCTTCATTCTTTCTGGAAAAGTCATTTACACACTTACACACACTTACACACACACACACACACACACACACACATATATGTGTAAGTATATGTATACAGAGAATGTGTATTTTTATTTGCACATAATTACAGCCCACCATTCTTCAAACAAGTATTTAAGGGAGCTGAACACAAAATTGAGTGGGTGGGTGGGTGCTAGAGAGATAGCTCAACTGTTAAGAGCACTTGCTGCTCCTGCAGAGGATCTGGGTTGGGTTCCTAGTAAACACATGGTAGCTCACAACTCTCTGTATCTCAGTTCCAGAGGATCTAATGGTCTCTTCTATAATGGCACCAGACATACATGTGGTGCACATACACTCATGCAGCTAAAACACCCATAGGCATAAAATAAGTCTAAAAAAACAACAAAAAAGAATTCACTAAACTGGACCCAAAGGGGAAATTGAACTAAAGTGGGGAAAAAGCAGACAGAGTTATAAAATGCAATGCAGTTAATATGGTTATAGATAATAGCTTTTCAAATGTGGTTTTAAAAAGAAAAAGGGGTTGGGTATAGTGGTACACCCCTTAATCCAACATTCAGGAAGCGAAGACAGGCAGAATCTCTGTGAGGTCAAAACCAGTCTGTTCTATGTAGTAAGTTCCAGGACAGTCAGGGCTATGTAGAGAGACCCTATGTTAAAAAAAAAAATAAGAAAGGAAGGAAAGAAAGGAGAAAGAAAAATTACAAATCTCAATATTATCTAAAAGGGAATGGTATGTTCTTTAACAGTACTAACAAAAAGACAAGTCGTAACTTAACCACACTTTTTAATCTGAGAAATGGAAAGAATAGTTATGCTTCTTAATTCTCAAGCTGAGATACAGGTGAATCTTGTAAATTACCACTGAGAAGTTTCTATGGAGGCAGATGGCATAGAGGAAACAGAACAGCAGAAAGTCATTACACACACAGCCGGTCAAGTTGTGGATCTGCTACTTATTGTACGCTCTGCACACATAAATTCTAATGTCCTTGGGTCCTCAGTTTTATCAATATAAAGGAAAAATGTCTCCATCCTCAGAGGTGTCTTTGTGAGGATAAAACAATGCATATTGGGGCTGGAGAGATGGATCAGTGGTTAAGAGCACTGGCTGCTCTTCCAGAGGACCTGGTTCAATTCCCAGCACCTACATGGCAGCTCACAACTGTAACTCCAAGATCTGAAACCCTCACATAGACATACATGAAAGCAAAATACCAATGCATATAAAATAAAAATAAAAAAACCCATGCATATTGAGTTAGAATATTACTTAGTTCCTTTTCTATTGCTATGATAAAATATCATGACCAAGACAACTTAGAAGATGTTCAATTTGGGGCTCACAGTGACAGAGGGACATAGTCGATGACATCATGGCAGCAGGCAGACAGGAAAGGTGCTGTAGCTTACACCTTGATCCAGCAGCACAAGGCAGAGAGAGCTAACTGGGAATGGCATTGGGTTTTAAAACCTGAAAGCCCACCCCCAGGGACACACGTCCTCCAACACACCTCCTAATACTTCCCAAACAGTTCCACCAACTGGGGACCAAGTATTCAAACATCTGAGCCTATGGGGTCATTCTCATTCAAACCACCACAAATACTATGCAAATACATATTACTATTATAAGCACACTTTTAGCTACTATTCCAGTGTGAGTTCATTTTAGAATATAGGACTAAAGAATTGTTTTGATTGACAGTATGCTAGTACAGGATTTCAGTAACAGATGTATAGGTTGCCTAATTTCTTTTTTTTTTTTTTTTTTTGGTTTTTCGAGACAGGGTTTCTCTGTGTAGCTTTGCGCCTTTCCTGGGACTCACTTGGTAGTACAGGCTGGCCTCGAACTCACAGAGATCCGCCTGGCTCTGCCTCCCGAGTGCTGGGATTAAAGGTGTGCGCCACCACCGCCCGGCAGGTTGCCTAATTTCTAACAACATATCTTACTACTCAACCACCAAGTATTCACACCTGCATGGGTTCAAGCCAGACAAAATTCCAGCACTCAGAGGCGAAGAAGGTAGACACAGGGTCCTACCCCAGTTGAGAGGATTCTTGCAGTTGATTCTTGCTGGGAGAGAGGGCAGGGGTCAGTTTTCTACAGTTGAGTGTCACTGGGTGTGTCAACCACACTCTGGGTGCAGACCCCATGCCTGCCATTGAGAAAGACAAATGCAAAGATCCTACCGTGTAAATGTACCTGGCTTGATTGAGAGCAGTAAGGAGGCTAGTGTAGCTGAAAGGAAGACTTTATATAGAGAGGTCAGAAAAGAACAAACAATGGATAAGCATGGTCAGGAGATGTGGACCAAGTGATAAAGGAGCTAAGGACCATAGTAAGGTCAATGTTGCCTTATACCCTATATGAACTGGGAAGCTACTGGGAATTTCTGAAAAGAAGAGTCATTAAAAAACTCACTTGGAGCCGGGTGGTGGTGGCGCACGGCCTTTAATCCCAGCACTCGGGAGGCAGAAGCAGGCGGATCTCTGTGAGTTCGAGGCTAGCCTAGTCTACAAAGCGAGTTCCAAGAAAGGCGCAAAGCTACACAGAGAAACCCTGTCTCGAAAAATCAAAAAAAAAAAAAAAAAACTCACTTGGAGTGGGGACTGGAGAGTTGGCTCAGTGGTTAAGAGCACTTACTGCTCTTCCAGGGGACCTGAGTTTGATTCCCAGCACCTGCATGATGGCTCATAACAGTCCATAACTCCAGTCCCAGCAGTTCTGATGCCCTCTTCTGGGCTCTGTGGGTACCAGGTATGCATGTGGTATAGGCATACATGCAGGTAAAATATCTATACAAATACAATTTTAAGAAACTTACTGTGGGGAGACTTAACAAATAATTACTTTCACACTTATACCAAGAGCAAACTATAAGGGAAAAAGGTTATGACACTTTTTGTTGCTTTTTGTTTTATGGTATCAGGAATTGAATCTAGGGCTGTGGGTATGCTTGGCAAACACTCAGTCTCTAAGGTACATTCCATGCCCAGGAGAGACTATTTGCAAAGTTATAACAATTAAGGCAACCAGTGATAAAGTGTTAGTAGTAGAAATGCTAAGAAATAGTAGGGTGCTAGATTTTTTAATTTAAATTTTATTTTTTGTATATGAGTGTTTTGCCTGCATGTATGCCTGCATGCCTACCACTCATGTGCCTAGTGTCTGGTGCCCACATAGACCAGAAGAGAGCATTAGATCCCCTGGAACTGGAGTTACAGACAGTTGTGATATGCCATGAAATTGAACTAGGACCCTCTGGAAGAGCAGCCCCTGCCTTTAACCATTGAGCTATCCCTCCAGCCCCCTGCATAGCTTTTGAAGGCAAGGATGAGGGGGAGACAGCTTTGTGACAGGAACAACCAGAAGGATAGAGTTGCTTCCTATTAAGATACGGAAGACTGTAAAGAAGCACGTTTGCTGGTCTATGTGTAGGAATCGGGAAAGCAATCTTACATGTTAAGGTTTCAATCAGACAATGGAATAAACAGTCTGATATGCAGGTCTGGAATTGGGAGAGACCTTTCGAGCTCTACATTAAAGTCTTCTAAAAATATTTTAATTTTTATCTGTATCTGCACATGCCCATGCCTGTAGATACCAGAAGAGTGTGTCAGATCCCTAGGAGTAGAGTTAGAGTGGTTGTGAGCTGCCAGCTATGGGTGCCAGGAACTGAACTCTGGTCTTCTGGATGACTAGGAAGTAGTGAACTGCTGAGCTATCTCTCCAGTCCCTCTAAGTTGATGTCTTAAGAATGAACGAGATCACTTACTAAGTTAATTCCAGTAGAAGTAAGAATAGGTCCCAGGACTGAGCTCCAGGGCACCTTAATAAGACTGATGAGATGAAAGGGAGCTGACAGAATACGTGGAAATCTGTCAACCTTGAAATTCAGAAAGCCTCATGAAGATAGTGGATCAGAGAAATAAGTGTGCACATACCGCTGCTAAGTGGAGGACTAAAAACTAAGAATTGACCTATGCTTTTGGCAACATGAAGCCATCAGAAGGCTTTGACAAAGTTCTGTTCAACAACAGAGGAAAGGCTTTGTGTAATAGTTTCAAAGAGAATGGAAGAGAACAGACTAGAAGCAGAGTAGATATACTTGGGAAAAGTTAGGGTGTTCAAAATGGCCTTCTGTCACTCTCAAGGTTGGCAAATAGCTATGCAAACTGCCATTCACTACTTTTTTGAGACAGGGTCTCACTAGTTATGCAGTCCAGGTTGAACTTGAATTTGAGATCCTCCTGCTTCAGCCTCCTGAGTACTAAGATTATAGGAATGGGCATTGATTGATTATCCACTTGACCCAAGTAGAGAGGTAAAAACCACATACAAGAAATAGAGACATAAAAGTAAGTTACAGGGTTCTTTCAGTACCCTGGAACTGGATGAGTTCAGTTTGAATGACAGTGCATTAATTTTAGAGGCCTCATATAAAAGTTACAACTTTTCATCTTTTCCCATTGACTTTAACTTTGTAGAGTCTTAGCCTGCTATATACTCTTTCTGTTATTTCCTGTGCTCTGTTATTTCTGAATCCTTGCATATGTACTAGGGCCAGGCAGGGGTGGTGCACGCCTTTGATCCCAAACTGGTCTACGAACTGAGTTCCAGGACAGCCAGGGCTGTTACACAAAGGAACCCTGCCTCAAAAAACCAAAACCAAATCAACAAAAAAAAAACCCATTTATAAATAAAATGATTTATCTTAATAAAATATATCCTTAAGAAAACAATGTGCTGAGCATGGTGATGCATACCTTTAGTCCCATCTCCTGGGAAACAAAGGCAGACTGATCTCTGTGAGCTAGCCTAGTCTACATAGAGAGTTCCAGGACAGCCAGGGCCACAGAGAGAGAGACCCTGTCTCAAATGAAGTTAAATATATCCAAGGAATGCTCAATCATACCACAAAGATACATGCTCAACTATGTTAATAGCAGCATTATTAGTAATAGCCAGAACCTGGAAACAACCTAGATGGATTAAGAATGGATTAAGAAAATGTGGTACATATACACAATGGAGTACTACTCAGCAGAGAAAAACAATGACAGCAGGAAATTTGCAGGCAAATGGATGGAACTAGAAAATATCATCCTGAGTGAGGTAACCCAAACCCAGAAGGACAAACATGGTATGTACTCACTCATAAGTGGATTCAAGATATAAAGCAAAGAACAATCAGACTGCAACCCACAGAACCAGGGAGGCTATATAGCAGGGGGGACCCTAGGATGACTGTGGCTTATAATAAGTTTTGGTTTTACTCAATCACTGGGGAAGCCTCAGTGAAACATTTCACTATTAGGATAAGAATTTGTACTGTATCAAGCTGATAATAGAAAAATAAATAAAATAAAATAAAATATTAGCTTGCAAACTATGTATAATTTTTTTAAATAAAAAATGTATTCTTTGTGAAAAGAGGTATGGATTTTAAATATATTTAAATTTATTTAAACTATATACCATGCTGTTGGCCTCAATGTTGGAAACTTGAAAATTTATATACTTTAGTGGAAATTATTATTCAGCTCTAGTTTCCTAATTGTATAATAATCTTAAATAAGATGCTTTAGTATGTCCACAAGTCCTTTGCTAGCATACTGGTGATCTTTCAGATAGGAGGGGGACACGACAATTAGAATAGTATAGAAGTAGTCTGCTGTGAAAATGGAAATTACAACTTTTATTAATTCTGATAAAATTCAAGCAGAAACAGAATATACAAGTTGTTCTTGTAATAGTGACTAAGGCTAATGATCTCTGTACATGTACAAAGACAGAGAGAGAGATAGGAAGAGAGCATTAAAAACCAACGTGGGCATGACATAGTTGCATAATACGCTTGTATCCGAAAAGAGGACAAAAGAGGGCTGTGAATTCCAAGCCGGGGTGGGCTAGTTGTGGGTATCTACCTCCAAAAAAGGAAGCAAAACTAAACCAAACCAAAAATAAATAAACCAAGGAAAATTAGGTAAACAAAGATTATAAATCAAAAGTGTTTTAAAATCCTTACCTCTTCACAGCACCGCCTGCTCACAATAGCCCTATAGTCAATTCTGTCCCAGAGTTGGTCCCTTAACTTTAAGAAATTGGGGAACAATTTCCTCCAGTTTTTCCCTAAAGCCCATGGAAAAATTTCATACTTGGCTTCTTCTTCATCTTCTTCAACTGTATTAGCCAGATACCTAACAAAGAGGATCAACAACCCAAAAAAGAAATGGGTAAGAACAAGAACAGCAGATAACAAAAAAAAAAAGAAAAGAAATACAAATGACTTATCAATGCACAAAAGATACTCATATCTAAAATATACAATAAAAATGGTGATATAATGAATTTTCTATCTGTTGCACTACCTAGGTGTTTCTGTATTCCTATAAATGTTGACCTTTGCTCTGGGTTGCAGTAAGTTACCCTGAAACAGTCTAGGCTTTTCCGACTTCTTAGGTGAATCTGTGGTGTGTTCAGTCTGGAGCTAATCAGCCAACCCCAGACAAGACTTTGTAGGGTATCTCCTGACTACTCCAGGGACTGTGGCTGTTTGTCTGGCTGAGAACAGACATGTTCTAGATGAATGACTGTGAGCCACTTTTTCTGTCTTTCTTTGGGATGTCTTCAGACAGCTCCTTTATACACATTTGGAGTCAGTATTTTGCCAAATACTTGAGGGGAACCAGGCATACAAAGAAGCAGAAAAACAAACACCATGATAAAGAGAATAACTAATCAATCAAAACCAACCCAAAACTGATACATAAAAGGACATCAAAACAGCTATAACTATTCTATATGCTCAAAAAGGAGATACATTGCAACTGTTCTTCTAGAGATGAAAACTACAATGTGTAGGATGAAAAACACTGAACTAGATTAATGGAAGACTGAGTACTGGAGAAGAGAGTTGTCAATTGAAGGTACAGTAACAGCATCTACGCAAACCAGAATATAAAGACAAAAATAAAAATCAGAAACAGAACATTAGTTAAATGTGTGAAAACTTCAGGAAGTGAATTCAAAGTGAACTTGAAATCTGAAAAGTGGCAGGTAGACAAAAATATTGATGAAATAGATGAATTTTTCAGAAGTTTGAAGAAAATGGGACTAGGGATGTAATACAGCTGTTACCATGTTCCCACAGCATGCAGGACTGGGTTTGGTATAATGCAGCACTGCATAAATAGGTATGTGGCATATACCTGTAATTACAGTCCTGGGGAGGTAGAGGCAGAAAGATCAGAAGTTCAAGGACATCTTTAGCTACATAGAAAGTTTGAGTCCGACCTGGACTACAGGAGACCCTTTATACAAATTTGACAAAAAAACTATAAGTCTATAGCCAGGTGGTGATGGTACATGCCTTAGTCCCAAAACTTAGAAGGCAGAGGCAGATGGATCTCTGAGTGTAAGGCCAGCCTGGTCTACAAAGCAAATTTGAGAACAGCCAGAGCTACACACACACACAAATTCCTGTCTTGAAAAACTAAAAAAAGAAGCCGGGCAGTGGTGGCACACACCTTTAATCCCAGCACTCGGGAAGCAGAGTCAGGAGGATCTCTGTGAGTTCAAGGCCAGCCTGGGCTACAGAGTGAGTTCCAGGACAGGCTCCAAAGCTACACAGAGAAACTCTGTCTCAAAAAACCAAAAAAGAGAGAGAGAGAAACTAAAAAAGAAAATAACAACAACAAAACCCTCCAAAAAACAACAACAAAAAAATCCCCCAGAATCAAAACAAAACAAACAAAAACCAAAAAAAACCCCACCTAAAACAAACAAAAAACCATACAAATCTACAAAGAAGTTCAATGAATAAGAAACAAGAAATCACAAGAAAATTATACCATGAAACATCATAGCCAAATTGTTCAAAAGCAATGATAAAATCTTAAAAAGCAGTCAGACAAAAAAAGAGACACATTAAGCTAGTGTGTTGGCACACACTTGTAATCTTAGTACTTGAGAGGTTGAGACAGAAGAATCGGGAATTCAAAGCTATCCTCAGCTACATAGTAAGTTTGAGTCCAGCCTGGGCTACATGAGACCCTGTTCCCTCCCACCCCAACCCAGCCCCCCCCCCCAAAAAAAAAGGAAAGAAAGAAAAAGAGGCAGGAATAAGTTAAGGATGGGGCAGATTTCCAGTAAGAAGCAATGCAGGCTCCATAGGTTACTTTAACAACAACAACATTACAAAACACACAAGGAAGCAAGACACCATGAGCAGAAGCAAATACCAAAGTCAAAACAGAACATAAAAACAACTGTCTAGGAGCTGGAGAGGCTCTTACGGAGGACCTGGCTTCAGTTCCCAGTACCTGTAATCTCAGCATTTAAAAGGCAAAGGGAAGAAGGAAGATCAATTCAAGATCATCCTTGGCTACATAGAGAGCTTGGGGCTAGCCTAGGCTACAAATACCTGTCTCAAAAGATTTTAAGGGCTGGAGAGATGGCTCAGAGGTTAAGAGCACTGGCTGCTCTTCCAGAGGTCCTGAGTTCAATTTCCAGCAACCACATGGTGGTTCTCAACCATCTATCATATATGGCAGAGCATTCATACATAAAATATAAATAAATTTAAAAAAGGATTTTAAAAAATAAGAAAAGAAAATGAAATTCAGGGTGTTACAAGAATGTTTTAAGGAAGCATTACATGACTACATAGAAAATATAAGCATTACAACTGTGGCTAACAAGAGATGCTTAGTGACAAGAAATACCAAGTTAGCCTACAGAAAATCTATGATCAGACACAGAATGAAAATTATAATTTATGCTACTTAAAATATAATACAATCTGCAGTGCAATCTTAAAGATCACTACACAGTAAAACCTAACAGCACTTTAATGGCTATCACCACAAACAAGTGAAACAAATTCAGTTTCAGGCTTCTACCTGCATCTGCACTACAGCCATTTTTGGTTTATCTTTGTCAGGTGAAGAACACTATAGAATATGTATGTATGATACTGAATGAAAATGTAACACTGAAACATGTACATGGCAATTTAACCGTGTCAAGGCTGAATCTGGCTCTTGGAAATACCATACATGAATTTGCACCTCAGCAACTCTGCTCCTTTTTTTCCGTTTTAGCCCAAGCTGCCCTCAAACTCATGATCCTCCTGCCGTGGCTTCCTAAATGTTGGGGGTGTAGGTGTATGCTACAAAACCTGGCCTCCTTACTAACTTCTGTGATCTTGCAAAGTGATTTGTCCTCCTAAATTCTGTTTCTACATCTATAAATCAGGAATAAGAAATGCATTTCATTTAATCCCAGCACTTGGGAGGCAGAGGAAGGCAGGCGGATCTCTGTGAGTTATAGGCCAGCCTGATCTACAAAGGGAGTTCCAGGATAGCCATGGAAATCCTGTCTGGAAACAAACAAACAACAAAAAGAAACAAATTTCATAAGAAAACTAAATATATAAATAATATATAAGAAGTGGCAATTGACACATATACTCAGTATTAGCTATTACTATTAAATTCTCCCAGTTTAGCAACTATCACCAAATATTAAATTCAGCTTATTTTTCCTACGTTCTGAAAAAAACAGAATGTCTCTCTAATGCATAGTTAAGGCTCCTCTGGTCTGACTTCTTTAAAAACTCTGATTCTAGCCGGGCGGTGGTGGTGCACGCCTTTAATCCCAGCTCTCAGGAGGCAGAGCCAGGTGGATCTCTGTGAGTTTGAGGCCAGCCTGGGCTACAGAGTGAGTTCCAGGAAAGGCGCAAAGCTACACAGAGAAACCCTGTCTTGAAAAACCAAAAAAAAAAAAAAAAAAAGAAAATATAAAATACACAATACAATCTGAAGTGGGATACTGAACAATAAATCTGGCATGTAATGTAAGAACAGGGAAAAGAACATTAAAACTATCCTATTAAAGTAAAATATACATAATTTTCATACACAAGAAGGCCTATTAACAATATCCATAAAAATTTAATGTCTCTGCTTTATTACAAATCACATACATTGTAAATAATCAATAAAATTCATTTAATAGAAAGCATACTTACAGAGCAATAAAGAAATTTATCCTGGTATGCTCATTTATAGTAAATTTAGCTCTCTTGAAATAAACAAATGTCATAGCCAAAAGATACTATAAGGAAAAGTTAGAAATTAATATTAATGGTTTGCTTTCAGTAATACAACTGCTATAAAATAGTTGACTTTAAACCTTAAGACATTATTCATCCTTATACAATCACCTGAGTACTTATTTTTGTCTCCTGTAATTAACCCACTTGAATAGTATGAGAATTACTGATAATTTATCATATTTATCTAGGTGGATTTCTAAGTTTTATTATAGCTGATGCATTCTAAAATTAAAACTCCATTTTTTCTAACTTAAATTTCAGACTTACAGAGAAGTTGAAATAGTTCGATTAACCAAACATCTTTCACCGAGATTCACCAATAGTTACTTTTAAAAATAATATTTAAGAATGACTTTAAATAATTTCAGAAATTAGGATAGCAAGGCTTAGTTTTCATTGAGAAAACACATTTTAAATGTAATATTACAAAGACACAATTATCCTATTTGAACATATGCCAAGATCTAATGGTTCAAATTTGAAACAAGTAAAATATAAATTTTTTTCTCTCTCATACGTATTCATTACCTAGTAAGGGCATTGTAGAAGAAGATGATTCATTTCCAAGTAAAGGGCTCTTGAATTAATGTCAGGTATTCTGGGATAGTTACTTTTCAAACACTGCCCCCTGCTGTCCTCCAGCATTAAAGCACTTAAACTGTACTGTTAACCACACCTCTAAAGAAACTGAGTATTTGGATATATCATTACTGTTTATTTGAAAACTGACACTGTGATTGTTTTAAAGATTACATTTTTGGAGACATATTCTATTTTTACACTTATTTATATTTATTTATTTATTTATGTGTGTCATGTGTCAGGTCACCACCAAGGTGTGGAGATGAGAAAACAATTTAGGAAAGTCTATTCCATTCTCTCTTCCATTGTGTGAATCCCGGATCAACTCAGGCATCAGGCACCATTAGCAGCTGATGTAGTATGTATGTATCCTGCCAGCCTCACATTATCAAATGTTTATGATAAAATGTTAGCATGCCTCAGGTTTACCTCAAAGTAACTTACTTACATTCCTGGGAAGAAGGGTTAAAAGAAACAAGAATGGCCACGTTGATGATGACTGTACTTTTAAGAGCCACATGGAAGGTCTTTGTCTTTATTTAAAATTGTGTGTGTTTCAGTCATTCTAAACCAATCTCCAGAGGCTGCAGAGATGCCTCAGCCATTAATTAACAGTGCTGTCTATTCTTCCAGAGGAAGCTTGGTTCCTAGCACCCACATGGGGGCTCACAACTGTCATAACTCCAGGTCTTTAGGACCTGACAACCTTTTCTGACCCTCAAAGGCACCAGGCATGCAAGTGCTGCAGAGACATACATACAAGCTAAACACCCAAACACATAAAGTTTTTCAAAAACTTTCCAAAATTAATTATTTATTTTAAAAATATTTTAGTTTTTAATTGTGTGTGTGTGTGTGTGTGTGTGTGTGTGTGTGCGCGCGCGCGCGCGTGCGCGCGCGCATGCGTGCGTGCATGAGTGTGCACATGAGTGCAGATGCCTGGGAAGACCAGAAGTCATCAGATGACCTGGAGCTGGATTACAAGCAGTTATAAGTCACTCAGTCTGGGTGCTAGAAACTGAACTCAGGTCCCTGGAAGAACAGGAAGTGCTCTTAACCACTCAGTCATTTCTCCAGCCTCCCAAATTAAAAAAACAACAAAAACAACTTTTTTTTTAATCTTTGCCACATTTAAGTATGAAATAAAAGCCTTCATCTCAATACTTAGAATTCAACCATAAGTAATCTTCTAAACATTCCTTCATCTATTGATTTATATTTTAACTGTTACTGAACTTAATACATGACTGCCCAGTCTAAATGGGTGTTTACAAAAGTAAAATGGCAACTATTCAGCTCACTCAAAAGCATAGAAACAAATATTGAAATGTATCCACAAAAAAGCGTAGACATCACTGTTCCTAATAAACTAGACAGTTTATGAAATATTAACATCTAACTGAAGAACATGTTAAACTAATTGTACCTTGTAAGAGTATTAGGAAGAGTGGGGAATGAGAAGTCTCAATAAGAATAAAGTAGACAGGCATCTGGGCCCACGCCTTTAATCCTCACACTCTCGAGGCAGAGACAGTGGATATCTTTGAGTTCAAGTCTACATAGGAAGTTTTAGGCCAGCTAGTGTTACATAGGTAAGTCCATGTCTTAAGAAAATAAGTAGAATGATATACACATATGAAAATGTCACAATGAAACTCATTTCTTTATATACTAAGCAAAAAGAGAGTGATCTGGTATTTTAAAGATATTTTTAATTATGTTGTATTAGCACACACACATGCATGTGCGTGTGTGCGTAAGTGCGTGCGTGTGCATGTGTGCATGTGTGCGTGTGTGTGTGTGTGTGTGTGTGTGTGTGTGTGTGTGTGTGCATATGCATGCACTCATGCACCCTCCAGGAGCTAGAGTTACAGGCAGTTATAAGCAGCCAGATATGGGTGGAAGAAACCAAACACAGATCCTCTGGAAGAGCACCAAGTGCTTTTAACTGCTAAGCCGTTTTTCCAGCCCTACAAGCCATTTGTTCTATAGAACAATTCTCAATTTTCATTTGTCTAGTGTTTTTCAAAGTATGTGACAGGTGCCAATCTATGGTTGTTATCCAGCAGTGAGGAAGCCAACATGGAATAAGATGTTATTTATGCTATTATATTTTATACATAGCAATTATATTTTATTTTATACATAGCAATTTAATGCCTGTTGAATTTTAGTAATATCCAGGAGATAACTAGAATTTTTGGTATGAATTACTTATAAAACATAGATGAGACCACCTTAATGGAGTGAGTCTTAAGAACTTTTTCTCCATACCAATTAAAGGAAGTAATTCCACCCAAACTGTATTGAATCTAGCTGACCACAACGATATATGTCTATACTCCGAGCTCTTAGGAGGTTGAATTAAGATGATTGTGAATTTATGAATTTGAGGTCAGGGTGGGCTGGAGTGAGAATGTATCCTTGCCCTCCACCCCGACTCCCTACTTCCACTCCTGCTACCAAAGTATTGAGTCTCTGTTCTTGTTTCCGAATAGATTTGGTAAAAATTAAGTGTAAGAATTCTGCTTTGGGGGCCAGTGAGGTGGCTCAGTGGGTAAAGGCATGTGCTGTCATGGTGGAAGAAACAAGTCTGTGTAAATTGTCTTCTGATCTCCACATACTGGCTATGGCATACATGTTGTGATACACACACACAAATATGAAATGAATATGACAGAAGAATTCCGCTCTAAAGGAAAAATGTAGGCTAGCTGTTTTTCTAACCTAATGAAGGAGAAAATTCTTATTGGGTATCATAAAAATTTTAATGGTCTAGTAACATAACAATGATGGTTTATGATTATACTATTTCCGGTTTACCTTGTCTGCAATTTTACAGCAGCAGTCCATCCACAAGAAATCTTGAATTAAATCATCATCTACAACAAAAGATAACTTTGACTTATCTTCTTTAAAATGTTTCCTTTTGAAAAAATAATTTCTATATTGGTACATTTTAAAGTAATGTTTAGAAATTAAACAAAAATGGCTGCTAGTTTAGTTGTCATTTTTTTAGTATATTTATTATTGCAAGGACATCTATTTCCCATCTGATTTACTTTACTATGTATATACTCAACTTGAAACATGAATAATATGCTTTATTTTCTGAGTATCCAACAGCATGTTGGGTAACTTCTTTTGCAGTCAATTTTAAGAGGCAGATATGGAATCTGATGCAAGATAATTCATCTTCTAAGAACTAATATCTTAATACTGTTCTAAGTGTATTACTTTTTCTTCTACTTTCTCCTTTTTTCATTTTGGGTATTATTCATTTTGGATCCTTTCCTCTATTTCCTCTCCATTATTATTCAAAAAAATATAGCCGGGCGGTGGTGGCGCACGCCTTTAATCCCAGCACTCGGGAGGCAGAGGCAGGCGGATCTCTGTGAGTTCGAGGCCAGCCTGGTCTACAAAGTGAGTTCCAGGAAAGGCGCAAAACTACAAAGAAACCCTGTCTCGAAAAACCAAAAAAAAATATATATATATAAATGTGTCTATATAAATAACTTCAAATTTTACTTGGACTTGTAATTAACAATTAATTTTGAGAAAACTGATTATTAGGATAAAAAGATCAACAAAATCTTGAAGAATAATATCTACCCCAGAGTGGTGTTGCACGCCTTTAATCCCAGCACTTGGGAAGCAAAGGCAGGTGGATCTCTGTGAGTTCAAGACTGGGCTGTTCTACTCCAGACCAGCCAGGGTTACATGGCGAGACTCTGTCTCAAAACAAAAACACAACAAAAAGCAACATCCAAAAAGTAAATTTAAAAAAACCCTTGTTTTGATTTGAAAGCATTAAAATAGATGATCTCAAAATATGTTGAAAACTATCAGAATATAATCTAGAAAAATCCCCTTCATTTTAGTAACAAAGCAAAAAGGACTTTTTATTCATTTTGCATGTTATGAATTGCATCATTGTAATTAATATTTGGAAAATTCTAAGAATAACTTGATTTTCTGAGAATTAATTTGTATGTTAATTCTGTTTCTACTTCTTAAATTACCTAACATGGTAGAATCAGGTGAAGAGTATTCAAAAAGCTTGCGGGTAAGGGCTGGAGATGACCAACAAAATGGGAATTTTGCTTGCCTGTAATCCCAGCATTTGGCAGGGGAGGGCGGGAGGAATAGAAACTCAAGGTTATCCTTGGCTACATAAAGAGTTCAAGGCTAGCTTGGCATCGTGAGACCCTTTCTGATACAGAGGTGGGGAGGAAGAAGAGAGGGGGTAAAGAAAAGTTTTGGGCATTACTGTGGGTCATAATTTTGTTCTATTCTTAATAAGGAGAAATGGACATGTTATCATTCTCAATTCTGATGGGGAAAATCTTTGTAACTTCTGTTTACATTCCTACATATTTTATCCCATCATTTAGTTTTGATATTCTTTACATCCTACCATGCACATAGCCTTCCTCTATAAACAAGGAAGTCTGTTACACACAACTATTAGACTGTGCTATGATCTGACTTTCTATCAGGAAATATCTACCCTATCCCTTACTCTAATGTCTACCTTGCTCTATGACTGCAAAAGCAGGCTCCTTTTCTTGGCTGGTATAAATACTACATTGTAAACAACTGACAAAAGAGCTTTACATTCTGATTCTTAAGTACTTTATACTATTAAAATGTCTTACACCTACCAAATAATTTAAAGAAAGCAGTCATTTCCTGACGCTGTATAATTAGACAGGGTCCTTTGGGCCGCTTAGATTTGTTATTATGTGAATTTTTTTCAGATGCTTGCCAACTATCTTTAAGAATAGGACGCTTCAGATTAATAGGTTTTCTAGTTTGATGTGACCTATTTGAACCTGATTTTACATGAACAGTGACAGTAGGTGGTGTCTCACAACACATCTGATTATGCCGCATTTTGGCTTCCCAAGATTCCTATAAAAATAAAAATACAAAATTATTGATCACATTCATTCATTTCTACATTAAAACCTAGCTGGATACTACCAGATGCAGTCATATAAAATGTTGATCTTGCTATTAAAATGTTATTTGTAACACTGAGTCATATTAGAAATTGTTCTTACAGCACTCAGAAATGCTATGCCTCTTCTGGGTAATGATATACTCCCTCTGGTTGCATTTTGCCTTGGTTATTCTGGAACTCAAAATCAAATCTGAAACTTGTCTATTTTCTTTACTGCAGTGTGGTGTTCCTTTTTCCTGTTAAGTTTTCCTTGGTCACAAAGTTTCCATATTCAATAAGCAATTACTCGTATTTTCTGAACAGTTTTAGCAAATAAATGGCACATGTGCTTTGTAGAATTTTCACAATTTATGTATGTATGTATGTATATACATACATATATATTTGGTTTTTGTTGAGACAGGGTCTCACTATGTAGTTCTTGGCTGGCCTGGAAATCACTAGGTAGACCAGGCTGGAATAACTCCAGGATCCTAATAAGAACATCTGAATCCATGACTCATAGTGACCCAAGCAGCCACACTTCCCTTGGCACTCAAGGAGTTATGTACAGATTCTCCTTCCTGACTCTCAGAAACTTCCCTGATGAAGGTGAGGCTACATCCAAAATAGCTGGGTACTACCAATACTGTCCAATCTGAGAGTCACATACATAGTTTAATATTTTTAAGCCATATTTAAAAAGAAAACATGAGGGCTGGGCTATAGCTCAGTGGGAGGGGAGACTACTTGCCGAGCATGCATGAGAGCAGGGACTCAATCCTCAGTGCTGAAAACAAAGTTAATTTTAATAAATCCAACGTAACAGATCAAACATGCAATTTTAACATCTAATCAATATAAAATGAAAATATTTTACATCCTAAATCTTTTAAGTCTGGTACATTTTTGATATTTTATACATATCTCAATTTTATGCTAACTACTAAATAGCTCAAAATGTAGTCCTATAAAAATGAAGTAGTGTATGAGAGAATATTTTACACCCCTTCCATTTTATATTTAAACTAAATAAAAATTAAAGTTTTCTGTTGCACCCAGCCAAATACAAGTGTTTATGGTTGCATGTGGCTACTAGCTACAGTATTAACCAGTGTAGAGTTAGATTATAAAGAACTAGGCAGAAGGGGCTGGAGAGATAGCTCACCAGTTAAGAGCATTCACTGTTCTTTGAGAGAATCCAGGTTCTCAGCACTCACACAGTGGCTCACAAGCATCTAACTCCAGTTCCAGGGAATTCCGGGCCTTCTTCTGGCCTCTGAGGGTGCCAGGAATGTATGTAGTGTACAGACACACATGCAGGCAAAAAACTCGTGTGTGTGTGTGTGTGTGTGTGTGTGTGTGTGTGTGTGTGTGTGTGTGTGAAGAGAGTGGAGGGAGGGAGGAGAGGGAGGGAGGGGAGGGAGAGAGAGAGGGAGAGAGAGAGAGAGAGAGAGAGAGAGAGAGAGAGAGAGAGAGAGAGAGAGAGAGAGAGAGAGAGAGAGAGAGAGAGAACTGGGCAGAGGACAGTTAGGAATGGAGACAAGTGCTTGTAGCCGTGGCAATGTCTTTAGTCTGAGAGGAGCCTGGACAATATATAGAAACTGTATCTCAAAAGTAAACAAACAGAACCAACTAGCCAACAACAAAAATTAGACTGAAGAAATTACAATTAGTTCTACAATTAGTTCTTGTCTTTTGATTTGCTTCCTTCATCTGTCTTCTGGAATAAAAACAACTAAGCAGTCACTCAGCTTCTCAAACGGAGTGGGGCAGGGCTAGGTTCAGTAACAGGACACACCACAATACAGAAGACTATCGTGGCACACTGTCCTTTTGACTCAATGGTAAGTGACTTTCAAGTAACGTTTTTATATTGAAATGGGTAAATAAGAAAATGCAAACTCCGTGTATCAGACTATTTCATCTAAGACTTGAGAAAACAGGAAAAGGGGAAAGTCTGAAATTCCCAAACAGAGTTTCACTGAAGTTAATAAAGACTGAAGGGCTGTGGAGTAAGAGCTTAAGGACAGGGCCATCTATGCTACAGCCTGTGGCAAGTTCCACTTTGCAGGATCTCTTTGACTTAGCTCTTGGTCTAGAGGGAAAGAATAAAAAGGCAAATGAAACTATGGGGCATTTCTCAAGAGAAAGAGGGAAAGGGGGCCTAAGAGAAACTGCCCAACGGTACTGTGGAGTAATTTCCTCCAAACAGCACATTCCATCCTGGAGGGAAGCAGCCTCAGAGTCGGGAAGTAAAGGGAACGGGGCTCACAAAACAAACAGCTCACAAGACTCATGAGTCCCACAAAACAAACAAGTCACAAGACTCATGAGCCCCCGACCCAAGGTTACCTAAGCAGTAAGGACTCGGAGGATTGGAAACCGACTGCCTGCCTGTACAGACAGCCCTCTCCCAGTCATCACCCATGCTGGGGTGGCCTTTTCAGTGACGCGGTCGATTCACCCATGCTTCTCTGAGTAACCCCAACAAACACTCACTGGTTCACCAAACTGGACTCGGGTGGAACCCCTACTTTTGGGTCACTGGTTCCCTATCTGGGGTGAGTAGATATTGGTTTGCAGATGAAAAGTCTCACAACACACACACACACACACACACACCCTTCAATTCACCTGCATGCATTCTACCCAACATCTGAAAAATCATAGCACAATTCATAATGACGACGACTGGGGGTCTGTGAGGTGTGGGGTTGTGTTTGGTTTTTTTTTTTTTTTTGTTTTTTGTTTTTTTTGTAAATTTTGTAGGCATCTGAGGAAAGTTCTCTCCGGGTGGAGTCTAAAGGGCACCTGGCGACAGAATCGTCAAATACTAAGTTTTTCTGTATGAACAACCTAACTAACCATCTGCGGAGACGCGGGGCAGGTAGGCGGGAGAACCCTCTCGCTAAGGGTGTGGCGATGAGACCCAGCAGCTCCCCACTCAATCCTCCCGCGGTGCGGCTCGGGGCCGGGGGCGTGGGACCCGGGCCGGAGCGGCAAGGCTCGCACCCCCCTCAGCCCCCGTCACCGCGCCCCCCGCGCCCCCTTGCCGGGCGGCCGGGTCCCTCCAGCGGCTCCCGACCGCACCCCCGGGGTTCCGTCCCCCGGCCTCCCGCGATGGCCCGACCCTTGGAGGCGGCGCCGGGCCCCGCTCGAGGCCGCGAGCCCGCGGCGCTGGCTGAGGGCTGCTGGGGGGCGGGGGGCGGGCCGAGGCGCCCTCGCCTCCTCACGCAGGACCCCGGGAGCGAGCGAGGGGCACCGGCTGCACCGCCGCCGACACTCGGGACGCGTCACCAGGCCCGCCCGCCCGGCGAGGGCGAAGGTACCTGCTTGCGCAGAGCGGCGAAGGGCGGGCGGCCCCCCGCAAGCAGCCTCGGCGACAGCGAGCTGCCTCAGGCGGTTACGCGCCGGTCGCCCGCAGGCCGCAACACCCGCTCTTCCAGCCGCCAGCTGGCCCGGCCCGGGAGCGTGTGGCCGCCGGAGCCAATGGGAGCGCGGGAACGGCCGGGGGGCGGGGGCTGGCGGGGCGTCGGAGCCAATGAGAGCGCGGGAACGGCCTGGGGGCGGGGCTGGCGCTGTAGCTCCGCCCCCGCCCCGCCCCGCCCCGCCCCCGCGTCTTCTGCCGTTATTCCGCTCCAGCTCCGTGGACCTCCCCGGTGGGTGGGATCGCGCTTTCCCGCGAACGTGTCGGTGCGGGACGGTTGAGGTGGCCCCGACGGGACGAGGAGACGGTGCTGCCCAGCAGGCCCGGGGCGGCCCGCCGTCCTCCCCACATCCAACCCCTCGTCTCTCCGCGCGCGCCTCGCTCCTGGGAGCTCCTGAGAGAACGCTGCCGCCCCAGAACCGCGTGTGCCCAAGTGTGTAAAAGGAGGAAGAGCCCGCCTAAGCTAGTCCCAAAGGTGTGAATAAAGTGGCTTGGAGTGAGCGGAGGGTAGTGTTCTCCCGTTCACAGCTAAAGCCTCCTCTTCATCATCCCGTGCCTTCTTGGGAGGCCTGGGATGCAGCAGGTGCTTAATAAATGCTTGCCTGCCCTCCATCCCTGAGATGCAGAATCTTTTTGTTCTGTTGACACACCGCATCCGTTTTTCCATCCTGCTAGTCTTTAATCTTACTACCTGCACATCCCAGGAAAGGATCATGTTTAAATCATTAGGATGGTTGATGTTGCTTCTATAGTTTTCTGGTACAAGTATAGCATTTAAGAGCAACTTAGCCTTGCCTGTTTGAGGTACTTCCCAGCAAATGAGTTTCTCGCTCAGCAACTCGGAACGTTGAAAGCAGCTTACACTGAAACACACTAAAAGTCACAAGTAAGGAGAACTTTGAGTTTTCCTGGGGGAGGGAGGCCTTTGAGTTGGTGGGGTTTTTTGTTTGTTTGTTTTCTTCCGAGACATGGATTCTCCCTGTAGCTTTGGCTGTCTTGAACCTCACTCTGTAGACCAGACTGGCCTCGAACTCACAGAGATCCGCCTGCCTCTGCATCCCAAGCGCTGAGATTAAAGGTGTGCGCCACCACGGCCTGGCGTTTCCCTTTTTACTTCTTTTTTTAATCCATGGCCCTTGGGTGAATGAATGAATGTGTCAAGAAAATCTTCAGGCAAGTGGCTGCTGCAGGCTTCATTCCTCTGGCTTTTCCTGAGGATCCTTCCCTGCTGTCTCTTTTTTCTTAGGTGTCAGGGATTCTTGTGATGACTCATTTCCAGCCACTGGTATACAATCTTATTTAACCGAGCAATGAATACTCAGCGCATGAGCAGCCCTATGTTGTAAAATACTGAACAGACAAGAAAACTAACTAGAATACAAGACACGATGAGCCATTTCCATGAGAGGTATAGAAAAGCACACACACACACACACACACACTTTCTTTTTCTCTTTTTGGTGAGACAGGGTTTTGTGTAGTCAAGGCTGGCCTCCAATTGATCCACATGTAGCGGAGATTAACTGTGAACTAACTCAGTGTACTACCATGTCTGACAGTGTTCCTCAAACAATTATAATTTATATTTTTTTATAATTAAGGTCAATTTGTCAAAATAAAGGTATTGAAGAAGTAATTTATTGCTACTATTTTGGCTTAAAAGGTTACAACTGAGGACTTCGTGAATGTTCTCACTCCTGTGCTTTTGTTTTACTTTTTAAACTACTTTTGTGTATAATGTGAATGCACAAGATAAGTTGGAATTCTGGTTTCAATTCAGTACTTTTTTTTTTCCTTTACCAGCAATATAAGTGTAGGCAGATGATGTGACCTCAATATGTCAACGTAAAGATGAATGTGAGATGACCTCTACTGTGTCATGCTAGGGCAAACCTCACATGGTGGACAGGTACATCAAAAGCATCCGTTTCCTTGTCTCTCTCAGGCCCGAGATTTGACTCGGCATTTGAAGCAAGTCTCTGCGGGCTGGAGAGATGATTAAAGGCAATGGGGTGCTCTTCCAGAGGATCCGGGTTCAATTCCCAGCTCTCACACGGCGGCTCACAACTCTCTTCCAGTCCCAGGGAATCCAGCGCCCTCTTCTGGACTCTGTGGGCACCTGGCACACGTGTGGTACAAGTACACACATGCAAGAAAAGGAAGTCTCTGAAGTATTAAGTCCCTTCCCTCTTCTTATCCATCCCTTTTTCCAATCTTTGAACTATGCCTTGGCGATTCTTGCACTGTTTGAAATAGAACCAGTCTGTTCCCATTGTACTTAAAAAAAAAAATGCATCCCCAATCACAATCTTTTGCCAGACTAAACTTTATAAACCTTTTTGTTTCTTTTAATATGTCTAAAACATTTCCACTTGTCTTTTTTGGTTGTTGTTGTTTTGTTTTGTTTTTTGAGACAAAGTTTCTCTGTGTATCCCTGGCTGTCCTGGAACTCACTCTAGCCAGACCAGGCTGGCCTCAAATTCAGAGATCCACCTGCCTCTGCCTCCTGGTACTAAGATTAAAGGCATGCGACACCACAACCTAGCTCCTTTTAAAAACCTAGTTTATAATGTGCTCTCTTCACCATTTAAATTTCATACTGATGCCCTGCTTAAATCAGTGAATCTGAGTGTTGGCTACATGCAGGGAATTGGAACAGTGCCAGAGGGGTGTCAGCATGGTCCAGTGCTTATGGTGCGTCCTCGGACTCTTGGATCTCGCATCTGTCTCTACAGGGCTCAAAAACTGAGTGTAGCTGTTAGGAGATTGCTGTTCCACTCTTGAATCCTTGCAGCATTTTTGGCAGTTCTCATTTAGGTAATTTTGTTAAGCAGGTCCCCCCACCCCACCCCATGGCAGGGTTTCTCTGTGTAGGCCTGGCTGTCCTGGAACTCTCTTTGTAGACCAGACTGGCCTCGAACTCAGCGAGATCCACTTGCCTCTGCCTCCCAAGTGCTGGGAGTTACTACTACTTCCTGGCTGTTAACCAGGTTTTTAAATAAAACTTTTGTGTTCATACACAATTTTGCATGAAGAAAATCATATATTTTAAAATAGAATATGTACAAAGAACATATGTAACTGCGTAGGTTGAAACGTGACATGATGTAAGTAGGCATCACCCAAACACTTCAATTTTAAAGATTTATTTATGTGTGTGTGCCTTAGTAGATTATGTGCACTACCTTCAGAAGCCAGAAGAAGGCATTCGAGGCTGCAGACTGGAGGAACAGGTGGTTGTAGGGTGTCTGCTACTGGTTCTTGGAACCAAACTCCTCTTCAAGAGCAGTTAAGTGCTCTTAACCCACAGAGCCATCTCTCTAGCCCCACATTTCAAATTTATATCCAAGAAAGATATAACCATTACTGTTTGAATTCTATAGCTCCTCTTCTTCCTCCGATTGCAGTTCTTTTTTTTTTTTTTTTTTTTTAAGATTTATTTATTATGTATACAGTGTTCTGTCTGCATTTATGCCTGCGGGTCAGAAGAGGGCGCCAGATCTCATTACAGATGGTTGTGAACCACCATGTGGTTGCTGGGACTTGAACTCAGGACCTTTAGGAAGAACAGCCAGTGCCCTTAACCACTGAGCCATCTCTCCAGCCCCCGATTGCAGTTCTTAATAAATGAGTGGGTGACTTTTTGCCCAATTCCCTCTTTACTCTTTTTTTTTTTCCCTTTTGGTACTCTCAGGTGCCAAGGATAGTAATCATGTTCATGAAAGACTCCACTTACTGGGAGACAAAAGCTGTACCAAATTCTTTGTGGAATTTTGTATGGAAACCAAGCCTGAATACCTGGTCATTTAACCCAAAGCAAAAAATAAAACATCTGCATTTCTGTAGTTTCTTACACAGTACCATTTTGTTCCTTATTGAAAATATTTTTTGCTGGTCTTTCTCTTCCCCCTACCCCACAGGGTTTCTCTGTGTAGCAGCCCTAGCTGTCCTGGAACTTGCTGTGTAGACCAGGCTGGGCTCAAACTCATGGAGATCCACCTGCCTCTGCCTCCCAAGTGCTGGGAGTAAAGGCTACCATGCCCAGCTTCTGTTTTTTCTTGAACCCCTAACACAATCCTTGCAAATGAGGCAACAACTTCTCTGCTTTCAAGTCTTGGTTACTTGTCTAAAATGTTCACACTGGATGAATGTATAAAAATACAGCATTATGTATCATTTTCCTAAAAATATACAAAGTGGATGACTTAAGATAATGAAAGAATGGAGACTCCAAAATGCAGACAAGATAGGATCTGGGGATGTTTGACTTTGAATGCGCCTGTGATGAGCTAGCTGCAGAATCTTCCTTCAAGTAACAGACTTCTTATACTTACCCATAGTATACAACTTAAGTGCGAGTACACATACCTGCCCCTTTAAGACAGTGGTTATGCACACCCCACAGTCAGAAGCCACCAAGCCACGCCCCCTCTGTGGCTCTTTCCCAGGGAGTTGTGTGGTGGCTAGCAACTAATTTATGGTCTAATCAATACTTGGCTCTCCTGTGCCCCGTCACATGCTATGTTGATCTAAACCTGGTGTGAAGCTTCCTGCCACCTCATGAAATCATGTAATAGGAAAGGATCTCCTTTGGGGGTAGGAGGTTCTCTGAAGGTGCCTCTTTGGCCTCCCCTACCAACCCTTCTCATGGTGGCTTCCTTTTTCCCTCTCTCTTATCCTGAAGGTTTTAAAGAGAAGTTTCTTTCCCTTTAAGGCCCTGTATGCAGTTTTTAATATACTGTATCCTTTCTTTTTAAGATTCTCTCCCCATCTTTAACGAAGATCATGCCCTCAAGGCCCTTTCTCCTAATAAATCCTTTCCCCCCTCCCCTTACCTGTTTCAAAACAGGGTTTTCTCTGTGTACCCCTGGCTGTCCTGGAACTCACTCTATAGACCAGGCTGATCTCGAACTAAAGAGATCGGCCTGCCTCTGCCTTCTCAGTGATAAACCTCATTTCTAAAAGGTAAGTATGTGTCAGCTTTCTTCCACAAACCAATTATTTTTTCCCTTAAATCTAACTATTAGGATGACAGTTTTCACAAGGAGCCATTTATCTGGGCAGTACAGACTCAAAATCTCCTGAGACAACTCCAATATTTTTGTTTTGAGACGTGAGAATAAAGGGAAATTGGAACTGTGTTGTAAATTTCTTCATAGGGTCAAAGTACCAACAGTAATTTGAGCAGTCATTTTTAAAATCTGTGATTCATTAAATGCTGCATATTTATGTCTCTGACGTGCCAAGCATCAGTCCAGGAAATATATCAGTAATGAAAAACAATCATCTCTATTCCAGATCCTGTGTAGGCACCTAAAGGTTTGAAGGCCAAACATTACATCGTCTCGAGGGGCACCCAACACATACATGTAAGGAGTAACTGACAGTTCACTCAAAGTCTAGGGAATTCAAAAGCTAAAAAGACTAGTTTCCTAACAAAACAGACATTACACTATGGTAAGCAATTGTAACCTAGGTCTCCGGTGACTAGTGGAATTAACTTCAGTGGGGTCAACAGGTCTGTTATATAAGATTCAGGCTATTATCCTGGGGGATAAGTTTCAAAAATATTTGTTGACACTTTTGAACATATTTATAATATTTTAATCATTTTCATCACATTACCCTCTCCTTCTGGACCTTTTGACTTTAAGTTGCATGTATGAACATGGGTGTGGAGCTAATTACTGGAGCAGGGGCAACTTAGCATTGGCTACAGTGCTAAAGAAAAGACTTCCTTTCCCCGGTAACCTGGAGTGGGCCTTTGTGAGCCCATCAATCACCCAGGCTAGAATGCTGACAAGCTCAGTTTTGTGCAGGTAACCATAGTTCATGAGTATGTCATGTCCAGAAGATGGTGTTTAATAGCACTCTTCTCCATCCTTCTGCCCTGTTCGCACTGTGTTCTGAGACTTGGGGTGTTGGGGTGCTAGATGGGTTTAGGGGTTGAGCACCCAAGAGCCACTTATCCTCAGCCTTGACCTCTACCCCCCCCCACCCCCAGTACACATGTAGTTTTTTTTTTTTTTTTTTTAAAGATTTATTTATTATGTATACAGTGTTCTGCCTGCATGGCCAGAAAAGGGCGCCAGATCTCATTACAGATGGTTGTGAGCCACCATGTGGTTGCTGGGAATTGAACTCAGGAGCCAGTGCTCTTAACCACTGAGCCATCTCTCCAGCCCTAGACAGTTTTCTATAAGTTTGAATAGTTAGATACATAATTTTCTTTCTTTTCCCCTAAAATTTATGTGCATTGTTATTTTGGCTGCATGTATGTCTGTATGAGGATGTCGCGTACCCTGTTACTGGAGTTATAGACAGTCGTGATCTGCCATGGGAATTGAACCCAGGTTCTCTGGAAGAGCAGCCAGTGAGTGCTCTTAAACCGCTGAGCCATCTCTCTAGCCCTTTGTTTTCTTTCCCTCCCTCCATCCCTCTGTGTGTGTGTGTGTGTGTGTGTGTGTGTGTGTGTGTGTGTGTATGTATATGTATAACATATATACACATATTGGTGAGCTTAGTGTTAGCTTACAGGACCATAGGCATCTTACCAGTGGAAGAGCAGCCAGTGCTCTTAACCCCTGAGCCATCTCTCCAGCTTTATGTGTAGTTATTTTAAGACAGGGTCTCATATAGCTCAGGTTGGCCTCAAACTTACTGTGTAGCTAAAACTTGGCCTTGGAATTTCTGATCCTCCTGCCTCCAACTCCTAAAAACCAGGACTGCAGGTCTCACTACACTTGGCTGAGAAACTTATTTTGCTGTCAGTGGCTTTTTTGAGGTAGTGTCTTGATCTATAGCCCAGGCTGGGCTCAAATGGCAATCCCCCTGCCACAGACTGTGGTCACTATGCCTAGTTAGACTGCATGCTGGAAGTGGGACAGTAGGCCTCACAGTAAGACTTAAGGCAAGGACTGGAGAGATTCATTGGTTAAGAGCACTTGCTTTTGCAGGGGATCCAGGTTCCCAGCACCTACAGTGGCTCACCACCATCCCTAACTCCAGTTTCAGGGGATCCAACACCTTCTTTTGACTTCCACAGGCACCAGACACCCATGTGGTGCACATACATACACATAGGCAAAACACTCATACACATTAAATAAATGAGTAAATCTTACAAACAAAACAAAACCATAAAACCTCTGAAGCAGCAAGTAGTTTAATTTGCTCTACTGAGGAGGTTCCTGAGTTCTATCAGAGATGAAGTTTCTGGGGCACCTATGGTGGCTAGCAGTTATCAGCAGGTTACACAATTAACATAGATGTTTTAGCCCAGCCTGGGTCATGCCTACAGTCTCAGCACACAGGAAGCTAAGGCAGGAGGACTGGAGCTTGAGACCAACCTGGACTTGAATCTGTCTCAAAACAAACAGCAACAACAGTGATAACCCCCCAATCAAAATACTCATTGTATTTGCCCAGCACTTAAAAAATCCACTGGATGGTGGTGGCGCACACCTTTAATCCCAGCACTCGAGAGGCGGAAGCAAGTGGACCTTGTGAGTTTGAGGCCAGCCTGGTCTACAAAGCAAATTCCAGGACAGTCAGGGCTGTTACATTTAGAAACCCTGTCCTCCAAAAACAAAACAAAACAAAGAAATAAAAATCATTTAAACATTTTCTTTTTATAAGTATAGGGGTTTTGCCTACATGTATGTCTATGCACCCACCACATGTATGCCTGGTGCCCACAGAGGGCACAAGGCAGCAGATCCCCTTGGCCTGGCACTATAGACTGCTATGAACAACCTTCTGAGTACTGGGAATTGAACCCAGGTCCTCTGCAATCCCTTGTAACTTTTCATCTAGTGATCAGACTTTGTAATTTTTTTCCCCTAGACAGGTCTTAATATGTAAACTAGGCTTCAAATTCATAGGTATTCCTGTCTGCATCACAATCCTGGGATTTAAGGCAGCCTGTATTTTTATCTTTGTGATTTTTGCCAGTAAACTAGCATAATAATCTGTGATAGTTAAAGGTGTTCAGCTGTGATATTACAGTTTAGGAGCATATAATGTACTGAATATTTGTCCATAAGAAGCTGTAAAGTAGTTTTAAAAGGTCTGAATGATTTTTCAACATAGTAAATGTCCATCCTTTAACAACCAATACTAATTTGCTTACTTTTCTTTAGTTTTAATTTGAAAGAATGTTTATAAAAATCCAGTCTATAAGACACAGATTAATATGGATTAACTAACATTGAGATTAAGGCTTATTTTCTTGAGCTACCTTAAATATTGACTACTGAGAGAGAACATCTAAAATCCTATTAGCAATTGTTTGATTTATACTCCAGTAAAGTTATCAAATCACATTAGATAAAGGCATGTGTGACCTAATGGAACATGACTACAACTATGTCAATGTGTGCTTACATGTCTCACTGTAAAAACAAAACAACACAGAATAACCACTCAGACTTTGTATCAATTAGACAACTTTTTACTAAATGAGAAAACTACATTTAAAATGTGCTTTAAAACAAAATGGAATTAGAAAAAAAAAAAGATGTATGCATTTTAAAGAACTTTTGCACTGTGCTGAAAATCAAATGTTTCTTGCAGTAATACAATGCGCCAATCCATAAAATGTTAACAGAGTTTTCAATTTAACATTTTCAGAGACAATATAAGGTTTCACATCTATGGTAACACATAAGAAGGGCATTATATAAATATTATGTCCATCCCTATGAAGCTTACAAATTTGACAATGTTCAATAAAAAGACTTTAGAATCACATCCAATAGTGTCACATCCAAAGAGTCACAGATCTGTGCCTGTTGTTAAGCCCTCCTAAAATCTGTGTTGACTTTGCTACTCCTTGACATTTGTTAATGCTAACCCTTAAAAAAGAGAACAGGAAAAGAAATGCTGCAATCAACTCTTGATCATGTACAGAAATTATTGCTACTATACTTCACTACAAAGCATGTCTATACATATTATGACCTTTGATTATGAAAACGCAGAGTAAAAATCTTTAGTGACAAAGCCTTACAGTCGAAAACAACATTCACATGGCAATTATTAGACAGTGAAGCACCCCGATACTCAGAGCTGACAAATGTCCCACTGACCAGCATTCATTTAAATACATCCTTCACATAGAGAGGGAAAGAAGAGCGTCAGCTTTCCAAGGCTTGTCAAAAAAGGATTCTCATGTTGTGTGGATCTAAAAACAAACAAACAAACAACAACCAAAACCCCAAAAAACAAAACCAATGCAGGTGAGGGTAATACCAGAAAGTTAAGCATGCCAAAAGGTGTTTCGTGCGAATTAAAACCTAAAGCCAAGGTACCACATAATCACATTACCAACTAATTTTGGGTAATACTATATGAGCCTTATCTTAAATGAAATGCTACTGCACAATAGAGCATCAATAAATTAAAAATTAGAGTGCACAAATCCAAATCAGTGGCAATTTTGAAAAAAGCGAAATATTCATTATCAGCTGCAAAGTTTGCCCAGTCAAACTGTTTGATTAAAATCATTGGATCAGATAGTTTGTGTATTTTTAAAACCTATCAACCTCTAAAATTCCTTTTTGCTATTATGAGGCATAAGTTTTCTTAGTAAGATCAAACAGTTACTTAAGTAGGTAAGTGAAGGAAAATAATAGTTGGTGAATGTCTTTAAAGCTCTTCCCATATTTCACTTTTTAAAATGTTTAGGGAAAAACAGGAAAAGTTGCCATTATTCTAGCAAAAACAAACCAAACAAAACAAGCCCAAAATACTAACAACCAAGCAACACTAACCCATGACACAGCTGGAACACCATGCTTTCATCTGGGTAACTACCACAGCTAGTTTAACTGGGATGCTTTTCCACTTGAAAAATTGTGATACCAGAAGATAGAACTTTAATGGATACTTGTGGATTTGGATTTAACTTTGTTGACTATTATAACAGAGTATACTTATTACAATACAGTGTAGCACATCTTTCTATTAGAAAACAATTTAAGATCCTTTACCGTCTCCTTAAGTTAAAGGTGTGACATCATAAAGGGTGTCGAATGGCTGGATGGTTTTACAGTGCACACTTATATATTATGAAGTATGTCCTTAACAAATCTGATGGTTTCTTTACAGAATTCCTTTCTTCACCTTTTCTTCGGTGGATTAGCTGTTCGAGGTGGAGTGACAGGACGTCCAGAATTCAGTCCACCATACTGGTACTTAGCTTTCTTTTCAGATGGTTTCAATATCTTGAAATAAATAATCAGTAACATTATTCTTCAATAAATGGCATCAATTGTTAAAGTCCCATGAAAATACAGAAATAGCTCAGCAACATTCCACAAACATTTCTGAGATCTGAGTTGTCAGAGCAGCTCAGTAAGTGCTCAGCAGGAAAAAGTGCCCGGGTCCCGCCTCCAGCACCACCCTTAGGAACACTTCCTAGTTATGAGTCCCTTTGTATTTTAGTAACAAAAGCTTGGGTACACAGTCTCAGCAGCTGCTGAGCGTTAAATTTTAGTTCACCTCATTAGAGAGGAAAAAACACTGGTCTGAGTCAAAAACCCTAGGTTCTCCCCTTAATTCTGACCGCTCCCCCTGGGTTTTCTGAGACGTTGTCAGTGCAGTAGACTGGCCTCAAACTCATGGCAATCCTTCTGCCTCAGCATCTTGAGTGCTGAGATTACAGGCATAAGCCACCTCACACAACTTCGACTTTATTTTCCATTTACATGTAGATATTACTTAGATTTTTTTTTTTTTTTTTTTTTGTTTTTCGAGACAGGGTTTCTCTGGGTAGCTTTGCGCCTCTCCTGGAACTCACTTGGTAGCCCAGGCTGGCCTCGAACTCACAGAGATCCGCCTGGCTCTGCCTCCCGAGTGCTGGGATTAAAGGCGTGAGCCACCACCACCCGGCTACTTAGATATTTTTATGGTTATTTTCCATATCATAAAGTTTAACTGCTTAAAGTATACAAGTTTTTAGGATGCTTATTTATTTAATAAGCTATATGTTTACTACAATGATCTGATTTTAGTAGTTTTTGTCCAACCCTAAAAGAAACTTCGTTCTTAGTCACTTCGTATTCCGGTTCTCCATCTCCCCTAAGCATCTATCTGCAATCACTTACCTATATTATGTCTTTATGTACTTGCCTATTCTAGATTATTCCATATAAATGGCATCAAATAACACATGGTCTTTTGTGAATGGCTTCTCCATGTAAGATTTCAAAGCTCTTCCATGCTGTACTACTATGTATCAGAACCTTTAGTCCTTTTTATTACTAAATTAGATTCTATTGTCTGGACAGATAGCACATTTTATTTATCCATTCTTCAGCTGGGCTCTGAGGTTGTTTCCACTTGTAGCTATTATAAATAATGCTACAAGCTTTGTGTGCCCTGATTTTGCTCAGTCATCTGAAAACACCATGTCTAACTTTTAATGAATTGCCACTGCGTTCCTAGGACAGCTGTAGCCAGCTGCATTTCCACCATGAATGAATGAAGTTTTAAAGTGCTCCATGTCCTCATAAACATTTTGTTTCTTTGAAATTTGTTTATTTATTATGCATACAGTTTATTTATTATGCATACAGCCTGCATGTATCCCTGCAGTCCAGAAGAGGGCACCAGATCTCATTACAGATGGTTGTGAGCCACCATATGGTTGATGGGAATTGAACTCAGGACCTTTGGAAGAGCAGCCAGTGCTCTTAACCCCTGAGCCATCTCTCCAGCCCCCAAACATTTTGTTTCTTAAAGACAGGGTCTCACAATGTTGTCCTGGCTGGCCTTGAACTCAAAGACAAGTGCCTGTCTCTGTTTCCTGAGTACTAAGATTAAAGGTATATGCAACCATGTCCTGAATAAACACCTGTTACTTTTATTACACTCATTACAGGGGCATAGCATAAATAGAGCATTACCTGTTAGAAACAGAAAATGTCATCATTTTACAAGACCAAATATAGAAAAGATTTATGTAGTGTTTCTTAAAACCACTGCATACTAGAGTGTATCAGTTGAAGAAATACATTATAATCCAACTCCTCTATGACAACTGCTGAGGGACAAGACCTGGTTAGAACCCTTAAAATGCCGTGAAGACACCAACCACTTAGCTTTCAGTTGTAGTTGACGGATGTGGTAGTTTGACTGTAACTGGCCCCCATAATCTGATAGGGAGTGGCACTATTAGTGTGGCTTTGTTGTAGTGGGTTTGGCCTTTTGAGAGGAAGTGTGTCACTATGGGGGTGGGCTTTGAGGTTTCCTATGCTCAGGATACCTCCCAGTGTGTCTGTCAATTTCCTGTTGCCTGCAAGATATAGGACTCTCAGCTATTCCTCCAGCACCATGTCTGCCTGCACACTGCCATGCTCCCCGCCATGATGATAATGGAATGAACCTCTTGAAACTGTAAATGAGTCACCCCAATTAAATGTTTTCTTCATAAGAGTTGCCATGGTCATGGTGTCTCTTCACAGCAATAAAAACTCTAAGACAGGAGCCTTGCTACACTTAGAAACAGAGTCAGTTCTACACACCAGTGGATTTCAATCAATTATTTTAATACAAGAACTGAACTAATATTAGAGTGAAAGAAAACATTCAGAAAAAGGTTTCTGGATTGAACATGTATGAACATTTTTGGTCCTTCTCTAAACAACATGATTCTTACTTATACAGTATATACACTGTACTTGGCATTATAAACAATTTAGAGATTTAAGCCATACAGAAGGAAGGGTATATATCACTTATATATGAACATAATACCATTTTATACAAGGAATTTATGCGTCCTCAGATGTTGGTAATGAGAGTTCTGAACGCAACATGTCAAGATCATGAAATCACCTTTCTAGCAGTAAGCTTTTTCAGTCAGTGAGTAACAAGTTTGTACAAGCAGCACGACAAAGCAAGAGCCTTTTAAACCTGTGTATTTCTATAAGGGAACTTAAGATTACTAGAAATTTTCCTTCTTAGCTAAGCATTTTATTTTCATCTAAATTTATAATTCTTTCTTCCTCAATACCTATCTCATGTACTAATCTTGCAAAAGAAAACAAACCCTAATCTGTCCACTGCCTTCATTCTTTGCTGTGTGGGGGAATGCACATGTATGAGAAAGCCAATGCTGGGGGTCTTCCTCAACTGCTTTTCCCCTCTTTCGATGAAGAGTGGTCAATGCACCTGCAGGTCCTGAACGGACGACTGTGCTGGCCAGCACGCTCCTCCTGCCTCCACCTCCTCCAACTGAAATTACAGGCACATGCCCTGCGCTAGGAGTCCAAACTACGGTACAGATACTCATGTTTATATGGCAAGCACTTCACTCACTGAGTCAGCTTCCCAGCCTGCCATCCACATTCTTTTAGTAGGTTCTACACTAGCCAGTATGTCACACAAGAATTAACAATTTAAACATTAGGAACAAGAATGATGTGGCCTAAACTTTTCTAAAACCATCTCTGGTTACAGACCCAAAGCTAGAAGTTCATGACCCAAACCAGAAAGTTTTAATCAGTCTGAATGTTAATCACATTTTTCTTTGTGTGTATTTTTTGTTTCTTTTTTTTTTTCTTGCGGGGTGTGTGTGTGTGTGTGTGTGTGTGTGTGTGACCTCCACTGATGTATTTGGAGATTGACCCAAAGGTCTGGCATGTGATAAGAAGGCATTTTACCACTGAACTGTAGCTCTAGCCCTGGAGGGTAATAAATTCTGAATTAAAATCAACATATTGCTCAGAGATTATTTAAAAAGAAAAATGACTCTGACAATAGTTTTAATGAATGTCTAGTCATTAAAAATCTACCAAGCCAGGCAGGGCACTATATGCCTATTATCCTGATATTCAGGAGGGAGAGGCAGGAAGACAAGGTCAGGGTCTGTCTGTGGGCTATACAGGGAGATCCTGTCTCAAAAAAACAGAAAGACAGACATTTTTATTTCATGTCTTACCTGAAATGAACACATCAAAGTCTCATCCACACTCATCATACCACCAGCATTGTCAAACTCGCCACAGTAATTTGGGGCAGAAAATAAGGTTACCAATTGTCGTTTAGCAAAAAATTCATATCCATCTTCCACCACCTGTCAAAGGAAATAAAAAAAAACCCTAATTAATAGGTAATTTTTAACCATCTATGCTAATGCAAATTAATGAAGCAAAGGCCAAACAGCCAATCCTCCTTCAGTCAGGTGCCAAGACCCTGGCTTTCCTCCCAAATATAGCAAGAAAAGAAAATGACTCTTCCCATTTGCACATACTCCCCACAGACACACACAATTTTCTTTTTTAAACCCACAAAACCAAACCAACAACAACAAAAAGAGGCCAAAGGGGCTGAGGCAATGGCTTAGCAGTTAAGAGCACTTGTTCTCTTTCAGAGGACTTGAATTCAGTTCCCAAACACCAACATGGTAGTTCAAAAACATGCATATCGCTAGTTCCAGGGGGTCTGTCACCCTTTTCTGACCTGTTAGGCACTAGGCATGCTCGTGGTGCAAGTACATACATTCAAGCAAAATATTCACACATAGAAAATTAAATATACACTTTAAAAATAACATTAAGAGGACAAAACTATTTTCGGAATGCCTTCCAGCCAATGTACTACAAACCAATTGTTTTACAGACCATCAGCACTGAGTATGTATTACTGAAACAGTGGATACTCTTTTTACAGTCTCAATGATTTGATAATAGCTAAAATAATTAACACTGTATTATTATTAACCAGTTTATAAACACATTCCACAACTGTCTCAAAAAATTTTTCATAGCACAGTTTATTGTTGTCAAATAACAATACCCACACATTTTGGTAATTGACTATGTGAGACTAGATGCTGGCCCCCTCACCTACTCTTTCCCATACAAACCATATTATCTTTTAAATTTTTAATTAATTATTCTATTTTTATGTGTATGGGTGTTTTGCCTTCATGTATGTCTGCACACCATTTGTATGCCTGCTGCCGTTGAGGCCAGGTGTCTGATCCCCTGGGACTGGAATTTCAGACAGTTTTGAGCCACCACGGGAGTGATGGGAATCAGACCCAGGTCCTCTGGAAGAAGAGCTAGTGCTCTTAAATACTGAGCCACCTCTTCAACCCCCATACTACCTTTCTTATCTATCAGTTCTTATATATTTGAAAGCTTGGTCCTCAGAAGGTGGAACTGTTGGGAAGTATTAGGTGTGGCCGTGTTGGAGGAGGTGTCCCTGGGGGTTCCGAGGTTTCAAAAGTCCAAGCCAGTCCCAGTCATTACTCTCTCTGCCTTGTGGTTGTTGCCTCAAGACGGAAGCTCTCAGCTACTGCTCCAGCACCATGCCTGCCCGCCTGCCACCACACTCCATGCTATGACGTTCACGGACTCTAGCCCCCCGAAACTGTGAGCCCAAAATTAAATGCTTTCTTTTATAAGTTGCCTTGGTCATGGTGTCTCTTCACAGTAACAGAACAGTAACTAAGACACATGGGTGGATGGAGGTTATCTATCTATCTATCTATGAATGAAAGTGTGTGAAATCAACAATAAAATACCAAGAGTCTTAATATTGCCTACCTGATGAGCTCGACAAATCAAGTCTAAATCATGACGATTCAGAAATTTACTGACTACATCAGCCCCAAAAGTAAAAGACACACCACGATCATTTTCTCCCCAGCCTTGCACATCCTTATCTGGATCAGACCACAGTAAATCACACAGCAAACCTTTAGAAAACAGAAAAAAAAAAAAAACAATGAATTGAATATATATCTTTCTCCCGCCTTCTTACACTTTAACCATTCTTTGTTAAAGCAACCATACTAACAGAACCTTTCCTGACTTCCTAAGGCAGCACTTCTGATGATTTCTGTACACATGAAATGGTGTGTGGCACACTCAAGCATAGTAACTGGAATCTCTGTTTAGTTTCTTGCTATCATTCCCTCAACAGTCAGCTTATCACTTCCTTATACTTATATACCACTGAGCACTAGCCTCGAGTTATTTTATTTATTTATCATTAACCAACACACTAACACCTTTAAGTAAGACTTTCTATGTGGCAGACAGGGCTAGTCTTTTCCTGTCATGTTTTTCCTTCAGGACTAACTGTCCTGATCACTTTGGATTCTTTGTTTTTCCACTTTACAGCCTGCTTTTCTAATCTCTACAGTATTAAATATGGTGAAGAACAAAATCAGATCCTTACTCTGAGAAATGTCTGAACCTAGGAAAAGATCTATGGACTATATTATTGTATTTCTGAAGGCTGAACAGAAAGTCAAATACCAAAATAAACATTTTCAGTATCTCAGAAACTTTCCATTAAAATATTCTAGAAACAGAAACTTAGTATCAAATGTTAACTGGTTTCAGAGATGATAACTTTCTGAATGACTTTCACTAAATATAATCAGGTTCAATGTCAACATTTTACACAAAGCAATTAACTAAACTTCTGTATATACTTACCTGTATCAGGGACATCAGTGGGTCTCATAATTCTCCGAATCTGTTCCATAGATTGTAGGTCTGGTGACAGTCCTATAAATAAAAAGAGAAAGATCTGATATCTAGCAGAACACTAGAATAGTGTTGTCTTTTCTATCCTCCTACCAAGGAAATAAATTGTTATACTTCAAAGAGACTCCAAGGAGGAACTCCGCGCTCTTCTTTCCAAACGCCCTTATCCTTCACAAGAATATACTTGGTTGCAACCTTTCCTGCTACTTTTGTACTTTCATGACCATCAAATCTTAAATCATTTTTACTTTCAAGTTAAAACACCTCTTTTGGTCCCCTAAGAACTTCCCCCATATCCTACCTCAACATGCTCATTATGTGCAAAAATGTGTAGTAAACTATTAATCAGAAAGATAAACAAGAAAAAGCACAAGAACATACTCTGAAGTCTTTAAAACAGAACATAAATATAAGCTAATATTTCTCTAGTAAGCAATTCAACTATCACCACAAGGAATAAAGTCAAACACACATTCCAAACTGCCATGCTCCTGCCTCAGCTACACTAATGCCCAAGAACAACTCCTTAAACGTTAGTCTATGGAACACAGCATTCAACTACTACAGTGAATGGTGTGGTCAGAACACACCGCTCCCCGGCTCAGGCTACCTACTCGTCTTTTCAGCATTTCCACTTCCCATAAGATACTCCCATGGATGACACTGAGCAACCAATTTTTTACGTTAGTTCATTACATTTCTTCCCTATACGCAAACCCAATATTGTTAATAAATTATTCGGTAAGTGTCTGTACGTGTGTGCATGCACGTTTTTATGTGCAGAAGGTTGCCTCAGAAGCAATCCACGTTTGTTGTTGTTGCTGTGTTTATTCTGAGACAGGTTCTCACTGTGAAGCCCTGGCTGACATGGAACCTGGTACATAGATCAGGATGGCCTTGAACTCAGAGAGATATGCCTGCCTCCGAGCATGTCTTGCCTCTGCTTGTTTTAAAGAAGATACCTCACTAGCCTGGAGCTCACTGGTTAAACTAGGCTGGCTTTTTCAGCCGACCAGGCCTAAACTGAGGCAAAGTGAAAGTACTTCTTAAAACCATCTAGTTCTCTTTTCTTTCTTTTTCCCCCAGATAGTATACATGGCCCAAGATGGCCTTGAAATCTTTCTGCCTCAGAGCCTCTGGATCCTGGGATTACAGGCGTGTACAGACCACTCTCAGGCCAATACTTTTATATGAGGAATTCTTTATAAGGACCAATGTTAATTTCCATTATTAATAATCACACATTTCCAATTACTGAAGGAGGTCTTAGGCATGCTTAAAGCCGTTTTTGTTTATTCATAGCATGACTTCGCTTTGGTTGGAGACAGTATCCTATGCAGCCCTGCCCCTGGCTGGCCTGGCATCTGCTGGTCTGGCTGGCTTTGAGCTACTGTGCACCTCCTGCCACACTCCCATTTCCCACAGCATTTGAATTATTATTATAGGTCTCTTCTACATAGCAAATTTGTTACTCTACCTCCATGACAACAGAAGATTTTCTCATCCACAATGGCAGCTATAGGCAGACAGTTAAAACAATCAGTGAATGTCTTCCACAATTTAATATTAAATCTTCGTTTACCTATAAAAAACAATGGGAATTAAAGAATCAATAACTGTTCTTATTAGTTATCTCAAAGATAGAATGATTGTTTTAATGTTCTGTCTTAACTTAGCACATTTTTTTTCTGTAAGTGAACAAGCTATGTTCAGTTTCATGTGCTAGAGATGTAAGGTCATGCTTCAGTACTTGTCCAGCATGCAGGTTTATCACTGTACTTCATTCAACACCATCTGTAGAGTTGCAAAGACTTCAAAGACTACACTGTTAAATCAAACAACTACATCAAATGACTTTATTGGATAACATCACTATAATACAGTAGTTTTGGAATTGTCTAATAGGGTATTAGCTAATTTCTCCCCATTCAATATATTTACCTAGGCAAGTAAGCAGACAAATGTGAAAGTGGTCCTCTGGAGCTGGCCCATGTTAACCTGACTCAGCATTGGGTAACAAGGTATAAACCTACTGCCAGGAAAGGAGCACTTCCAAGTGCCTAAGTGATATTCACTTTAGAGCAAATTACAACTTGGCACTAGAGCAAGTGAAAAGACGCAAGGCTATAATTTTCCTGTAGCCCAGCTACAACAAAGACAACTTCAACTAAGGGTTACCCGATTTTCATGATTTGGCATTAAGTTCAACTACCAAGCCAAGGAAGGGATGAAAGTCACAGCTATTAATTTCCTGTTTTTATGTCCAAGCCTACCCTTTAATGAATAAGTGTAACTTATAGACTGTTTATAAGCTGTTTTCCCACACACCATTCCATCTGATGTCATTTCTGCCCTAAAGGACATTCATGTCTCACTTTATCTTCTAAGAACAAGCCAATACACCCCAACTTCTGTTGTAGCTTAGAAAGATGCCTGTAGTTTGATGTACTTCAACTTACTTTCCTCTGTACAAGTCTGACAATTCAGATCACAAAAATGTAAAAATCAAATACAGAATCATTACCATTATAACATAAATTCTGTTTTTGTCTGTTTAAAAGTAACTTGCCCGAGTATTACCACATTCCAGTGTCAGAAGTGACTAGCATATATAACACATTCACAAACATTTGTTATATTACAGGAATCAAGGGACTATGAGTTTGATGACGACTCTATCATATTTAAGAAAGGAAAAGAGAAAAAGTAGATTCAAATCAACAATTTAGCCGTCAAAAATAAATTTAATTAGAAAACTACTATAAATGACCAAATACATTACTCCCATATTCAATCTAATGAAACTGAAAATCAAATCCACACGTAGCTAACAACACTGAAAAGACTTCTACAAAGCAGACCACCAGACTTCCTGCTGACTAAAAACCAAGAGCACAATGTAACAAAGGTAACCCTGAGGATTCAGTAACCTAGCTCTCTAGCTATATAAGCAAATTAACATTTTAGGGAGCTGGAGAGATGGCTCAGAGGTTAAGAGCACTGACTGTTCTTCCAGAGGTCCCGAGTTCAATTCCCAGCAACCACATGATGGTTTATAACCATCTGTAACAAAATCTGGTGCCCTCTTCTGGCCGGCAGAGATGCAGGCAGAACACTGTATACATAATAAATAAATATTAAAAAAAAAATAGCCAGGTGGTGGTGGTGAAAAAAATTAACATTTTAATAATGAATTTTGACTTTCATTTAGCATTTATGTTATGATGTGTGCCTGCTTGTTTCTGTATATGAACCACATGCATGAAGTGACTGCCAAGGCCATGAAGAGAATGGGATCCCCGAAACTGGAGTTAAAGGCAATTTGTAAGTCTCTTCATGTGGGTGCTGCGAACCAAACCTGAGCCCTCTGGAAGAGCAGCAGGGCTCCTAACTGCTGAGACCTAGGTACAAAGAACCAACTGCAAGCTGTTCTTTGATCTCCAAATGTGTGTCATGACACCGTGCATGCAGTGTGCCTGTGCACATGCTTGCACACATGCACACATATGAGTGAACAAATGAATGTAAAAAGCAAGCCTTACTAACAGCAGGAAAGCAGAAGCCACTGCCTGCAGTAACCCGTGTTTGTTTCACTTGGGTATCTTACCAGGTAAACTCATCAAGAAGATGATGCGGCCAATCTGAAACACGACCAAGGAGATCCCAAGAAAGCAACTCAATGTGTTTCCTAGTTTTCGGCTCTTTCTGGACCTTTGTCCAAGACCATATTAAAAAATATATAACGAAACCATCCAGCTCCCCTGAACTGAAGAGATTCATTTGAACTGTAAAGGCACGTGGAAACTAATCACACTCAAAACTTTGCGTCCCACTTACACTCATCGTAGAATCCATAAATGCGATTGATGCTGGCACACTCGTGGTTCCCTCTTAGGAGAAAGAAGTTTTCTGGGTATTTGATTTTATAAGCCAACAGCAAACAGATGGTTTCCAAAGACTGTTTTCCTCTGTCCACATAATCGCCTAAGAAAAGATAGTTGGCTTCTGGTGGAAAACCTCCATATTCAAATAGTCTCAGTAAATCTGTATATTGTCCATGAATATCTCCTAAAAGCAAGTCAGGGTAGAGAAACGGATTAGTTTTATGTAGCTTCTATGACAGGAAGTTTGTATACTTCCTTCCCCTTAAAGCACAGGTCATTATCTAGACTTAAGCTAACAAGCAGAATACCACAGAAGTGAGGCCAGTCCCTTCTAGGGCTCATTTACAAACCACTGTGACTTCTGTCAGACTTGCAGCCTCACTCCTTCTCTCAAGCTTGCTGATGAAGCTGCTGTCTTATAAAGAACAGAGACTTTGGCCAGCAGCTCATTCAGTTGGAATAAAAGCCCGTTGTCCAGCAGCCTACACAGAACTGAATCCTTCCACAGTGAAGCCTGCAGATGACCAAGGCCCAGAGCACACTTTGATTGGAGTGTCATGAAAGACTTAGAACCTAAAGATCTAGCAAAGCTGAGTCTGAATTCCTACCCTATAGAAACTGAGATGAAAAACTAATTTCTGTGGCTCTACATTACAAAAATTTCAGGCAATTTCTTATAAAATAGTAATTGGCAGTTACTCTCATTAGCTGGTAGCTGAACTTAAATCATATTGTTATACCAAATATCAAGAACTAAAACACAAATAACTTCCATTACCTTCAAGTTATTGCTGTATTAAATAAAATTTGAATGGGGTACTTGTATGAAATACAATCACTGACTTAAATGTTTTAACTTACAAGGTTCTCACAGTGCAAAAGCACTGTGTAGTCAGGAGACTGTAGTTTGGATTCTGGATTTTTTTGTCAAGCTAGTGAAATGTGGTACAACACTTGGGAGACACTAGGTGGCAGCAGCAAGCTGTAACCATCCATCAGTCACACTGATTGTGACAGTAAACAACTGATGCTTTACGGTGTAATGTATCAAACCAGTGTTCAGCATTCAGTGTTTTAAATGTATTCTGGGCTTATGTTATTTTCAACTTAATGTTTACTGGGATAGAACCCTATCATAAATCCAGGAGGATCTGTACTTCAAATAATTTTTAGATCACCTACAAATAACTAAATTACTTTACTTATAAATCACAAGAGACTGAACACTTCCAGAAAAGTTTCAAACCACTGGTTTTTGATGTAAAGGTGATAGTCTAAGCTACTTAATCAATAAACATTTACTTTGCTACTATTTATCTGCTGGATACTGTACAAAGCACCACACACAATTTAATAAAACCCCACAGAGAGAGGAAATACAAAGTACTTCAGAAGTACACTAAATCTGTAGGACCCTGAACCTAACCATGACTCTGCAACAGCTTCTGAAACAAGGCCCTCCAAGTTGGAACAAGTGTGGGCCACCACTGGGGCAACTCGAGGCCTGGACACCAGGGAACCCTTGCCCAAGCGGTTCCAGTCCAAGGAGAACCCGGTCACCCACTTCTCCCAACTCAACATACATAATGACTACCCTACTACAGGCCCCTGGTGACGTCTCCCCAAACCCAGTCCCCAGTTAGGAGCTGCTGCCCAGAGCTGTCTCTCTGGCACTATCCTACGAGTCTGATCCCTGAGGCCTTCAGGCTGCTGAGGCTGGGAAATACCCCCAACCCCTACTTAAGCCTGCAACCCCAGCTAGGGACAACACAGAATTCTGAGCGCTAATGGCCAATTACCCTCACCCCCCAATGCGCCTTGTTTCCAACCAAAAAGACCAGTAACCCCTAGAAAGGAATGAGGTCCTCCTCCAAACCAGGTGCCCGAGCACCAGGACTTTCTCCTAACAGAACTGAACTCAGTGGAACCCTGGGATGGGAGGGGCAGCAGCCAGGGAAAAGGAAAGTTGTCGACCCATTAGTGAATATCTGAGCAGTTTAAAAAAGTACACTAAACATCTTCAAGTTACATGGCTTCAAGGTAGATTACTTAGAAACAAGCAGAATGAAGGGCATTTTTGCATATGACAAACTACTGAAGCTGTCCTAAGTACATAACAGTGTTTTCACAAACACATAACCATTACAAAGAATACCTGTATTACCAAATGAAAAGCCAGCATGCTGTAGTATTTATACCATTTCTTGTTTTATGTAAACCACAGAAAAATGCTACTTTCTATGCAATAATTTTTCTTGTTATAACAGATCAATCAATTTAAAGTAGTAAGTTTTGTCTTAGGCTAAAACCAATATAAGACCTAAAAGAACACACACAGATTATAAACTAGTAACCTGAAAATTACTCCAAGCCAGAAGACCATGGGCACTGCCATACTGGCACTCAAGACTGTTTTTCTAAGCAGCGTTCTAGAATGCCAATTTCCCCACATCCTTACAAGCACTATCACTCTTCATCGTTTTTTTTTTTTTTTGTAATCTGATAAGTTAGGGACAGGTTTCACTGATTTTAGCTCTCTCCTAAGATCTTCCCATTTTTCTTAACACACTGGTCTATTTCCAGGACCATTTTATACATTACAGATAGCGCCCTTTGACCGTCTGTAATGTACCAAAATGTTTCTGTTGCTTCTAATCTGTCATTACTATGAACCCTTAATAAAACCTATTAATTGTTTTAATTCAAATTTGGAAGTTTTCTCGAACACACCCTCAATATTACTACAGGAGAAAATGTGCTTTAGAGAACTCATTTCCTGTAGGACATGGTGGTGCTCTCCTTTAATCCCAGCACTTGGGAAGCAGAGGCAGGAGGATCTCTGTGAGTCTGAAGCCAGCCTGGTCTAGAAAAAAGAACTCATTTCTAATTTTGCCATTTACATACCACAAATCTTCAGTGGTGCTTCCAATTCCAAAAGAATAGGCTGGCTGAGAAAGATTTCCCGAGACTTGATGCACAGGCCTCGAACTTCCGCTTCCGTCATCTGCACAATCTTTCCTGGACGACATCCTCGTACTGATAAAACAATAAGGAAACTCATCAGTTTTCCAGATTATCCACAAAGTAATAATGCTTCCAAAAGAGCTGCACCCATATTCTGAAGACCAGAAAAGTCACACATGGACTAGGTTGTACGGCTAACAGTGAGTTTATTCTATGAACTGTGGTATTAATTTCCAATGTTGCTGGTTTCTGAGGATACTCCTCAAATCTGGACCAATTAAATGTATTCCTCCTTGTTCTCCAGTGGACAGCATGGGCTAGGAGCCCAAGGTACTTCAACGACTTCAAGGCTAGCACCTTAAGGTCTGGCCTACTCTCATCAAGTCTTGCACTAAGCAGAAAGCAGAACAGCATCACTAAGAACCAGTGCCCATAAAGAAAGGGAGATGAGGTGATTCAGCTTCAAGCAGTTCCCTAAAGTTATCAGAAGCACCAAGGCTTACCAACCTACACTTACAGTTGCTGATTAAAATAAACACCAACACATGCCATATTATATACCCGGGCTAGTTCTTATTTATAAATGAAACACACATTTTATTCCCTAACAACAGCTCTAATTCTTCTGTCAAATTGAAACAGGCTTAAAAAGTCAGGCACTCATACATTACAATTGTACATTCTATGACCATATTAACACCAAAACACCAAAGAAGAGGTAAGAGGATGCAATGTACAAATGTGCTTTGGCAAATATACCAGTTAATCAGACTACCGTAAAAGCATAAGGATCTAATTTAAATTCCCAGATCCCATGTCAAGTAAAAAGCAGGGTGAAGTAATCCCAGCACTGGGGAAGCAGAAACAGGAGGTAGATCCTTGGTGCTCCCTGTCCAGCCAGTGCAACCTGCTTAGTTAGAACAACCCAAGTGTGCTCACACCTGTAGTTGGAGCACTTATGCAGAATGATCCCGAAGATGTCCTCTGTCCTCCACACACGTATGCTTATGTGTGCACTGCGTGCACGCACACACAAAACAAACAGGAAAAAACTACCCTTGAAATTCAAAGTAACATTCTGGAAAACTAGCATCAACACAGCAACCAATTTTAATCTAGCATTGGTTTGTTGTTTACCTGTTTAAGATAGGATCTCACATAATCTGGGCTACTCTGAACCATATAGTAGGTGATGGCCTTGAATTCCTGATCCTCTTGGCTCTACCTCCCAAGAGCTGGGATTAAAGCATCCAATCCCACACCTGGTTTTGGCATTAGGGTTTTATTTGCTTGTATTTATTTTTCTCACTGTCTCAGTGTGTAGCTCTGGCTGGCCTTGAACTCAGAGATCTACCTGCCTCTGCCTCCTGAGTGCTGGGATTAAAGGTGTGGGCCACCATGCTCGGTTTGGAATTAGTTGTAAATTGGGAGACTTTTGGTTTAAGAGGGAAAAGCATTCACCTTGAAAGATTAAAGGCCTCTGGATGAGTAAATGCAGAGCTAAAAATGATTTTTCAGAAGTCATCAATTCAGCAAATACTTGAAAGTCTACTGTGTATTAGTTGTTAAAGATAACAGCAACAAAGTCAATGAAAACATTTCTGGTTGTCACAAAAACATTCAAAATCGGCACAATGGCATGTATCTAAGGTGAAAGGATCCTAAAATTCAAAGTCAGCCTAAACAACAGTGAGACACCCCTCCCCCCAGTAACATCAATGAGGTGTACAATTTATGAACAATAAAATACTCAGTTCCAAAACCAGTTGAAACTTAACAATTACAGTAAGTCAGAAGATGAGTGTGGGTCATCTCAGTATGTCAGTTTAAAGTGGATATCCTCTTTCTCTGCTATCAGTAAATTATGTGTTTAATTTTGTGTGTGTGCTCATCTGTGAGTCATGCAGAGGCCAGAAAAGGACACTAGGCATTCAGCTCTAAGGCTCATGTCTCATTCCCAGGACTTCCCACTGACCACGAGTTAAAGTGTTATCCAGTTAGCACCACCACGTGTGTGTGTGTGTGGGGGGGGGTAGTTAAGGCACAGGTGGCCACACTTGGCTTTTAACATTGGTGCTGGGGGGCTGAATTCGGGTCTGCATTTATGTTTGGGCATGCCATTTCCCCAGCTGTAGGTTTGACTTTGCCAAGTAATTATGTGACTTTGACTAACATTTACAAAGTTTAAAATGCTTTAACTAGTCATGTTAATCTATAAAACTAAAAATTTTATCAAACAAAACCATGTTGCAAATGATTATTGCTCAATTACTTCTTCTTAAGGTTACCAGGTTTTTCTCCCACCTAGTAGCACATAAAGGTGCATTTCAGACAAAATGTATCTTAGGAGCTGATGAAATACTATTATAGAAACTAAAGGTTCCAAAAGCCTTTATCAAGAGAGCTCAAAAATTAACTGGCCAAACTCGGGTAGTCCCCAGAGCAACTCAGTTCTTTCATTTCAAAACCAAGCCCTGAAAAACTCCCAGTTCTAAGAGCACGTCACATTTCTCAATCATCTTGGGGGATGGTGGTGGCATTATAATCAAGAAGTCAGCCGTTCCTTTACATGGAGCAACTAGAGCAGCCCACAACATTGCCAGGACTCTGGTGTTTGAATGAAGGGTTCAGGTATAAGGCCACAGCACATTATGAAGGCACTACAGTAAGTCTGCATGCTCCATCAGGCTCTGAACACCAGCACCATCTTCCATTTCGTCCTTCTGGGAGCCCAGGAATTCCAAGTCATCTTCACTGTACATAAGAGACTCAACAGCTTCAGACCACAGCAGTCAGGCTCCACACAGCCGCAGGAGCACAGCCTCAACAGGCACAGTGCAGAGGCAGTCACGGAAGAGCCAGTGCTCAGTGCTCTTTCCACTCTGTATATAAACTTCCCGGTAAAAACCTTCAGTCAAACTAAGACAAGACCCCAACAGAGCAAAACTCTAGTTACCACTAAACAAAAATAGTCTAAGGCAGTATATACAGAAAACTAAGCTAGCATGTATAACTCAAAGAATCTTTAGCTATCACACAGTAAGCCACTTCTCAGCTCAAGATATGATGCTTCCTGCAACCACCAACATTCCTTTGTGCCCAACAATACCCAAGATCACTATTCCTTCACTACAGAGTAATGTGACCTGTTTTTGAATTTTAGAAAACAGAAATAAGGGGCTGAAGAGATGGCTCAGCGGTTAAGAGGACTGACTGCTCTTCCAGAGGACCTGGGTTCAATTCCCAGCACCCACATGCCAGTTCACAACTGTCTGTAACTCCAGTTCCAGGGGACCCAACACCCTCACACAGATATATGGGCAGGCAAAGCACCAATGCACATAAAAAATAAAAATAAATAGCCGGGCGGTGGTGGCGCATGCCTTTAATCCCAGCACTTGGGAGGCAGAGGCAGGTGGATCTCTGTGAGTTCGAGGCCAGCCTGGACTACCAAGTGAGTTCCAGGAAAGGCACAAAGCTACACAGAGAAACACTGTCTTGAAAAACCAAAAAAAAAAACAAAACCTCTTTTGTTCATAATCTTTTCTGTGAGATCTACTACCCATGTATGTTGTTGCTTATTTTTGCTCTTTTTTAGGGGCCTGCCACCCAGCTCCCAAATAAATCACAAACAAGGAGGCTTATTCTTAATTATGGATGCCTGGCCTTAGTTTGGTTTAGTTTCTAGCCAGCTCTTCTTCTTCTTCTTCTTCTTCTTCTTCTTCTTCTTCTTCTTCTTCTTCTTCTTTTCTTCTCCTCCTCCTCCTTTCTCTCTCTCTCTCTCTCTCTCTCTCTCTCTCTCTCTCTCTCTCTCTCTCTCTCTCTCTCTCTCTCTCTCTCTCTCTCTCTCTCTCTCTCCTGCCTTGCTATTGGCTGTTCAGCTCTTTATTAGACCATCAGGTGTTTTAGACAGGCACAGTAACACAGCTTCACAGAGTTAAACAAATGCAACATAAACAAAAGTAAAGTGACACATCTTAAAATACTATTCCACAACACATGCAAATGTGTCCAGTCATCTGAAGTGTTCCACTGAATGACTCTACCACCACCAATGTCATGAACACTTTCAAGTACATTTCTCTTGAGCATGTCTGTAACACCGAGTAAAACAAAGTCACAGAAGGCTGAGTATTATTTAAGAGAGATGCCAGCAGTTTTCATAGTGATTGTATCAATTTATAATAAAACCATTACTACTGTTCTGTATCTTTGCCAACACTGGCCATTATCTGTATTTTAAATTTTAATGACTTTGCTGGATCTATAGTAGCATTCACTGAAATCTTAATGTGCATTTCCCTGATAACTAAGGTTGTTGAGTACCTTTTCCTATAATTAATGGGTCATTTGGACATTTGTTTTGAGGCAAATTAAGTCTGCTTGTTTATTCTTTAAAACTTGATAATGGACCTTTTCCCATCTCTTAACTCGGTTTCAATGAAAAGTTCTTTAATGACTATAGATCTTAAAACAATTTCAATTAAGTTAACCTTTGTACTTTGTGCATCTTACCAAGAAATCAGACCCTTTCTAAGGACATCTGTTGTTGTTTTGTTTTTTGATGTTTGGTTACAGCTCACTGAATTGTACAGTTCATCTTGAATTCAGCTGGTATATTGCTTGAGGTGAAAGTCAAGGTTAATTCAGGTGTCTGCCTGCATGTGCATCTGTGTACTCCACGTGTGCAGTGCTGATGGAAGACACGGGCTGCCAGACCCCCCCCAGAAATGAAGTCACAGTTCTGAGCTGTCATACAGGCGCTGGGAATTAAACTTAGGGCCTTTGGAAGAGCAAGAGCACTTAACTGCTGAGCCATCTCTCCAGCGCAGAGTTCACTTTGTCCAGGTACAAAGACAACTGATTTAGCAGCACTTGTTAGAGATGAACCTTTCCCTCCAGCTTGGTAGGAAACCATACTGTTATTACTGTGTCTCCTTTTTACATCACCACCACACTATCACAGTGTTTGTAGTCTCAGTGTATGGGATACAAACATTCAACTCTGATCTTTAAAACTCTGAAGGCAATCAGGGCACTGCTGTATTTTCCAGTTTTAAAGTTGGCTTGTATCTATGGGACTCCAAGTTTGTAGGGCTTACAGGTTTATGGAAAATGAACTGAGGGGGTCTGTAGAACTGATGACTTAATTTTGAGTTTCCCAACACATGACCTTTCCTCTCCTTTTATCTGTCACTTATCCTTTTGTTTCATTTCTGGTGTGTGTGTGTGTGTGTGTGTGTGTGTGTGTGTGTCTGTACTTTTATTTGCTGGGACATCTTGCTAGTTCTGGTCAGTTCCCTCAGCAATGTCTATTTTTCCTTCACAGTTTTTACTGTGGCAGTCTTGTGTATTTTTTCATCACACTGATTTTAGAAGGACTAGTGTAAATGTCAGTTTCATTTTCCCACTATGTGATTACACACACACACACACACACACACACACACACACACACACACACACCCCATAGGAATATACATAGCAATCAATTTGTTACTGACTTTGTGTACTATTACAAACATTTACAGTTTCTTTTGGATTTTTAAAGTCAATCCTATCAGTTATAAAAACAGTTTTATTTCTTTTCCAATCCATGGTGGTTTGAATGAAAATGGTCCCCACAGGCTCCTATTTCCATGCTTAGTCCCCAGCTAATGAACTGTCTGGAAAGGACTAGGCGATATGTCCTTGTTGGAGTAGGTGTGTTGCTGGGGGTATGCTCTGAGTTCCAAAAGCCCAAGCTCAGTTGCTCATCAGTTTCTCTTCTCTCTGTCTGCTGCTGCCTGTGGATCAAGATGTAAAGATGCAAAGCTCTCAGCTACTGCTCCAGTGCCATGCCTGTCTGCTTCCCACTACGATGATAATGGACTAACCCTCTGAAACTGTAAACAAGCCACCAATGAAATGCTTTCTTTATAGGAGTTGCCTTGGTCATGGTGTCTCTTTACAGCAATAGAAGAATAACTAAGACACAAGTTGGTACCAGGAGTGGGTATTGCTGACTGTGATGCTTGTTAGTGACTTGGATTAGGAAAGCAGTTGAATGCTGTAGGTGAGGCTTAACAGTCCATCCTCGTAGGAGCTTGGAAGACGGTAGTGCTGAAGGCCAATGTGAACTATGCAGGTCCAGCTCAAGAGTTCTCAGAGGGGAAAAGTATTATCAGCTGACCTAGGGGCCATTCTTGTGATAATTCAGCAAAGAATGTGGCTGCTTTTTGCCCTTGTCCTAAAAACCTGCCTAAGGCTAATGTCACAGGCAGAAGAGACTTCAAGACAGTCTATTATGAACTGTGTTACATTTATTAGTGATCACCCTTATGCAGATCTACAATGAAAACTGGACAAAGAAATAAAAAATGTACACTTTGAGGGGGAAAGGAGAGCCAGGAAATGTAATATTGGAATCGAGTCTTGTGCTCAAGATGAAAATGTTAAAGAAAAGCCCAATGCTTAAATGGAATAAAGGGAGCGGTAACTTCAGGCAAGGCCCCACCCAGTGAAAGGAACAAACCTGAGATTTTCTCAGCCTAGAAACCACTACATCAGAACTTATGCAAATACAAGTCATAGAGGGAGCCAGGTATCAGCCCAGGCAGGCAGCAGAACCTGGCAGCTTCAGCCACATGGTTCTGATTTCAGCCAAGAAGCATATTGGAAAGGGGTTACGGAACCTTCCTCTGTGGTTAAAGAAAGATGCTGAAGCCAGGCATTTAGCAGGGCAGTCCCCGCATGCAGGCCCAGAGAGGCCACTGCATGAAGCTGTGAAGGTGAAGCCTGGATTGTGTAGGAGACCCCAAGATGTTGGAGAGGTCAGAGTTGTGGGCTACCTGCCAAGGAGGGCTGCTAATAGGGAGTGGAACTAGCCCAAGAGAGAGAAGTGTACTGAAGTCAACAAAGCTGAAAGGAGTTGGAGATCTGAAGAGACGCAGAGTTTGGAGTTTGCTCTGCTGGGTTTTGGTCTTGCTTTGGTCCAGTATTTCATCACTATGCTCCCTTTCCCTCCATTTGGAATGATAATGTATATTCTGTACCATTGTATGATGGAAATGTGCAATTTGCCTTTTGATTTTATAGTGGGTTACAATTAAAGAGATGGTCTTGAGTCTCAGAAGACTGTTGATTGAGACTGAAAGACTATGGGGACTCATGAAGTTGAACTACATGCGTTTGCATGATGATACAAGCATAGAGTGGAATGTGATGGTTTGAGTGAGAACGGCCCCCACTGACTCATATATTTGCATACTTAGTCTCCAGTTGATAAACTGTTTGGGAAGGATTAGGTGTGTCACTAGGGGTGGACTTTGAGGTTCCAAAAGCTCAAACCAGGCCCAGTCTCTCTCTGTCTGCTTCCTGTGGATCAGGATGCAAAGCTCTCAGCTACTGCTCTAGTGCCATGCCTGTCTGCTTCCCACTATGATGATAATGGACTACCCTTCTGAAACTGTAAACAATCCCCCAATTAAATGCTTTCTTTTACAAGAGTTGCCTTGGGACCCTGTGGTGATGCCTTCAATCCCAGCACTTGGGAGGCAGAGGTAGGCAGATCTCTGTAAATTGGAGGTCAGCCTGGTCTACAAAGTGAGTCCCAGGACAGCAAGGACTGTTACACAGAGAAACCCTGTCTTGAGGAAAAAAGTTGCCTTGGTCATGTCTCTTCACAGTAATAGAAAAATGACCAAGACATACTCCTTGTTAATTTTCTCCTCCTTCCTTGCTGCATTGGCTAGAGCTTTCAGGAGCAGAACTGATGCTGTCTCTCCCATCACGTTTTTGAACCCGTTTAGAGGAAATGGCACCTAGCATCTCACCATCAAGTCTGATAACTCTACGTGCCTAATCTCGAAGAAAAGGCCTGTTTCTACTTTATTAAGAATTTCTGCCAGGGGGGTGAGGGGAATCCCCCCCCACAGGGTTTCTTTGTGTAGCCGGGAATTTTTTTTTAACCAAATACTTTTTATCAAGAAAACCACTAACTTTCCCTTTTATATTGTTAATGTGACTTATTTTAACTGAAGCTCTGAGTATTAGAGTAAACTTGGACTCCTAAAGCAAGCCCATCAGTTCATGACATGCTACCTTTATTATACATGGCAAGATTCAACCTGCGAGTATTTTGCTGAGTTTTTAAGATCATAATTATTAACACACATTAATGGATTTCACAATGACACATTTTTCAATATTTTGGGGACTGTATTCATATACTGGTTCATTTCTTGTTATTGTCAGGTTTTGGTAAAGTGTTGTGCAAGCTTCACAAGACAAGTTGTGAAGTATTACCTCTTTTATTTTTAAAAGATTTATTTTTATTTATGTATGTGTGTATGAGCCTGCATGAGTGCACCACATATGTGTAAGAGCCCAGCTGAGACTAGAGGAAAGTTAGGTCCCTTGGAACTGAAGTTACAGGCAGTTGTGAGCCACCGTGCTGGCTGCTGGGAATAGAATCTTAGTCATATGCAAGGGGAGCGGGTGCTCATAATTGCTGAACCATCTCACCAGCCCCTATATTTTTATATGTATCTGTAAGGTTATAAACAGATGTTAAAATCTTTGTATTTTAGATCACTACTAAAACAATCTGAACCTAGAATTTTCTGAGGTGTTTCAATACAAACTCATTTTCTTGAATACTAACATTTTCTGTCAGTTAATTTTTTCATCTACACTGTGACATTTATTACCATCAAGTTACTTCTATCTTATTGTCCTTAACAACAGTCACACTTTTCTCTGAACTATTTTCACAGATGGCAGGCATCAAGTCCCTTCAACCCTTAACATAATAGTAGGTAACACTACCCCTTTCAGAGTCACAGTACAAGTCACCAGATTTAGGATTTAATATTTAAAAGACAATAATCAGCTGTTTCAATCACATCTTGTAAAGCATTTGTTTTCCTCTAGCACAATTAAAAATCACATGTGTTTATCTTGGCCCTTTACTAGTATCCTTAATACTGTTATTTCCTTCATCTTTACTGATACTCTTTTTAGAACTTCATTAGTCTTTCTAGATGCATAAACTTAATCTTTTCATCAGGAAGGTCTATACTTACTTTCTGCTACTGTTTCCTTCTACTTTGATAAAATACTTAATTCCACTGTCTGAATCAGCTCTCTTTTGTGTGTGGAGGCCAGAGGAAAACTTGGGGTGGCATTCTCCACGTGTTGTCCACTTTCCTCTGGCCTGGAACTTGCCAAGTAGGCTAAATGAACTGACCAGTGATTCCACAAACCCATCTCTGGATCCCCAATGCTGAGGTTATAGGCCCACATCACCACATCTATCTAGCTTTTTACACATACTTTCTGTGTATCCAACTCAGATCTTCACAAAAGCTTACTGTGTTATCTCCACAAGCCAATCTGTGTGATGTCTTTGGTCCTTAACTTCCAGCTCTTTAGGTGTTCTGTTTGTTCTACCAGTTACTAAAGGTATAGTAATACACTATGGGGATAAGGTTTTCTCCATATGTCTTTTTAGGTCTAGTGACTTTCCATTTTTGTTTTGGACATATTTTTTGAGACATAAATATTCACTTCTGTTGAATTTATCATGAAAGCACTAATATCCTTCATTATTTCTAGTGACACTGAAGCTTACAGCTTTACCTAGCATAGCCAAGCCAGGTTTCATTTGGTTAATGTGGACATGACATAGCGCTTTCCCATTTTTATACTTATCCGTCTTTTTTTTTATTAAAGTTTTATGCTTGTGTATGGGTGTTTTGCCAGCATGCATGTCTGGTTCCTACAGAGGTCAAGAAGGTGTTGGATCCCCTGGGACTGGAGTTACAGATTGTTATTATCCTCCACTTCATGGGTGCTGGGAACTGAACCCAGGTCCTCTGGATGAGCAGTCAGTGCTTTTAAATGCCGAGCCATCTCTCCAGCCTCTCACCTGTGTTCCTAAATTTAAAATATGCCCTATAATTTATGTATAATAGGTAAATTTCCAAGTTTTCTCCACCTGCCCCTCCCTTACTTGTTGAGATAGGGCCTCACTAGGTATGTCTGGCTACCCTGAAACTTACTATGTCCTTTGGTGATTCTTCTGCTTCCCAGTGCTACAATTGTCTTAATTTCAATGTTTGTTTCTTTTACATTTACTATGGTTCCTGACAAAATCAGGTGAGATTTTTATCACTCTGTTTGTTTTCAGTTTGACCCATCTGTTCTTTATTTCCCTGTTTTTCTTCTTTTGCATTTCTTTGGGGGGGGGGGGAACCAACACATTCTAACCTGTTTTCTTTGATTTACTGTTTATTTTTGAGACAAGGTCTCCTATAACCCAGGTTGGCCTTATACCTACTATGTAGCTAAGAAGATCTTGAATTGACCTTTCTCCCGACTTCACCTTTCACCTGAAGATAGGATTATAGGTGTCTGCCATCATGCTTGGCTTAGTTTTCTAGTTACATATATTTTATCTTTCACTCAGCGGTCACTCTAAATAAATAATTTTTCTCAGTTCTACAGTTATCTCATTTCCACATCTTTCAATCCCACAAACCACACTTCAGTATTTGCAACATCTGAAATTCATTTGTACTGCTCCTTGGTTCTTGCTCATGTCTTTCTGCAGTTGTTTACTTTTACCTGCCACCATTTGCTTTCTACATGAAGACCCTGAAGTGATTTCTAGTGCCTACATATCAGCAATAAACGTTGCTAAGGACTGAACTCAGCCTCACACACCAAGCAAGTGCTCTTCCACTGAGCTGGAGCTCCTCAGTTCAGCAATACTTTTAAAAATAGGCCTGTGCCACCGTGCCAGGCTTCCCTTTTTTTTCCCCTCTAGTTTTAAGTTGTATAAGTGTTTTCCCGCATATTTCACATTGGTGAACTCCTCCTGCAGAAGAAGAAGAGGCTGGATTCCCTGGGTCAGGAGTCTCAGGTGGTTGCAAGCTGCCATGTGGGTGCTGGGAACTGAACAAGAGCAGCCTTGCTCTTAACTGCTGAGCCGTCTCAATTTTCTCTGCTCCAACTTATCTTTATTTTTGCCTTTACTGGTGAAGGATACTCTCAGTAGATTTGGAATTCTAGGTAAGCATTCTTTTCTTCTGCTGTCTTAAAAAAGCCGTTCTGTTTGGGCTTTAGTAGTTTAGGTGACATATCAATTATCCTTGTCGCTGTTACTTGAAAGGCATGACTTCTAAGCTCTGGGAGCATTCTTGACTTTTTTGGGGGGGCGGTATTTGGTTGGTCAGTATTTTTTTTTTTTTTAAGTCAGGGTCACATTATGTAGCCCAGGCTGGCCTCAAGCTCAGAGTTCACAAGTGAAGAAATTTTCAAGTGTCTCAACTGTCGGCTAAGTGAGGTAAGCCACTTTACCAATGGCAGGTCAATTGTGTTTGATTGGAATAATCTTTAAAAATATCTTGAGACAATAATTTTAAAGACTATTAGCTGGATTAAGGACACTGGGGATGATAGCAACAATTTTAAAAAAAATGAGAGAGAGATGATTTTGAGTGGTTGTTTTCTGGTTTTTGGAGACAGGGTTTCTCTGTGTAACAGCCCTTGGCTGTCCTAGAACTCACTTTGTAGACCAGGCTGGCCTTGAACTCAAAGAGATCCACCTGCCTCTGTCTTGAGAGTGTTAGATTAAAGGCGTGCACCACCACCCAGATTTACAATTCTTTTGTCTTTTAACATGTCATTGTGTTACATATTGATTATTTCCAAATACAGAGCTAGGTGGAAGCTGCTTAGCTGCACAGTAAATGGGTTTTGATGTGGAAATTGCTTTTGCACTTAAGGTCTAAAAGGAAGCTATAGGGAATTGGGAAATAATTTGTTGTAGGTTTATGAGGGTAAAGATCTCACTTATTTTAACTTTTAATAGCATGGGAAATGAAAACACTATTGTCAAAATGACTTACACTGTTTCCAAACTGTGTGTAGTGGGGAGCTCTTACAATTTGAAGTTGAACTTATTAAGTAGCATTAAGTGCTGGGTAGTGAGGTCACATGTACACCTGTAACTCCAGCACTCCGTGGTCTGAGGCAGGGGGATCTTGAATTTCAAGGGAGCATGGATTGCATATTAAGAGGCTGTCTAAAACTATTCTGCATCAGTAATAACAATTAGGAATAACTTTCATGGGTTGAAGAGCTCAGCAGTTATGACCATGCGCTGCTCTTCCAGAAGATCTGTTGGGTTCTATACCCAGCTTCTTGTAGCTGCAGTGCTAAGGGTTCCATACCTCTGGTCCCCATGGTACCTGCACTCATGTGCTCATTAGCTACACACAGACACATGTATAGACATAATTTTAAAAATTTAAGTAATTTTAATTCAGAAAACTTTTATCATTAAACAAAATTGAAGTTACAATCTATTACCAACATAATCACAAAACTGATAATGGTTGAGTTCCTGAAAGCAAATGACGTTGGTTATTGATACTCCTGGTTGATAACATGATAGATTAAGGTACTTTTTCTGCAGAATATCTGTATCATAGACTTTAAAAATACCAGAGACTGGAGAGATGGCTCAGAGTTTAAAAGCACTGGCTGCTCTTCCAGAGGTACTGAGTTCAAGTCCCAGTACCAACATGGTGGCTCATAACCATCTATAATAAGATCTGGTGCCCTCTTCTAGCTTGCAGGCAGAACACTGTATACATAATTAGTAAATTAAAAAAAAAAAAAAAGACATTTGGCCGGTGGTGGTCACGCACGTCTTTAATCCCAGCACTCGGGAGGCAGAGCCAGGTGGATCTCTGCGAGTTAGAGGCCAGCCTGGTCTACAGAGCAAGATCCAAGACAGGCACCAAAACTACACAGAGAAAACCCTGTCTCGGGGGGGGGGGGGGGGGGGGGGGGGGGGGGGGGGGACGGACGGACATTTTACAATTTCACAAGCTTTATAAAATTGTCCAGCTAGCTAAGGTTTCCCCCTGCCTGTTTTATGTGTATTTTACCACCATCAGTTGTAACTTTTAGCAGATTCTGCTGTAGGTCACACTGAACTGAAAACCTTCTTACCTGTACCTCCACACTGGCTATCCTACAGGCTAACTCTGTAGACACTTCAGTTTGAACACTAGCTCCCCAACAGCTTAGCACATTAGTAACAAGTGCCAACTATCCATGGGTAAGAAAAACCACTCAAGGCTAGGTGTGCTAGTGTACGCTTTGAATCCCAGCACCGGGAGACAGAGGCAGGCGGATCTCTGTGAGAAGTCATGGGACAACCAGGGCTGTTACACAGAGAAATTCATTCTGTGTCTGTCTGTCTGTCTGTCTGTCTGTCTGTCTGTCTGTCTCTCTCTCTCTCTCTCTCTCTCTCTCTCTATATATATATATATATATATATATATATATATATATATATACACAAATAAATGTGTTCTAAGTAATGAACATGCTCAATTAAAATCATATGCTTAGCGGAGCAGTGGTGATGCACACCTTTGATTATCCTGGCACTGAGAAGGCTGAGGCAGGTAGATCTCTGTAAGTTTGAGGTCAGCTTGGTCTACAGAGTAAGTTGCAGGTCAGGCTCAAAAGCTACACAGAGAAACCCTGTCTTGAAAAAAACAAAACAAGAAAAATCACATGCTTATAGACCATTGTTAGCATTTGGCAGCTTCTACCTGTGTGCAAGTGCATCTTTCAAGAGTAAATACATAAAATCTCATTACAGATCAGCATCAACAGATGAGAGAACTTACAATCAAATCTGATGATCAACATTGAAAACGCTTACTTTGAATCTTAAGTAAAATGCTGAATTCTCTCCAAAAGAATTCCATTCCAGTAATTCCAAAAACAAAACATCAAACTGTACTCACCATTGTATTATAATTTTATTTGTTAGAAAATTTTCCAATACAGGTCAGGTTTGTCCTTTTTTTTTTTTTTTTTTGGTTTTGTTTTGTTTTTTTGAGACAGGGTTTCTCTTCGTAGCTTTTGGAGCCTGTCCTGGATCTCACTCTGTAGACCAGGCTGGCCTTGAACTCACAGAGATCCGTCCGCCTCTGCCTCTCAAATGCTGGGACTAAAGGCGTGTGTCACCACCACCCGGCTTCAGGTTTGTCTTTTAAACTAAAAAGGCTTTGTGATGTGTCTTTGCGATCTTGTATGCACACTCAAGTATTCTTTCACTAACCATCACCTACAGTCTTCTCTAAAACAGAAAGGACAGCAGGAAACCAAGAAGCAGCAATTCTACCCCTCCCTTTCCATGTGGGCCTCACAACCTCCTAGTCATCCTCACTGACTACTGATAGTTTTCTTCACTTCCACTGATGCGTCCCTCCCCTCAGCACCCCAACGCTGACTAATGTCCACTCAGCTAGACTTCCTAATTCTGTATAGGTACTTCACATCGAGCACAAAAGTCTGTCTATAGCAACAGGAAGTAAAACTTGACAGTGTTCTTCACGAATCCTCAAGGGGATCTGTGAGAGACTGGACGTCAAAGAGCTGGTATAGTTCAGAGTGGAGAATGTTGATAAGCAGGCTGGGACGAAACAGCTCAGGAATAAAGAAGTGCCCAGTGCAAAGTACAGACCCCTGCATTACACTGACATCTGTACTGAGGGACAGAAGCAATATGCTCACAACAGCTGGCACTCTGACACACACTAGATCAGAGGCACCTAACTACTGAGAACCCTATGTGTTCACTGCCATGCGATTCCGTAAAATACTGTGATAAAAGCAGCAAGAATGACCAATTACACCCAGCTCCTGCAATTACATCTTTAATCACCTATGAGAAATGCAAAGTATCCAAACATGTCTGCTGCATACCACAACACAGTAACTGTCTCAAAGGAAAGCACATGCCTGACAAACTATTGCTACCAGACTTACATATTAACAGACACTCTCAAAAGCAAACAAAAACCTGCCATTTCAAAGAAATAGTACTTCACAGCCAATGATGAAATTCAACAGTTCAGTGTAAAAATTTAAACACTGGAAACTTTGTATCTATTCTACTAGTTCATCCAGTCTTAAAGTCGCTTATGATGAGACCTCCAAGGTTAACAAATAGCATTCTTTGATCTATTAACATTTAATCAACTACAGAATTCAGCCGAACCATTTTCCAACTGACCAGTGTCTATCCCCAAGTCACGCCTAGGACTTCCCTTTTCTACCTTCATGGATGCTTTTTTTCCTAGAGAAAATAAGCCCTGAAATGGTTATTTATAGTTACAACAGAAGTGGTTGTCAGAGGTTATAATTTGTACCCGATCAAAACTAAATCCCAGGAGACTCAAGAGTCCAAACATACTCCACTAAACCATTTCTTGCCTACTGACACTGAAATTAATTCTGAGACTTTAGTTTTAGAAATACTCAATGGGAGTTTAGTCATATAAAAATACCTTGATGATCCTATTTACTGGTATGAGTATGCCATTGTGGCCACTGAGAATGAACAGTCTGTTAAATGATAAACGTAGAGTATGGTGGGTATACACTTGTAATCCTAGCTACCTGGGAAGCTAAGTCAGAAGATTCAAAGTTCAAGGCTTACTTGGGATACAGGTAAGCTCAAGGCCAGAATGGCTACTTTCTTAGCAAGAATCTGTTAAAACAGAAATTAAAAAGGGCTGGAGAAGGATCTCACTAGTGGAGGGGGTGCCGAGTAACAAAAGAAAAATCTTGCTAGATGTAATTTACAGTTTTCTTCATGAATAGAAATTCAAATACATTTCTAAATCTCAATGAATTCTTATCTTGAATTTGGAAACTTCATAGAAAACTTCCACGGCTAGATTTAAGTAGCAAATTTAAAAATAAGCATGGATTGTTTTTCTCAAATTAGCTTCCTTTATTTGCTGGAACTATTTAACAAGGGGGTGGGAGTGATCTATGACTTAGTTTACAAAAAGAATGTCACTCTCTATGAATGCTAGACTCACCTCTTGTCCAGAAAGTGTACCTCCAATGAGCTCCTCTACTTTCTAGCCTGTTCTTATTTTTAATGGGTCCTGCCTCACACCCACACGCAGTATGATACATACAGTATGATGATGCTCCCTGTGGATGCAGAGGTGGCCTGAGCAACTAGCATTTCAACCTTGTCTTTTTAACTGCTGGGCCTGAATTTTAAGCAATTTAACCAGTAAAGGGGCTTTCTTTACCCAGTCTACAACTTTTTCCAAACACTAAACACAGAGTTACCATGTGCCGAGGCATTCCATTCCTAGCAACACACTCTAGGAAAACGAAAGCCTAAGGTCCATGCAAAAACCTGAACATAGAGGTTGAGAGCAGTATTGTCCACAATGGTCAAAAGGGCAAACAACCGAAATAGCCAGCTACCAGTGAGTATTTCTGAAAACTGGTACATAGACAAAATGGAATATTATTCGGCCATAAAAGGAATGAGGTACTAATACATTTTACAAAATGGATGAAACTTAAAAACATTAAAAGAGGCCCAGGAGCCTTTAATCCCAGCAGCATCTCTGCTTGTTTGAGGCCAGCTAAGGCTACATAGTGACAACTTGTCTCAAAATGTTTCAAAAGAAAAGAAACTAGTTACAAACCACCACATCACATACACTTTCATTTACATGAAGTGAGCACGAACAGCGAATCCATGGGGACAGAAGGCAGATTAATGGTTGCCTAGACTAGAGGGGGACAGATGAAGGAAAAAGGCAATGGGGCTTTTGTGGGAGATGTGTGTGGAAATGCTCTAAAACTGACGGTGGCGATGGCTGCAAAACACCGTGAACACACTAAAAACCACTAACACACCAGCAACAGGCAAGCGTGAATTGCATCTCATAAAGCTGTCATTTTAAAAGGGAAGGTTTGGGATGGAGAGATGGCTCAGCTGTTAAGAGCACTGGCTGCTCTTAGAGAAAACTCGGGTTCGATTCCCAGCACCCACAAGGTGGCTCACAACCACCTGAATTCCAGCTCTAGGAGATCTTCAGGCCTCCAAGAGCACCATTTGAGTCTCCTCCCAAAAGCATCATAGTTCCACTTATCCCTTTTGACTTCTTCCAAAATAAATAGCATTTATAATGTGACCTGAAGCCCCTAGGGGATTCCCACTTCCACCTCAAATACCTACAGAACAACTACTCTTAGCAAAAACCTTTTACTGGGCTTTCTAGCTTACCTTATACAAACTAGTCTTAATTCAAATAATCAATCATGATAAATCACAAGAATACTGTGAGTTACTCTACAAGGCCAGTACAGGCAACAAAACAGTAGAAGTTGTTTTTTTAAAGGAATATACTGTGACATAGAGTAAGCACTTTAAAATGGAACCAGATCCTGGTCATTTTTTCCCTTTAATACAGAAACAGTTTTACAAAAGCAAGGTTTTTTGTTTTGTTTTGTTTTGCTGGCCTAGAATTTGCTATGTAAAACCAGGCTGGCCTCAAACTCAGAAAGACCTGCCTGCTTTTATCAACTGAGTGCTGCGATTAAAGACATACACCAGCCACATCTTTTGCCCAGCCAAAAGCAAACTTTAATTGACAGATAACACTGCATATTCTTAGGTACAACACGATGTTTTTAAGTGTACATACACTGGAATGGTTGAACATAATGAATTCACAAATTTTATCTCACAAGGCTATCATATTTGTGCTTAGAGCAGAGAACATATGTTCTCTTCACGGTTTTTCAATACAATGACCACTAATCTTGCTATGATAGAAGTCTTTTGAAATGTATTCTAACTATAATTATGTATCTTTACTGGTCCAATTCAAATGTTTACCTTCATTCAGGACACACACACACACACACACACACACACAAGATATAACCAGGTATTCTGCTAGGCAACTTTGCAAAATAGCAACACTTGAATGAGGTAAATTAGCACATAACATCTCTAAAAACCAAAGTAAAGAAAAAAATTAAGACTAAAATTACTCACTAGAAAATCCAAGTCTTTGACAATTATTTGAACAGGTCCAGATTTGGGAAGGAAGAGAGGGACTGGTAATATTTCAGAGTAACAGGGAGATGTCAAGGTAAATAATCTTCAATTGAATAAAGGAACAAGACTGCAAAAAAAACCCCTAGTAAACTGTATGTTCAACATCGGAAGAGCAAGAAGGCTACAAAATACTGGAGTGCCTTGTTTATACTGAGCTCCTCGAGTGGAGATGTGTCTTATCTTTGGATTCCTGGTGCCTGGCACAGGCGAGTCAATAAACAGTTGCTATACTAGAAAAAAAGAACAATGTATCTTGACAAGAATTCGTCCCCAAAAAGGGGGCTGGGGGGTGACTGAAGCTAGAACCAAATATTAGGTTGCTTTCACCCTTTTTCTCTACAACCCTCTACTAGTTAAAGTATCTGTAATCATATAAAGGTACATTTGATTTAAAGGGTTCTAGAGCAGTTTAAAATACATGAATTGACTACTAGGTATTTATGAAAAAGTTTAAATATGAATAAACTGAGATACAATCAGATTTAAACTTTAAAGAATACGAAGACAGAGGTAGGCTTAAATTCCCCTTCTCCAAAGACTAACAAGATATAAAAATTTTTAAATAACTATATTTTCCTTATAAAGCCCTTATAAAGCACTGGAAGTGTAATTTTTTTTTTCTAAACACATGTCTCACAGACCCAGCAAGATGTTCCTATCAGTTAAAGACCACGAAGTCCCAAGTAGTGAACGCAGCAAGCACCAGGGGGCCTCCCAGGAATAACTTGATACTAAAGGAAAAGGTAAATAAGAGAGAGTTCCTGGTTAAAAAAAAAAAAACTTCTGCTTCTTTCTCAGCCTTAAGGCTGCTGGAAAGCTTTAATATCCGGAGCAAATATTCAGAGTTTTTTTTTTTTTTTTTTAACAAGGAATAGAAACGTTGTACCTCAGTTGAAAAAGTCACCACCCCTCCCCATACAATCCTCTCTGGTAAATTTCCAAACATAAGCACAAACTGCTTCGCTGTATGTAGTAAACAAAAGCCGCACACACGCATTCATTAGGTGTCTGACAAAGAAGACTCTTAAATCATTCAAAAAGGCAATTCTTTTTTACACACTCCCCAAACAATTAGTGACGACGCGAATTTTAGAGTAAAAGGATTTTTTTTTTTTTGACCAAGACCCGCCCTTAACTTTGAATAGTATCCCGCAACAGATCAATACATTTAACTACTGGTCTCTCTATCAAGCCTTCTCTTTCCTCCTCATGTTCCCACCAACACACAACTAATCAATAAAAAACATGAGAGCCCGGAACTTCAAGTGCTGTGAAGACTTGTAAATACCTTTTAAGCCCCAGAGGCTGTTACAACAGGCATTTACTAAGTTTGCGCAGAAATTAAACTCGGCTCAAACGTGTTATAATTTTAAGCCCCCCCCATTATCAATCCCTTCAGCCCCCATGTATTCGGGCGTTTCGTATTCCTAACGGACATCTCCAACCCGATCCAAGATTTTTACTATTTTTGTACGCCAGATGAAAAATGGCAAACTATTCATCCTATCCTCCCCTTAAGCTGTTCTGGAGCATCCAGTTTTTTTTAAAAAAAAAAAAAATGCAAACGATCCAAGAGCCTTCCTGGGAAGGGTTTTTTTTTTTTTTTTGGTAAAATTCACAACCGGAACGACGATCGGAGGCAGCCAAGGGCAACGCACAAAGAGAACAGAGAAGAAACACACAATTCCACGGACACACAATGCCCAGCGGCAGGCACCGTCGCCCCTTCTCTTGGAAGGGGTGGTGAGCGGAGGCCCGCCGGCCCAGCCGTCCAGCCGAGGCCCCGCCGCCTCCAGCGGAGACGGTACCCGCCGATGGTCCTCGGGCCGAGGCCCGGCCTCCCCGCCGGCCCGCCCGCCTGCCAGGCCGCGCTCCGGGGGGTGGGGGGGGGTGGGGGGCTTCCGGGACCACCGAGCCCGGCCGCCCGCCCTCCCTCTTCCCCGGGCTCGGCTCGAGCGGGAAGGGCCCCCGCGGCCCGCCCGGCGCCGCACTCACCCTCCAGCAGGCGGGTGATGAGGCTGTCCACGTTCAGCTCCCCGTCCGCCATCTTGTCGGCACCAGACTCTCCTCCCCGCAGCGGGAACAAGGGCTTCTCGGCGGCGGCGGCGGCGGCAGCGGCGGCGGCTCGGCGTTCTCACCTACGAGTCACGCGGCGTCTCGACCCCGGCTCCAACTCCCCCCCTGGGCGCGCGCGCGCGGGCCCTCCCCCCACCCCCTCCCCGCCGAGCCGCGAGAGCGCGCGCACACACGCACCACGCACCCGCACGCACCCGCGCACGCACGCACCCGCGCACGCACCCGCGCACGCGCGCCCGGCGAAACCCACTAGAAAATAAATAAATAAACAAGCTGGAGCGGAGAAAGGGGAAGGGGGGGGGGTGGGGGCGCCCCACGAACCGGGCCGCGTCAGACCCCAGCCGCCACCCGCCTCCTCCTCCCTCCTCCTCCTCCTCCTCCTCCTCCTCCTCCTCCTCGGCACCGCCCAGCTCCGCAAAGCTCGCCAGCGCCGCGGAGAGCCCCGCCCTCAGCGTCCCGCCCTCCCCCTCCGCCCTGGCCCGCCGCCGAGCCGCGCAGAGCCGTGCGCACGCGCGCCACGTTCACCCCCGCCCCCTCCCTCTCCCGCCCCGCCCTCGCCTCCGCCGCAGCTAATGCGCAGGTGCGGCTCCCTCCCGCTCCGGGGGCGGGGGGTGGCCACTGCGCCGAATTGTGGCGGACTGCGCAGGCGCAGGGCGGAGCCAACCTGGCTGCGCCGAGCGAACGCGGAGCCCGCGTAGGCACGAATGACCTTTCTTCTCTTCTCTTCTCTTGCTACCTAGGGGCCGGGAGTTTCCGCAGAGTTAGCGATTGCGTCCCTCCCGCCTTGCTTTTTGCTTTTCTTGGTTCCGTTCACTGCTTTTTGCAAACAGTTCCTCATGGTTCCGCTGAGCTGGAAACAAACGTGTGCCGCAGTTACTCGTGTTGGAAGCAGGAGACTTCTCTGCTGAAAAATATTGACATTGCAAATGAGGGGTTATTATCGTTTTACCAGTGGGGCTGATTCTCCAAGTGGCCCTGGGTGAAACAAGCATCAAAGTGGGCCCCAGTCATCAGTAATAAGATTTTACACGCTCCCGGTTTCTGCCTCTGTAACCTTTTTATCATATCTTACATCTCCATACACTCTAGATCCCACTTTTCTGTAGTGCTTTTCTATTCGTTGCTCTATTATATTGCTTAATCTTCTTATGAAGATTAATAATCTTGTGATAATTTAAACATTTTTCTCCTGCACTCGATTCCTAGAGGATAACATCAACGTTTGTTGGGCATGAGACACCTGTAATCCCTGCACTTGGGAGATATAGGCAGATTCTGGAGCTCAAGGTCATCGTCAACTACATAACAGGACTGGCAGCTTGTACTACAGGAGTTCCTGTCTCAAGACACCAAACACACCACGTTGATCTTTGTGGCTGCACCACCCACCAAGTATCTGGTTCATACAAGACAGGGAGAAATAGAAACTCGGGGACTTGGAAAGGTTCGTTGCTCACCTTTCCTTCCAGCACCTAAATTGCCACCAAAGGACCGTAGGAAGAATAGCCACGGAAAAGATATAGGCAAAGATCCGAGGAGGTCAGGTCAAAGATTTTACCTATTCCCAAACCGGTGCTTTTCCAGAAATCAAACTTCATGAGGCTGAGAGCGCACGGCTGGGTATGCTTTTCTCGCTCACATACCACTAATAGCTAACACTTACTGAGATCATGTATCCTGGCACTAATTTAGATGTCACGCAACATCATCTCATTTAATCCTTACAGCAAACCCTAGGTGGCAGGTACCATTATTACCTCTACTTGTGGGTAAGACTATTTGGGACACTAAATGAGTTAGTTACCTCACTCCAAACAAACGTGAGATTCAAACCCAGGAATCTAGTGCTAGAATGTGTACCAAATTCCAATGTTCTTTCTCAAACGTGCATATGCTTTGACACAAACTTGGAGAGCAGAAACTAAGGTGTGTGTGTGTGTGTGTGTGTGTGTGTGTGTGTGTGTGTTGTTTTGGCAAAAACAATATGTAATCAAGTACTTTACATGTCCAGATGAATGCTAGAATTTTCTAAAACACCCCCTTAGTTATTTCTTTATTTTAGAACTTAGCCTGTATGTTGATGGCTAATGTAGATTACACAGAGTAATCTGTGAAAACTAGCATTTTGCTTTGGGGATTTTTAGAGGAAAAGAGATGGCTTATTTTCACTGTATTTTGTTCAAGTCCACTTTATTTATACCCAACTTTATTCCAGAAGGAAAGATTTACATTAACTTAAATAAATGCTAACAGTTGGGGTAAATTTAAACAAATACAGGGGCTGGAGAGATGGTTCAGAGGTTACAAGCACTGGCTGCTTTTGCAGAGCATGTGGGGTTCTTAGCACCCACATGATGACTCACAACCACCTATAAACTTCAGCTGTGAATGAAAACAAGAAATAAAAAAAGGAAAGAACATGACTGCTCCTAGGTATGGTGGAGGAGAAGGTTTATTGTAGATAAAAGGGAGAGCATAGTCAGAGGCAGAGCTATTTGGGAGAGTCCAGAGTGGACATGACACTGAATATAGTGAGTAGTGTGTGTGTGTGTGTGTGTGTGTGTGTGTGTGTGTGTGTGTGTACAGATGACACACACCAAGTGCAGCATCCAAGAGGGCAAAAGGTTGAAAAAAAAAAAAGGGCAGGTAACCAACTAAAATGGTTGCATATGGGGAAGGGCAGCCCAGTCATTGGGCTGGAGAAGTTTAGGGTACAAGGTGGGGTATACCAGTCACCCTGTACAGGTAGGGACTGAGGGATGCTGAGAGAACCTGGTGGACAGCAGCCTCTTTGATATGTTAAATAGGCACCTCAGCCTTCTGTCCCCCGTTTGAGACCTAACAAGTCCCAGGGCATCTGATGCCCTCTTTGGTCTCTGTGGACACTGTACATAGATAGTTTACAAACATACATGAAGACAAGACATTCATATACATAAAAATATTTTTTCCCCTGAGATAGGGTTTCTCTGAGTAGTCCTAGCTGTCCTGAAACTCACTCTGCAGACCTTGCTGGCCTCAAACCCAGAGATCCACCTGCCTCTATCTCCCAAGTGCTTTGATTAAAGGCATGCTCTGTCTGGCTAAAAATATCTTTTTAGAAGTACAGAAGAAAATAAAACAAGAAATCAAGAGTGGGGAAGATTAGATTAAATGAGCAATTTTATTTGCAAAGTGCATGGCGTTAGATCCTATTGATTTGCTAAAGACGGGCCACAAAACTGACTCTGCTTTTTAGAAACCAGAGAAGAGGTCAATTACAGATGGAGGTAGATATTATGTCAGTTCTCTGTAGCAAGTCTTTCTCTGTACCAAATAACGACATGGAGACTTCTTATTAATTATGAACGTTAGGCTTGTTTCTAATTAGCTCTTATAACTTAAATTAACCTGTTTATACTAATCTACATTTTGCCTCATGGCTTTTTACTTTTCTTCCATTTTGTACCTCCTGTTTCTTCTCTGTGTCCTCTGGCATCTCTCCTGTGCCTAGATTCACCTCCTCTCCTTCTCTCTCTGCCCAGAAGTCCTGCCTAACCCCTTCCTGCCTAGCTATTGGCCATTTACCTTTTTATTAAACCATTCAGAAGGTGCCCTAACAAAGACACATCTCCACAGTGTACAAAAAAATTATTCTGGCCAGGCGGTGGTGGTTCAGTTCTTTAATCCCAGCATTCAGGAGGCAGAGGCAGGCAGATCTCTGAGTTTGAGGACAGCCTGGTCAGAGTGAGTTCCTGGACAGCCTGGTCTACAAAGTGAGTTCCAGGACAGCCAGGGATACACAGAGAAACCCTGTCTTGAAAAACAAAAAAATAAACAAACAAAAAACAAACAAACAAACAAAAAGATTATTCCACAACACTTCCCTAAATCTCTTCCATGAACTTAAGAATTCAGAACACTTGGGAATGCTTAACTAGGTGTCTTACAATTTTCATGGGACCCATGAATCCCATAGAAAAAAACTTAAAGCTTTATCCACAACTAGGGTTCTGTTATATGCAGACATGCTCAAAAGCCATTGGTTTCCCAAGAAGGTATGGTGGTCTGAATGAGAATGACTCCCATAGGCTCACATGTTTGAATACTTGGTCCTCAGTTGGTGGAACTGTTTGGGAAGGATTAGGAGGTATGGCCTTGTTGGAGGACGCATGTCACTGGAGTGGGCTTTGAGGTTCCAGAAGGCTCTTGCCATTTGCTATTCCCAGCCTCTCTGTCTGCTCTGTCTTCTGGTTGTCTTAAGATGTGAGCTCTCAGCTACTGCTCAGTGCCATGCCTGTCTGCCACCGTGTTCTCCACCACGATGATCATGGACTCTAACCCTCTGAAACTGTAAGCCCCAAATTAAAGATTTTCTTTTATAAGTTGTCTTGGTCATGGTGTCTTATCACAGCAATAGAAAAGTAACTAAAGCCGGGTGTGGGTGTGGTGACTCACACACCTTTAATACCAGCACTGGGAAGGCAGAGCCAGGGAGATCTACACAGTGAGTTCCAAGACAGTCAGAGCTCAATAATGAGACCTTGTCTCAAAAAACAAACAAATAACAAAAACTGAAAGAAAGAAAAGGAAACTAGGCATAATCCGTGTCCTCAGTCATTTTAGACACTACCCATTTTTTAATATTTATACATACATATGTACTTTATTATATACACACTGTCCTCCCTTAGTCCAAAATAATTAAAGCACAAATGTCTCCTCCTTGATCTTGGGCAAAGACTTCTCCTTTATCCTGGCCCCCAACAGGGACACACACACACACACACACACACACACACACACATACACACACACACACACACACACACACACACACACACACACACACAAACACACACACACAGAGCATTTTTCTTTTCTGTCTTGATCCTTCAAGATAAACTGAATAGAAAACAAATCCCTAATGACTGAAGGGTTAATTAGCCATAGAAAAACTGTTAATAGAGGGCAATTAAGGTTAGAAGAACAGCCACCATCAATGGTGACTGTTTATTGGTTGAAGAGTTGAGTCTGTGGCCATTCCTTTTATCTTGTAGAGAGATCACAGGGCCAGTATGTATTTAGGTCAGCCTTAGTTTGTTACAACAAGCTCTGTGCTCTACATCTGTAAAAATGTTTCTCTTTCAAACAGGACACCAAGAGCTCACTAATAGCTACTTGTTGCTGAGGAAAAATATACTAAGTGAAAGTTTGTTTCAAAGGAAACACTTGAAATGTTTTCTCACTAATACAAGTTGGTCTCTTAGGACCAAAACTGTTCCGCTCGCCTTTTCAGTTACCTGAACGGTTTCCGAATTTCTCTTTCTACTGACTCTGGTAAATAAATCTCTGACCTCTGTCTTCTTTCCTTCCTTCCTTTCCACTCCCTCCCTGCCCCTCTCTTTCTCCTTTTGGCGTTGGGGGTGGAACACAGAACCTCACACACTCTAAGCAAGTGCTCTGCCATGGAGCAGACATATCCCTAGCCCAAGATGAGTTTTCTAAAATGTCATGAAATCAATAGATCTTCTGTAAGAACACATAAAAATGAACAGCTTATATCTCCTAAAACTAAAACCAATGTAGCTGTGACTGTGATAAATATTCACTGCAGTTAGACGTATCACCAATGGATCCTTTTAGGTAGGAGATACCGATTAAATATAGTCTTTATGAATTATTATTTACACCTTAATTTTAGGTAGGTCCAGTTCACTGCATCTGTTCTTTTAAAAAAAGTTGTATGATTATTGTGTGTGAGAATCTTCGCGTGCATGGACACATGTAAAGAACAACTTTGTGGAGTTGATTCTGTCTTTGTACCTTTACATGGGTTCCAGGGATTGGAACAGCTAGAGCCTTTACAAAGTAAGCCATTTTACCCCCAACACATACATTCTTAATTGAAATACCCTGTGGTCCTTGTTATTCCCAGAATTTTTTTCGGGGAGGGGAGGGGCATTTAAGACAGAGTTTCTCTGTGTAGCCCTGGCTGTCCTGGAACTTCTTTGTAAACCAGGCTGGCCTCGAACTCACAGCGATCTGCCTGTCTCTGCCTCCCAAGTGCTGGGATTAAAGGTGTGTGCCCACTCCCCCCACCTTCCAGCGATATTTACAGAAATCTTACAATGAACAGACTTCTAAAGTGAAATGCAAATCTGAGTATCAAGAAACTGTGTTTGATTTTGCACTAAAGGAGGTACTTTGGGAAAGTCATTGACCATGTGGGAAACTGACCACAGAACAAGTTGGGTTGCAGGAAAAGAATCAGATCAAAGGTGGAAGACCAGAGTAGCTGGACAATGTTAGCCAAATCCACCTTCTGACTTTGGGTGTTATTAACTACAAAAGATTTCCATTACTAAAATACTCTTTATGGTATCCTCTACCCCTGGCAAGTCTTTGTTTCTAAGACACACAGATGATGCACACATATATAATATAACAGTGTACAAAATGTCCCCAACTTAGGAACTGGCTCAACTCCAAAAAGACAATTGCTCTGGAATACAGACTCTTTTTTCCCACAGAGACCGTGGTACAAAGGCTGCATTTCCAGATTGGTCTGCACAACCTATCTGAGCCTTAATGGAACTATAGAGAAGTATAGCAGTGTGGACTTCAACTGCCGGTCTTTGAAACATCAATGGAAAACATTCCCCAAGAATTCTAATTTGGCACAGCAGAAAACACCTCTCAGGGGTGCTGTACACTGTGAATATTTGTTGCTTTCATTGGTTTAATAAAAGGATAAATGGCCAAGAATAGTTAAGTTATGTGGGACTTGTAGACAAAAAGAGAGCATGGGAATGAAGAAGGGCAGAGTCGCCAGCCAGACGTAGAGCAGGCAGGAGATGAACATGCCATGCTGAAAAAAGGTACAGCCACGTGCTAGAGCATAGATTTAAAAAAATGGGTTAATGAGTTAGTAACAAGCCTAAGCTATTGGCTGAGCATTAATAAGAAGTCTCTGGGTGGTTATTTGGGGAGCTGATGGTCCCGACAAAAAACTCCACCTACACAGGGGTTTCTACTGCCCTGAGTAATAAGCATGAAGGAAATTCTCTTCTAACTATCAGATGATCCTGGCCCAAAGCTTGGCCTCATAGACTGGAAAGGCAGGGATGCTCTGATAACTCTGAGACTATATGCAGGGTGGGCTCAGTGTAGCCATGATGTCTGGGGGTTTGGTTGCTAAGAAGAAGTTGGCCTCTTAACCAAAGGATAGGGATGGAAGGACACAAGGAAAACAGGAAGTGGACAGACTGTGCTAGGAACTTAAAAAAAAAAAAAAGACACAATTACTTTTAACTAGAAGTTGAGATCTATAAAAGTTAATCTCGTTGACGTAATCCTGAAGCTGGAGCCTGCATCTGGACCTTGCTGTTTCTACTCCTCTCTGTCACTCCCAGATTTTTACTTGAGAGATACCATGCTATGCAAGACATTCCTCTTTTCTGCCTCTCTCCTTCCTACTCTGACATCTTAGAACCTGGCATCCCCTGCTGACCCACATTCTTAATTTTATTTTCGAGGGCAACCATAACAGCCATGACCACACTTTCCTGTTGTGTCCCCAAGTGTTTAACAGTGGCAGCAGCCCAGAGGATGACATCTTGCTTGCTCACAAGAGGTTGCTCTCCCACTGCAAGCTTACACAGACCACCTAGAGAATGCAATGCGCAACCTCAAACTCTAGTACCTAGGTCAGTCCGCATAGCAATGCTCTGTGTCCCTGTGCCTATACCATAGATAATAGCTTTTTTTGTCAGAAACCCCTATGACTGGAGATGCCACATGCTGCTGTTTTGTTATTTAAACAAGGCCTCCTGTAGTTCAAGCTGTCCTTAGGTGGTGAACATCTAGCCTCTAGCCTCTACCTTTGGAGTACTAGGATTGCAGGCATGCACCACCACGCCCAGTTTTATGGAGCGCTGGGAACTGTGAGGGGTGAGTACTCAACGCACGGAGACACACCCCAGGGACACAGGCTGAGAATGTAAGCTGAGAATGCTTACAGTAGCTATGGGAAGGAAGGCTAAGAGGCTTTAACTAGCCTCTAACTGCCTAGGGCTAGTTAGGTAGCAGTAGGGAGAAGAAGACAAGTGTAGGGCCTAGGGCATCTGTGTTGGTAGGCTGAGGCTCACATCGGGAAGGAAGCAGGCAATTTGGGTGGTAGAGGAAGTCTTCTAGGAAGTGAACCATGGACAGTGATTTTTAGCTCCTACTACAGGAAGGATAGGGAGCCTCCCGCCCTTTCATGTAGCTCCCTGGTCAGATCAACATTACATTCCTGTAAAAAAAAAAAAACCTTATCTTGTGATGGGACGTACCTTTAATCACAGGCAGAGGCAGGAGGATCTCTGTGAGTTCCAAGACAACCTGGTCTACAGAATGAGTTCCAGGACAGCCAGGGCTGTTACACAGAGAAAGCTGTCTTGGGGGGGGGAAAAAAGGAAGGAAGAAAGAAAGAAAGAGAGAGAGAAACCTTTATCTTATTCAAGTACAGCATGACTGTTTCTGGAGGTGTGGGCTGGTTCCTAAGCTTTTTTAGAGTTCTAATGAATTTTAAAGAGGTCAGTAGGCCAGAGGGGTCATGGAAAGCCTTCAGAGCACCAATGCTGGAAAAGGATTTGACTGGGGTTTTGAAGCATTGGGTAGTTTACATCAGTGGCTTGCAGTTCAAGAGGCTGGTGTGTTGTTGTAGAATCACTTTGGGGAGCCAGCTATTGGTGGTCTACATCTATAACCCCAGCATTTGGGAGGCAGAATCAGGTGGATCTTGGGTTCAAGGCCAGCAGGCCTATGATGTGGGTTCAAAGCCAGACTGCAAAGTGAGACCCTGTCTCAACACAGAGTTACTCAGGGACCGTTTTCCTAAATAATTAATGTTATATTTTGAAACATTGTCCCTGGAAATCCCCTCACAGCACTATCCACTCCCTCCCCCACTTTTCACTGATGGAGGTCTCAAAAACCAAACAAAAGGAAACACAGCAGAACTTGTTAAAGAGATTCATTCTGGTAAGGAGATGGAGACAGGAGGATTCTTCACGGCCCCAGGTGAAGTTTATAGAGGAATGGGGAGGTTGGAACCTCCAGAGCAGACTGTGTTGTATACCATGGGATAATTAAGAAAGCAGGCCTGGAGGACCTGGAATGTGAGGCAGGAGAGTGGAAACTCAATGCTATTTGACACAAGAAATGATCTGTGCTTTGTTCATTCAATATGTAGTTATTGGGCATCTCCGCTGTGCTTCGGGTAAAGCAGAGCCCCCGTCCTTCCCTTCATCAGGCTTCTGTGCTGGCAGGAGAGGGAGAATATCAATTCATCCTCTTCAGCACTCGCACTGTTCCAACCTGCTTTTCCTCCCCCATCCTCCAACTCCCACTTCACCAGACGAGCACGATTGCACCATTCACCAGTTTACATCCTTCAGCCGTTGCACTTTGTCCTCAGGATAACATCTAAACACCTAGCTGGGTGTACGATGTCTTGCCCAATCCAAGGTGTGTCTTTTGCTTTTTCTGCATCTTCGTCCTCCCTGATCCGGCCCCACCCTCTGTTCTCTACCCCTGCCAAACCCACAGTTTTATGCTTCATGCTCCCGTGGTACTTTGGACCTACTGCCATTTCTTTCCCCATAATTCCTAATAAAAAGTGAACAAGACAGTAGGTGTGGGAGTCCAGGACACGAGCTTTGGAGTCATGTGTCCTCCAACCAAATCCCAGAGCTGTCCCTTAACAACTGGGCCAGACGATGAGCAGTGGAACAACCTATGGTGCTTCCCTGTGCTGGAATGCTCTGTTCATTATTAAGGTTATTTCCTTATCAGGTTTCACGGAATATTAGTCATCATGCCACCTCTCAGGGTTATGCTTTAAGAGTGAATCCCTTCCAACCTGGACATATTAAGTCCTAAAGGAATGTCTATAAATTTCATGTTATCTCCCTGAATCCAAATTTAAGGAAGAATGAGATCTCTCTGTGTCTGTGTGTCTGTGTGTCTGTGTGTCTGTCTGTCTGTCTGTCTGTCTCTCTCTCTCTCTCTCTCTCTCTCTCTCTCGTGTGTGTGTGTGTGTGTGTGTGTGTGTGTGTGTGTGTATCTTTCTCTCTTTCTTTCCCTCATCCTCTTTTCTTTTTTAAAAATCCCTTTCCTTAGACAAGCATGGTGGACACGCCTGCAATCTTAGCACTGGGGAGGCTGAGGTAGGAGAAGCATGAGTTTGGGGCTAGCCTAGGCTACATAGTGAGCCTCTGTCTTAAACAAACAAAATTCATTTTCTTCTGATAGTATGCACTTGAATGTTTATTGAATGGAGGCATAGATGAATTTTCTTTTCTTTTCTTTCTTTCCTTCCTTCCTTCCTTCCTTCCTTCCTTCCTTCCTTCCTTCCTTCCTTCCTTCCTTCCTTTCTTTCTTTCTTTCTTTCTTTCTTTCTTTCTTTCTTTTTCCGAGACAGGGTTTCTCTGTGTAGCTTTGGAGCCTGTCCTGGAACTCACTCTGTAGACCAGGCTGGCCTCGAACTCACAGAGATCTGCCTGCCTCTGCCTCCCAAGTGCTGGGATTAAAGGCGTGCGCCACCACCACCACCACCACCCAGCATAAATTTTCTTTGAAGACTTCTTTTTCTTGTTTAGCTGTTACTTTATTCTTTTGTTTCAATATATGGACAAACAAGAAATATGTCCAAATTCTGTAAACTGTTTCTTTTCATCTACATTATTTCTCCCCCCCCCCCTTTTTTTTTTTAGACAGGGTTTCTCTGTGTAGTTCTGGCTGTCGTAGAACTAGCTCTGTAGACCAGGCTGTCCTCAAACTCACAGAGATCTGCCTGCCTCTGCTTCTCTAGTGCTGGCATTGAAGAGGTGTGCCACCACCACCCGGCTCTACATTATTTCATTAGAATAACCGTTATTGTGTGTCTTTGCATTGCTGAGGTGGGGTCTTATTAGGCCAGACTGACCTGGAATTCTTGATTCTCTTGCCTCTCAAATGTTGGGATTATCGGCATGAGCTAGCATACCTGGCTAGGAATCATTATTTAACAACAGAAGTAATTTCATAGCTCCTTTGAACATATTCATAGATTGCTCCCCAGGAAACTTTACCCAATGACACCTTCCATGCTCAGCTCTAGGAAGCTACTTGTAAAAATGGTGGGGTTTTTTTGTGTAGCTGAATACTTCACAACCATGAAAGTATTACTGGCATTTTAACCATTTCTATTTCTTTTTGCTAGTATATAGTGACAGGCTGATTGCGTGTTAATTTCCTATTTTAACGAGCTTTACTGTACTTTTAATTTATGAACTTCTTGTTCACTTCTCCTGATTACTTAAGGAAGATAACTGGGTATTGACTACTCATGTTTAAATCTATATATTTGTGTCAGTTTCCATATTTTGGACGGTGTGTTATTTTTCTTAATACTGCCACAGAATGTCTAATAAAAACAATTAAAGAAGGAAGGTTGCTTTTCGCTCACAGTTCAGGGTGCAGCCCACCATGATAGAGAAGCCACAATGGCGGGCCACTGTTCACATCACATCTGCAATCAGGATACAGAGGGAGATGAATGCTGGTGCTCAATTTATTTTCTCCTTTTTGTTCAGCCCAAGGCCTGGTCCATGGGATAGTACCATCCTCATTTAGGGTAGGTCTTCCTATCTTAATTAACTTGATCTAGATAACCCTCCCCCAGGAATGCCCAGAGGCCTGTCTCCTAGGTGACCGTAGGATCTGTCAAGTTGACAGTCAGTGTTAACCATCACAGATGGGCAGCTCCTATTGCTTATGCTTAGCATATATAATTTCCTTCATTCTGTTTTCCTTGTATATGTACTGGTTGTTTTCATTCATCTGTTTTGACCCCATGAACTCAGTGAAATAGGGAAATGTTCAAAGTTGGAGGGATTTTAATGTCAGGACCCTCATTTACCTGTTTACCTTTAGAGGTGCTGGGGATCGAACCCAGAGTCCTAGGCATACTTCTTACCATTGAGCTACATCCCCAGCCCTTTTTTTTTTTTTTTTTTTTTTTTTTTTGCTTGTTTGTTTTGTTTTGTTTGTTTCGATACGGGGATTCATTATGCAGATCCGGTTGGCCTTGAACTCACAATATGGTCTAGGCTAGCCTGCTACCGGCAGCCTAGGTTAGCTTGTCTCCTGTCTCTGCTCCTCCTCTGTGATGGGATCACAGGTGTGCACCACCAGAGTTGGCTCCTTTCTCTACGTATAGATGAGAAAATCAGGAGTCTGAGAAAGCGCCACAAAATCATCATTTTTAATAGGAGTTAAAAACAAAATTTCTCTCATATCTGTGTGGTCAGAAGGTTTCTCTGGTCCCGCCAAGCCCTCACAGTTCTGTGGCTCAGTTACAAAATAATCACTCAGAAGCTTATATTAATTATAACTGCTTGGCCATTAGCTCAGGCTTATTACTGACTAGCTCTTATACTTAAATTAACCCATAATTCTTATCTATGTTTAGTCATGTGGCTTGGTACCTTTTCTCAGTTCTGCCTTGTCATCTTGCTTCTTCTGTGTCGGGCTGATGGCTCCTGACTCTGCCCTTCCCCTTCCTGTCTCTCTGTTGTATTTCCTGCTTGGCAATAACCTGACTCGCCATAGGCCAGAGCAGCTTCTTTTTTAACCAGTCATAGCAACATATATTCACAGAGTACAGAAAGACATCCCACAGCATACCTGGATTGAGTGGAATGCTTTTTTAGCCTTTTGTTTTTAGAAATCTTGAATTTCCTGTATAGAATAGAATTTGTCAGAGTCACAAAAGCGTATAACATGTTTGGTCAGAAAATGAGAAAAAAAAAACCCCACATGCTTAATATAACAACATATTTTGCATACCAAGAATTCTCTCTCTCTCTCTCTCTCTGGTGACTGGGTGGGTGGGAGGTCTTATCTTTACTCCTCAGAAGTCTCTTCTGGTGGGGATTGGTGAGATGGCTCAGTTGCAAAGTGTGACCTGCACCAGCATAAGGTCTTGAGTTGGGGTCTCCATCACCCACATGAAAACGTAGGCACAGTGGCGTGTATCCAGTGTTGGGCTAAGGGACCGGAGGTGGATGGAGCCCTTGGAGCTCATTGGCCGGCTAGCCTAACCAAATGGGTGAGCTTCAGATTCAGTGACAGAGCCTGTCCCAAAACCACAATGGAGAGCCACTGAAGAAGATGGCTGAGTCCAACCTTTGGCCTTCACACCCATGTGCACACATGAACTTGTATACTACATGTACACATGCAAGCACTTATGTGAACACACACATATATCACACACAAGTATACATGTATACAATTTTTTAAAGTCTCTTTTAGGGTTGGGCTTGTAGCTCAGTCATAGAGTACTTGCCTAGCATATACAAGGCCCTGGATTCTAGCTCCAGCACTATACACATGTGCTCGCATCCATGTGCACAGACACATCCTTCTACACAGCAGTGCTTTTGCTCCAAGATAATTTATAATGTGGACTATCTCCAAATTTGTCATAAGAACAAAATATTAGAAATAAATGCCCAATGCTTAGGGATGAAGTTAATTTATGGTATTCCCAAATAGTAGATACCATGAGTTCATTAAATGTCATGTTCTAGGAGAATGTTTAATGACATAGTTACACATACATTAACACTATAAAGTGAGAAAAGTAGTCTATGGTTAAAGACCCAAAGAAATGGAGTTATACATCACATTCAGTACAACTGGAAAACACAGGATCAAGAAGTCCATCTAGATTGGGTGTGGTGGTGTGCTCCTTTAATTCCAGTGCTTGGGAGGCAGAGGCAGGTGGATCTCTGTGAGTTCGAAGCCAGCCTGGTCTATATAAGGAGTTCTAGCATAGCACTTGGGAGGTGGAGACAGGAAAATCATGAAGATCATTCTCTCCTGCATAGTAAGTTAGGAGCCTTACTATGGACTATGCGAGATGCTCTTTTAAAAACAAAACAAAGGGAAATAAACAAAAGAAAAATCTACCTTCTCAAAATTTATCTACAGATTCAATATACTTCTTTTAAATATATTTTAGAGTTTAATTGCTTTTTAAAGGGTTTATCATATTTTAATTATGTGTATGTGTGTGCATCTCCATGTGGCTGTGTATATGTATGAGGGGCAGGTTCCTTTGCAGTCCAGAAGAGATTGTCAGATTTCCTAGAGCTGGATTGACTGGTGGATGTGAGCTGCCTAATATGGGCGCTGGGAACCGAACTTGGGTCCTTGACAAGAGTAGTATGAGCTCTTAACCACTGAGCCACCTCTCCAGCCTTGATTCAATGTCCATCTAATGAAACTTCTACTACCTTTTTGTTGTTGTTTGAAAGGTGGTCAAAACTGACAAGTTGACACTGAAATATATGAGAAAATGTAAAAGATCTAAAATACACAAGACAATCTTGAAGAGAAAGATCAAAGCAGACAGATTATACTCTCAGGTTAAAAGAGTTAATACAAGATGACGAGAGTGTGATATTGGCACGGGAATAGACAAATTGGTAGGAGAGAGTTTAGAGTCTAGATACAGTATCACACATACATACACAATGGAGGAAAAGCTGGATGGTCATGTGTGGTACAGAATAGCAAACCTAGGGTCTCATACATGTTAAGCAATACTCACTACTGAGCTATATCCCTAGTCCTGGAGAGTCTTTTAAATCAACAATTCTGTCTTGGAGATTTTGGACATATGTATCTTTTACTTATTTTTATTTCATGTTCATTGATGTTTTGCCTGTGTGTATGTCTGTATGAGGTTGTCAGATCTCTTGGAACTGGAGTTACATTCAGCTGTGAGCTGCCGTGTGGGTGCTGGGAATTGAACCTGGATCCCCTGGAAGAGAAGCCAGTGCTCTTAACTGCTGAGCCATCTCTCCAGCCCCTTGTATTTCTTTCTGTTTTCCTTCCTTCCTTCCTTCCTTCCTTCCTTCCTTCCTTCCTCCCTCCCTCCCTCCCTACCTACCTACCTACCTACCTTCCTTCCTTCCTTCTGTTTTTTGAGAGACGTTCTCGCTCTGTAGCCCAGGCTGTCCTCAAATCTACAAAGATTCTCCAGGCTAGCCTCCCAAGTGCTAGGATTACAACAAGCATGAGCCACCACTCCTGGCTTCAATCAATACTGTTCTCACATTATCTAATCTTCTTATAAAAGGAGCTTTGATCTCTACTTCACAGCCTATGAAAATTCACTTGAAGTGGATAAGAGTCCTAAATGACAAAAGTACAGCTTGTGGTTAATAAGTCAGAGAATATATTAATAACTTTGGGGACATCAAAGATTTTAAACATTGAAAAATATAGTAACTGTGAGAGGAAAGACTGATAAGTAGGATTTCATAAAAAAGTAAGAACTTTTTATTCTATTTATTTATTTATTTATTTGTTTTTGAGAAGGTTTCTCTCTATATAGCCCTGGCTGCCCTGGAACTCACTCTGTAGCCCAGGCTGGCCTCAAACACACAGAGATGCGCCTACTTCAGCCTCCCAAGTGCAAGGATTAAAGGCATGAGCCACCATACCTGGCTTCTCTTTTTTCTTTTTTTTTAAATTAAAATATAATTACATCGTTTTCCCCTCCCTTTTCCTCCCTTCAACCCCTCTCACGTTCCCTGCCTTGCTCTGTCTTAAATTCATGGCCTCTTTTTCTTTAATTATATATATAGTATAAATTATATTAATATACAAATATACAACCTGATGAATCTGTATAATGTTACCTGTATATATATGATTTCAGGTCTGGCTACTTGGTATTGTATAACCATATGGAGAACTCCTCCTGCATATATATATATATATATATATATATATATATATATATATATCTCACAACTCAATTCCTAAAACCAATGAGAAAATAAAAGGAAGGCAGAGATTTCATAGAAGATTCTAAATATTTATCAAGTATCTAAGAAGGTACACAACACACATTTAGGGGATGTACTGAAAACCATAACGTGGCTAGTATTAAAAGATAAATACTATCAAGTGTTCGTGAAGATACAGGCCCACTGGAACTCTGCACATTGACAGTGAGAATGTAAAATGGTATGGCTGCTTCAGAATATTGGTGTGACTTTGAAAGCCAGATGTGAACCTATCCTGTGGCTTAGCAGTTCTAGCTCTACAATGTATTAAGAAGAAATGAGTGCACATGACCACTAGAAGACATGCCCTAGAATGTTCACTTTCAAGTTGACTTGTAATAGCCCCCAAATTGGAAACAAGCTGAGTGTCACACAGCAAGAGCCGATAAAGAAAACCACAGCAAGTGAGTAAGGTAGACTTCTACACAGTAAAACCAAACCCTCTCTACACGTAACCACACAGATGAATGTCACACAGATGTAAAAATGATAAGTTACATGGTGTCATTTGTATGAAGTGTACAAACAGGTGCGCACTTGTAATCTCAGCACTTGGGAGGCAGAGGCAGGAGGATCAAGAGTTCAAGGTTACCCTCAGATACCTGAGTTTATGGTTAGAACAGCCCACAAGAGACCCTGTCACAAAGCACCAAAACAGACCAATGATCCTTAAATGAAACGAAATCATAAAACTAATGAAAAGTGTTAGAAGTCAGACAAGGATTTGTCTCTGGGGCACATTGCGTAAGAAGGGGCAAGTGAGAACTTGCTGTAATGCTGGATGCTTTATGCTGATATGAGTGGTAATTAAGCAAGCATATATTTATGTGCTTCCATAAAAGTACGTTATGAATAGTGTGTTGCATGTACAATACCTCAATAAATAGTATTACAGGCCATTTTGATTTTCTTCTTTTTGCTTTATTGGCCTTTCTCCTCTTTCCCCTGAATTATAATTTTTTTTTTTTTTTTTTTTTGGTTTTTTCAAGACAGGGTTTCTCTGTGTAGTCCTGGCTGTCCTGAGATCCACCTGCCTCTGCCTCCCCAGTGCTGGAATTAAAGGAGTGCGCCGCCGCTGCCGCCGCCGCCGCCGCCGCCGCCGCCGCCGCCGCCGCCGCCGCCGCCGCCGCCGCCGCCGCCGCCGCCGCCGCCGCCGCCAACACCACCACCCGGCCTGAATTTCAATTTTTTAAAAAATCTAAAATGAAGGCACTATCAATTGTAATGAAAGGAATAAAACAATATAAATCTCTCTCTCTCTCTCTCTCTCTCTCTCTCTCTCTCTCTCTCTCTCTCTCTCTCTCTCTCTCTCTCTCTCTCTCTCTGTTTAACTAGAGCTAAATCTCAGGTACCTATCTCCGTTTATTGGCCTGATCTCTGAACCCAGCTAAAAATAGTTCAGAGTCCTGCCAGCTGGGAGCTGAGCTATGTTTAGCAGAAACTGAGCTGGAGAAGAATGGGGTAGAGCTGAGTACATGCTTTCTGTCTGGTAGGGATGGTTCTCAGCAGTGCTCGGCAAGCCAAGCTGGGCCAGCCATCAGGAACCCAGGCTGTTCTACCCTGGCCAGCATCCGAGTGCAGGAGCTCAGTTACTGGGAGGTGGGAAGATGAGGGAGGGACATAAAGGATCTCAGAGTAGCTGGACCCCGGCTGTTCCCCCAAGATACCAGCCATGCTTTCCTTTTCTCCTCCCCTGGTTGGATGAGCCGGGTTTGTTTTTGTTAAAAAAAAAAAAAAAATCAACTTTTCAACAAGTCAGTTTTTGTTTTGTTTCTTATGTATGGACAAATGTGTATGTTTGGGTGCACGTATAAAGCCCAAAGGCCGGCCTTAGATTTGTTTCTCAACTACTGTCCACCTTAATTTTCTTTTCACTATGTCATTTATTTACTTATTTATTTGTTTGGTGTGTGTGTGTGTGTGTGTGTGTGTGTGTGTGTATGTGTGTGTGTGTGTGTGTGTGTGTGTGTGTGTGTGTGTGTGTGTGTGTGTGTAAGAGCCATGGCACATGGTTTGGGGGTCAAAAGATAACTTTGAGAGTTAGGGTTTTTTTTTTTCCTCCTTCCATCATTTGAGTCCCAGGGATTAACTCAGGTCTTCAGGTTTGGGGGCAAGTGCCTTTCATTAGCCTCTGAGCCATCTTACCAGCCCCTATTTCTTTCTTTCTCCCTCTCTCTCTCCTCCCTCCCTCCTTCCTCCCTCCCTCCTTTCTTCCTTCCTTTCTTCCTTCCTTCCTTCCTTCCTTCCTTCCTTCCTTCCTTCCCAGGGTCTTTTACTGGCTTGTAGTTCTCCAAGTAAGTTACTCTGTCCAGGCACAGAGACCCAATGCTCTACCTGCCTCTGTTTCCCCAGTGCTTGGATTACAATTGTGTGCCCAGCCAGCTTTTACACATGGATTCGAGGGACTGAGTTCCGGGGATTGATGGGATCGAACCCAAGTCCTTGTGTTTACAAGACAAGCGCTTTATTAACTGAGCCGTCTCCCCAACCCCTCAACAACTCAATTTGAAATGTTATGCTGACATTTGGGGAAAACAGGTGCAAAAATATTTTCATTGCGAGGACTAAAGTTTCCCTGGTGGTTTTGTGGCTGACTCAGCCTAGCCTAGGAATCTGGGCCACTTATCTTCTTCCTTCTTTGGTTGGAGTAATTATCCATGTCACAGCGATGCTTGGAGGCTTAATGACTGTTCACAAATGGCTTTTGAAGTGTTCAGATGAAGAGGCAGTGGAAGGGTTCTGCTGTAAGTTCTCCCTTCAAAGACCAGCAAGGTAAGAAAGTGATGTGTGACTCTTCACTCAAGGGGTGCTCGCATAGTACCCCCATGGGTTCTTCTGACTTGCAATTGCTGCCCCTCAGCCAAAGAGAGGACTCTACTTTTAAATTCTGTTCCCTTTTTAAAGGACAGTGTGAATATACGGTGATATGTAATTAAGACATTTGGAGGAGGGGTTGGAGATGTTGCTCAGTGGTAGAGTGTTTGCCTAGCAAGTACAAGGCCCTGGGTTCGGTCCTCAGCACTGGAGGGGTGGAAAAAAGACAAAATAACAGAACATTTGGAGGATGATTCTAAACCAGTTGGTATGTTGTTGAGGTCAATAAAGAACTTCCATCTTGGGCTTGGGGAGACAGCTCAATCAGTGGAATGCATGCCTTGCAAGCTGGAGGATTGAGTTCTATCCCCAGGATACACAGAGAGAAGCTAGCATGGTGGCCTGTGCTTTTTAAATCCCGCCTCTGGGGACACAGAGACAGAAGTATCTCTGAGCCTCGATGGCCAAGTAGCCTCACCCACCCGATGAGTTCCTGGCCAGTGAGAAACCCTGTTTCCAAAAACAAGGTTAGGCCAGGCATGGTGGTGCATGCCAATAGTCCCAGCACTTAGGAAGCAGAAGCAGGCAGATCTCTGTGAGTTCAAGACCAGTCTGGTCTATATAGCGAGTTCCAGGCCAGACAGAGCTCTCTCTCTCTCTCTCTCTCAGAGAGAGAGAGACCCTGTCTCAAAAAACCAGAAACAAAACAAACTAACTAAAACAAAACAACAGCAGCAACAATAACAAAAAAACCCAAAACAACAACAAGGTTGATGGAGCCTGAGGAACACCAGTTGAGATACACACACACACACACACACAGGAACTTTCAGCTCAGAAGTAGGATGTAATTCATCTTCCAAGGCAGGGCAAAAATATGTCAAACATTGAGGTCAAAGGTGACCTCAAAGCTTTACGTCAAGCTCTGTGGATGCTGCTAGAAACCCGGCTGGGAAATGGCTTAGGGTACCAGCTTTTCCGGCCTAAAGAATCAGAGCACTGACATATTAATAAAAAGCAACCTGGGAAATGGTACCAAGAGTCTGTCAAGGGGGTGTTCTCTTAATATGGTAACCAAAGAACATGGTTGTGCTTGATTTTGAAAAACTCCCATGTGTGAGTGACCAGAATCGTGGTGGCTGAATAATGACATGAAAAATGACAGCAGGCGGTAATAGCGATGACAGCGAACCGGAGAGCAATGTGCTGAGAGTTTGCACGTCATTCGATCCCACAATAATTCTAGAGGAAAGAACCCGTTGTGTTCCTGTTTTATAGGCAAACCGAGGCTTAAAGAAGTTTAGCACCTGCTTCAGGGCTATACAGCTTGGCAGCTAACTGTGGTTTTCAGAACATACATGAGCATTACAGTCCTCCAAAGAACAGGAAGAAATTTATATTCCCAATCCAGAGGAAGAGGTTCTGGTTCAGAAATAGGATGGAGAAAAAAATATATATGTACATTTAAATGTGGCTTGTCATTATGGGTGCAGGGTCTCACACTAAGTAAGGCTCAGGCTTGCTATATGGCCCAGGCTAGCCTAGAACTCTTGGCAATCCTATTGCATTGGGTCTCTGCAATGTTAGGATTACAGATATGAGCCACCATGCCTGGCCTAAAAATAATACTTCAGACAAATCAACTGTGAATGACCTCTAGATAGACGATCCTTTGGGAAACAGTGGTGCAGGCATAGAGGAAAGGCAGAGAATAACACTTTGCTGCTGTTTCTCCAGCCTTGGCCTTCCCCATCCAGCTGAATAGAATGTCACTTTCCCAGTTGGAACCACACTCCCCTGTCATATCATTGGTTCCTCTCTGGTGGGCATGGCTATTGCCTCCTTGAGTCAGGGTATCTGTGAGCACTGGTGTGAGACCCTCAGGAGATCCAGCCTTGTGAGTCTTCCTGAGCCCCTCACAAGGGTTTTCTCTCCCTAGGCTACACAGGTTGAAGGTGACTGCAGGATGGACCCTTCAGTAGTATAGCTCCCCTTGTGTCACCAAGGGGGTCTCTTCAGTGGTGTAACTGACTGTAAGTTTCCCGAGAGGCTTCCAGAAGTGTAGTTAAGTAACCTGTGCACCCATTAAGTAACTCCGATAAACTCACTGGTTCATCAATCTGGATGTGAATGGAATCTTGTCTTTGGTCTGCTGGTACTCTCTCTATTTGAGGGTGAATAAATGTTTCTTTACTTCTCCGCTGGCAACAGTCCCTATGCTGAATAAAGGAAGCATCAGTCTTCCACTGCTAAGGAAAATAGTTCTGTCATGCCAGCTATGATTTGTTCAGCTTGCATATTTAAAATTTCAACTTCTTCATGTGAATTCAGTTCCTCTGCCCACCCACCAACCTCTTGTGTTTTTTGTTTTGTTTTGTTTTTGAGATAGGTTCTGGCTATGTAGCCCAGGCTGGCCTTAAACTGGTTACCCTTGTTCATTAACCTCTGAGGTATTAAGAATACAGGGATATGCCACCTTACTGGCCTTAATTTCGTTTCCCAAATACACTGTCCCAGCTTCATGCAGAGGTGCCTGCCTATAACCCCAGTGCTTCTGGAGGACCCTGAAAGAGGACTGCTGAGTTGCAGGCCAGTCCACTTGGTGATTCTGTCTAGGAATAAAAATGACAGTAAGGATTGAGTAAAATTAAGTATTGAGGTGTAGCTCGATGGTAGAGTGCTTATCTGCCATGTACTAAGCCCTGGATTCGATCCCCAGTACCTCCCCACAAACACAAATCCTATCAGGAAAAGCCTGTGCTGACCAATGGGCATGAATAATGAATAAATGATAGTGTACTTATTAGCCAGCCCATTATAATTCTAATTAATGCTTATCACTTTTCAGAGCCA